>NC_092767.1:55091117-55412481 GCF_047496795.1 Chiloscyllium punctatum
ACATCTGCTTCCTTCTTTTTCTTGACTAAAACCTCCATTTCTCGAGTCATCCAGCATTTCCTCCACCTACCACCTTGCCCTACACCCTCACAGGAACATACCTTCTCTGGAGTTCCATTATTTCATTTTTGAAGGCATCTTATTTTCCAGCCATCACTTTACCTGCAAACATCTGCCTGACCCCAAACAACTTTTGAAAGTTCTTGCCTAATACCATTAAAATTAGCCTTCCTCCAATTTAGAACTTTAATCTTTAGATCAGGTCAGTGCTTTTCCATGACTATTTTAAAACTAATACAATTATGCTCATTTGCCCCAAAGTGCTCTCCCACTGACTCCACAGTCATCTCAGACTGCTTTATTTCCCAAAAAGACATCAGGTTTTACACCTTCTCTAGTCGGTATATCCACACACCGAATCAGAAAATTTTCTTGTACACACTTAAGAACTTCCTTTCCATCCAAGCCCAGACTGTTCAATTTATCAAATGTATATTATTCTAAGACATTAGTTTTCACATTCAACACCCAGCTGCAATTTGCTATTTATGATAGAACCCATTTGATTTGAATTCCATTGAATTCAGACAACACGTAGACATCTACTCTTCCATATAGACAATGAAACTTGTTCTGATTCCCAACTGATGGTAATACTGGACCAGAATCAAACCCGGTTTGATGGATCATAGGTTTAATTTTCTGTTGCTAAGTTAGTTAACGTGGTGGTTAGTCACTGAGGCAGATTTGGTCCAACTGGGAAGGACATACTATATGGTCACTGTTCGTGTCAGGGTCAATATTGTAGATGAATTGGAACAGCTTCACTTCAATACCTTAGGGCAGACTTGATAACATATGAAGATTATGCCGTGATCTTCAGAATTGCTAACATTTTTGGAGGTGTAAGTGTCTTAATTGAAATTTAAAGGTAGTGAAGATTGTGTAGATGGTTATAATCCTGTGATCAAACAGTTTTGATCAGGTGTGAGTTGGTGACAGCCTGTTTGAGTGTTCATACTGTCCCTTGGTTGGTTGTTGGTTCAGAGTCATCATCAGCTGATGATCACGAGGTGATGGTCAGAATACCCATGTGCAGCACAATGCACCGAATGGCCTCCTGCTGAATTATGCCAATTCTGTGATTCTGTTTTCCTCATTGTTTGGATGTGAACATTGATGACGTGTTTCAACACAATAACAAAACTGAGATTGGGAATTTAGTAACAATCAATCACAATATCTGAACATGTTCCATTGTTTTAACTCACTGTGTTCTGTTGTACCGTGTAGTTTCTCCCCCATACCCTCTCAAGCTCACTTCACTCTCATTCACAAGACCCATCCTGGCTATTCAACTTGAAAAAGAATGATTTGCATTGATAGAATGATAGGTGTCACAATGATAGGTCTTTTCAAACTGCTTTACGGGCAATGAATCCTTCCAAAGTATAGTTTCAGTAGGAAATGTGACATTGAGTGTTCACAAACACAATGTGGTAATGACCAAATCACCGGTTTCTGCATTAATACCTGGGAGTAAATATTGAACAGAACTCTGGGCATAACATCCCCACTCTTCATCCCAGGCTGCAAAAGGATCAGGATGTGAACATAGGAGATGGCTCATTGTGAATTTCCAGTCTTCACTTGATTCAGGGAGGATGCTACAGAATCAGACATTTCCAATCCTTGCTCAAAACGATGTGAGCTCAGTCCTAGTAATGGTAGGCCAGTCAGTTTAATGTCAGTGATGAGGCAGGTTTTATAAGTAATAATCTGGGCAAAAATTGATAAACACTGGGATATTTCTAGTTAATCACAGAGCCAAGACACATTGTAAAAGGCGGATTTTGCTTCACTATTTTAATGGAACTTTTGACGAAGTAACAGTGAAGGTTGATGAAGGGAATATATTAGATGCTGTTTTAGAAAACATTTGACAAAAATGCCACATAAAAGGCTCCTGACAATGTTGAAGTTCACAAAGTAGGACAGTCGGTATTAGTTTGGATGAAATCATTGGCTACAGGACTGAACAGCAATATTACATCTTTCCTGTTGTGCATTGACCATAACTATATTCTGTACTCCAGCTGTAGCCTAACCTATCAATAAAACCTCCAATGCTTCAGCTAATAAGAAAATGTATGATTTTGTGACCACTGTATAATCCTCCCACTCACGTTCAAGGACTTGTGGACATCCACTCCAAGGTCTTGTCTCTCATTATGTCACTCTCTGTTCCCAGTTCAGTGTATTGTCACACGCTCTGTCTCCCTGTGTTCACCGGTCAGTGTGTTATCTCTCCACCTTTCTTTCTTCCCAATTGTGTGTTCTCCGCTTGTCTCTCACTTTTTCCAGTTGTGTGGTCTCTGTTTTTCTCTCTCTCTCTGTTCCCAATTTAGTGTGTTGTCTCTCTGTCTTTCTCTATTGCCAGTTCAGTGTATTATCACATTTTTGTCCTCTCTATTCTCAGTTCAGTGTTTTATCTTTCTGTTTCTCTCTATTTTTAGCTGTATACTCTCTGTTTCTCTCTTTCTCCATTTCCAGTTCAGTGTTTTGTCAGTTTATCTTACTCTATTCTCAGTTCAATGTGTTGTCTCTTTGTCTCTCTCCATTTGCAGTTCACTGTGGGTGTCTCTCAATCTCTATTCCCAGTTCAGGGTGTTCTCTATCTCTCTCTATTGCCAGTTCTGTCACTCCCTGTTCCAGTTCAGTGTGTTGTCTCTCTCGAATCCAAGTTGTGTGTTCTCAGTTTGTCTCTCACCTCTCCCAGTTCAATGCATTCTCTGTTTCTCTCTCTCCATTCCCAGTTCATTGTGATGTTAGTTTATCTCCTTCTATTCCCACTTCAGTGTGTTATCATCTTTTGTCTATGTTGTCGGTCTATCTCTCACTATTTCCACTTCAGTGTCTTGTACCCTGATTCCCTCTTTTCCCAGTTCAGAGTGTTGTATCTCTGTTGCTATTGCCAGTTCTGTGTTGTCACTCCATCTCTCTCTGCATTCCCAATTCAGTGACTTGTCTCTCTGTCTCTCATTTTCAAGTTCATTGTGCTGCCACTCTGTCTCTCTCGAATCCCAAATCACTGTCTCTCATTACCTGGTGGTCTAGTGCTTTGGATTCGGTGCTTTCACCATCTTGGTCTAGGTTCGATTCCCAGCCAGGGAATGGGTGCGTTTAATTTTTTTTTTGGGTGGCACGGTAGCTCAGTGCTTAGCACTGCTGCCTCATAGTGCCAGAGATCCGGGTTCAATTCCCGCCTCAGGCAACTGTCCCCGTGTCTACGTGGGTTTCCTCTGGGTGCTCCGGTTTCCTCCGACAATAGGTGAACTGGCCATGCTAAATTGCCCGTAGTGTTAGGTGAAGGGGTAAATGTAGGGGAATCTGTTTGGGTGGGTTGCTCTTCAGAGAGTCGGTGTGGATTTGTTATACTGAAGGGCCTGTTTTCACACTGTTAGTACTGTAATCTAATCATTAAGTCTCTATATTACCAATTCAGTGTGATGTCTCTCTCTGTCTCTCATCCAAGTTCATTGCCTTGTCACTGTCTCTCCCCATTCCCAGGTCAGTGTCTTGTCACTGTCTCTCCCCATTCCCAGGTCAGTGTCTTGTCACTGTCTCTCTCCATTCCCAGGTCAATGTCTTGTCACTGTTTCTCCCCATTCCCAGGTCACGGTCTTGTCACTGTCTCTCTCCATTCCCAGGGCAATCTCTTGTCACTGTCTCTCTCCATTCCCAGGTCAATGTCTTGTCACTGTCTCTCCCCATTTCCGGGGCAATGTCTTGTCACTGTCTCTCCCCATTCCCAGGTCAATGTCTTGTCACTGTCTCTCTCCATTCCCAGTTTAGTATGCTCCCTCACGATCTATCTCTATTGCCAGTTCATTCTGATGTCCACCATTGTCCATCCTTAATTGTGCAAAGGGCAGTTAAGAGTCAATTTGCTGATGACATAAAGGTGGGTAGGAAAATGAGTTGTAAAGACAAACCATCTGGCAAATGGAGTACAATGTGGCAAAGTGTGAAATGGTGCATTTTGGCAGAAAGAATAATAAGGCAACATTTTACTGCAATACTATGGCTGAAGAGCTCAGGGATGGAGAGGAATCTGGGTGTCTTCGTACACAAATCACAGAAAGGTAATCTATAGGTATAGCAAGTAATCAGGAAGGCGAATCGTGTCACATTTTATTGTGAGAGGAATTGAAAGCAAGAGTGTGAAGGCTCTGTTTCACTTACCCAGGATGTGGGTAAGGCCTCATGTGGAATGCTGTGTACAGTACCGGTCACCGTACTTACGTTAATGTGTTGGAAGAAGAACAGGTTTACTAGGCTAATACTCGGAAGGAGCGGATTGTTCCTTATATTTTTCTCGGGATTTACTCAATCCCTGCCGTTAATACCTGACATCTGCTTCCTTCTTTTTCTTGACCAGAAACACAATTACTCTAGTTATCAGCATTCCCTACCCCTACCAGCCTTGCCCTTCAACCGAGTAGGAACATACAGTATATTAGACCCCATTATCTCATTTTGAAAGTTTGACATTGCCCAGCCGTGCCTTTACCTGTGAGTATCCACCCACAATCAACTTTCAAAAGTTCTTGACTAATACCATCAAAATATGCTTTCCTTCAATTTTGAATGTTAACTTTTAGATCTGGTCTATCCTTTTACATCAGTATTTTACAACTAACAGAATGATGTTCGCTCCCCCATTGATACCGAATTCAATTGCCCTGCCTTATCCCGAAAAGATCAAGTTTTGCACCTTCTCTAGTCGGTATATCTACATACTGAATCAGAAACATTTCTTGCACACACTTAACAAATTCCTCTCCATCCAAGCCCTTAGCAGTATGGTAGTCCTAGTCAATGCTTGGAAAGTTAAAATCCCCTACCATAACCACCCTATTATTCTTACAGATCACAGATATCTCCTTACAAATTTGTTTCTCAATTTCCTGCTGACTATTGGGGGTTTAAGGTCTCTATTGTACATTTCCCAATAAGGTGATCATCCTTTTCTTATTTCTCAGTTCTGCCTAAATAACTTTCCTGTGTGCATTCCTAGGAATATCCTCCCAAAGTACAGCAGTCATGTTATTCCTAATCAGAAACGCCACTCCCCCACTTCTCTTGCCCCTTTCTATCCTTCCTATAGCATCTATAAGCTGGAATATGAAGCTGCCAGTCGTGTCCATCCCTGAGCCCCATCTCTATAATTGCTGTGATATCCCAATCCCTTTTTCCCAACCATACCGAGTTCATCCGCCTTCCCTGTTTTGCCACTTGCATTGAAACAAATGCAGCTTAATTTATCAGTCCTACCTCATTCTCTGCTTTGTTCCTGCCTACCCTATTTGACTTGCTCCTTTCCCCAACTTTACTAGTCTCAGACTGATCTCTTTTCTCACTATCTCCCGAGGTCTTCCCCCTACACCCCCCCCTCACACCCCACCTCTGCACCCTTTCCCACCCTGCACTAGTTTAAATCCTCCTGAGCAGCTCGAAGAAATCGTCCTGCCAGTATATTAGGAGAGGTTGGAAATCTTACAACCTTTAAAAATATTTGAATGAGCACATGAAATAACATAACATTCAAGACTATGTGATGAGTACAGGGATTTGGGATGACCATGCCTTTGGTGATAGTTAATGTCAGTGAGGACTCAATAGGACAAAGGGCCTTTTCTGAACTGTCTAACTATGACTTTATTAAAGGGCCTACATAACTTTTAAAGCAAAGCATTCCAAATTTGCCAGAACATTTTTGATTTCAATAATGTATTGGTGGTAGAAACTTCAAATCGTTAAAGAATCTTTCGAAAATCAAATCTATAAAGCCCCCCAAAACATGATATTTATCTAAAATATGCCACGAATTTCAGATATCTGATGGAGTACTTGGGTCATTTGGGCTCAGCGCTAACCTGGAGCATAACAGCCTTTACAAAAGAACACACAAACTTTGATCTGAGGAGTAAAAGTAAATAGGAACACAAAAGCATATGATGTCATTTCATGTGGCACCATCCCATTACTTCAGGTTATCCCCAAGAGGCTTCACCATGAACTCATTCCTTTTGAACTGCAGTCATTACTATTATCTTTGCAAAACATACCCATCAATTTGCACATAGCAAATCCCATAAAATGTAAGAGGGAATCGGTTTTGATGATATTGATTAAAGGATGAATGCAACCTTGGTCCCTCAGGACTCCCAGCTCCTATTTAATGAATGACTCAAGTCTCCGTTGTGCTCTCATTTGATTGTTCTTTGATCACAGGTTAAATTACAGCCTCAACTTCATCTTAGGACTTAACACACAAACTTTCCTTTAGAGGAAATATGATGATTAAGAATGTAGTTTAATTCACTGTTTCCTTTTATTTTGTTCAGAAGCTGAAGTTCCTGACTCATGGTCCACGGACCACAGTTGCCTTCCGGTACCTCACTGTTATTGAGCAGTATTCAATAATGGAAGGAAATAAAGCAAAATCCTTTCTTCACTGAAATTCATAAACCCCAAGGCCACAGGGAGGTCATTGCCTTGTGATTGGAAGAGGGAAGCCCAACGGATTTCCAATAGTCACTCATTAAACATTACTGAAGTTGATCATTGTCGATAATCAGATTTCTCAGAATCAATCAAGGATGAAACCATCGATCTTCCCCTCTTTATGGGTATTTAAGCGGGCATTGGATAGGTATATGGAGGATAGTGGGTTAGTGTAGGTTAGGTGGGCTTTGATCGGCGCAATATCGAGGGCCGAAGGGCCTGTACTGCACTGTATTCTTCTATGTTCTATGTTCTATGAAAGAATGGACTGAAAGAAGTGAGCATGAATGTTATTAATAACTCCAGTGATATTAGGTAGAAGCGTACTCTCACAGATGATCCAATAAAAACTAGGAACAAATACCCTGGGGTGTCACTTCATCCTCTGTACTGACTTCACAGGGAAATATCTTCAATGGTAGAAGTGTGGACCTCTCCCAATGCCATGCCATAATAGATGGTGTCACCAATCACTGTAACCCATGGCATTGTATTAGTGGTGAACCTGGCTGCCCACTTCCCTGTGTTGTTGGTGACTATGACTCCATCATTACTCCATCATCCGGTCCTCAGGTACTGAAGCCCAGCATCAGCTGTCTCTTCTGTAGACATGCCTAATGTTCGGGGTGGGTTGGGGTTGAAACAGATAATAATACAAATTACACAAACTTTCTTTTTTTATTGAAAAGAATACATGAATGATTGACTTTGAAGTTTATTAGGCTCAGCTGCTCTGTTCTGTCTTTAAGCTTCAGAAGGGGCTCATTCACTCCGGTCCATCTAACCATCTGGACATCCTTCAGGTTTTCATTTTCTTCTCATGGACTTGATGAACACCCCCTTAAACGGCACTTACAATATTCCTCTCAACTACATGTGGCATTGAACACCACATTATGAAAGCTCTTTGGAGAAGACATTTCTCCCAAATTCTTTATTGGTCTTAATTGTGACCATCTTATATTGATATCATCTAATTTTTATTCCTCATGTGCAGACACCACGTTTTTACACCCACATCATCAAATCCCCTCAATGTTAAACATACATCGAAGTAGCTTCCTCCTTCTCCTTCCTATGTGAATACACCACCTCTTAAAATTATTTTCCACTGTCTTGCCCATTCTGCTCACCTTTCTGGACTCTGCTATTTTACCACAACCTTCCTCAGTATTAGCCATAATCACCAATTTCCTGTCATCCACATAATTGTTATACCCCTGATCTCCAGGAACAATTACTTTCAGGACTAGTACCCTGTGGAACAACACATTCTGTCAGTCTGAACAACTAACTTTTAGCTTTAGTTTCTGTTTCTAACCCTATTGTTATCCATTCTGCTACTTCTTCCCTGCATCCATGTTGTAACTCTTGTTTACTATTAACATATCTTTTAAAAATCCAGACATAAACACACCCTCCCCAATACCTTTACATATACTGTTTTGTCATCAAACAATTCAATAAGGTTAGACACCAATGCTGACTGTTCTTTATTGAATTCTCAGTTCTGGATATTTTACCATTATGGCTTTGAGTAAAAATTGCAATATTTTTCCTACAACCATCTTTAAACTAGCTGGTCTGCAGACCCATGTTGCATTATTACTATCATTGTGATCCGGTAGCTGAAGATGAAGCAATAAAGCCAAATACTTCCATCAATTAATTAATTATCAAATTTAGACGAAATCAGTTAGCTCAATGAGCTCCCCTTGAACTTAAGGTGTCCAAAAGTTTAAAAACATGTTTTAAATATCTGCCAAATACTCACTGTTTTGATATGAATGCATTGTCTTTCATTTAGGGGGAGGCAATGGCCTAGCGGTATTATCACTGGACCGTTTACCCAGAGACTTTAATAAGCACACAACTCTTATTTCACAAAGCAATATATCTTTTTAACAAGGCATTTTTCAATGATTTTTGTCTTCTCAATGCTGTCATTCCTACCCGAATGACTGTTTTTATGGGGTCGAGGTATAGAAATATATATATTTTATATATATATATATAAATAAACACACACACACACACACACACACACACACACACACACACACAAATGTGATCTGGGACACTGTACCCAATTCAGCACTGCAGCATGGGGGAGGTGCAATACAGAATCAGCAGAATGATTCTGAGATTAAAAAAGCTTCAAAGAGGCCAGGTTATATGATGTACATTTGTATCAGCTTGATCAATATTTAAGGTAAAGATAGGTAAAGAGAGATTATTTCCCTGGGAAAAGGTCAGGGGAGAACAGCCCAGAAATAAGAGAGAAGCGTGAAAATTCAAGGAATACCTTTCAGGGTGATAAATGGATGTGCTTTCTATACAACACCACAGAGGGCTTTAAGAAAATTCAATGCCGAGACAGATTGACTTTAATCAATAAGGGAATCAGGCATTATGGGAAAAGGCAGGCAAGTAGAGTTGAGGGTTATCAGATCAGCCATGATTTCATTAACTGGCAACTTTTATCAGAATCAATGCAAGGTTACAATCTGAAATGTGAACTCTGTTTCTCTGTCCACTGATGCCTCCTGATGTGCTAAATGTTTCCAGAATTTTCTGTTTTGATTCCTGGCATCCTAAGGCCATGTTAAACAATCCATTAGTTTGTTTTGTTCGGTTCCTTTGACACTATACTTGACTCAATAGTCTTGGTGTTGAGAACAATTATTCTCACATTTCCTCTAGCGTTAGTTTCTCAATTTTCCCTCAGCCCATTGAGGCTATGATGAAACTGGGAGTTCAATAATTCCAACAGAAGGTAAACAAAGATTTACTGACCTGGTCATTGGAGAGTAGAAGCTGCCAGATGGTACTCGAGACAGAGACAAAGAACATACAGCATGACAACAAACTCTTCAGTCCAACCTGTCCATGCCAACCAAATATCCTAAATTCATCTAGTCCCACTTGCCAGCACTTGGACCATATCCCTCTAAACCCTTCTTATTCTTATACTCATCCAGATGCCTTTTAAATATTGTAATTGTACCAACCTCCACCACTTCTTCTGGCAACTCATTCCATTCACACACCACCCTCAGCATGAAAAGCTTGCCCCTTCGGTCCCTTTTAATATCCAATAAACCTCCAATAAACCACCTCATCTATAAACCACAATCACTGTTTGGTCAGACATCCCATGGGATAATCAGCGCAATTATGTCCTGTGCTAAGGGGCAAAGAACTGAAAATGTATTGCTGGAAAAGCGCAGCAGGTCAGGCAGCATCCAAGGAGCAGGAGAATCGACATTTCGGGCATAAGCCTGAAGAAGGGCTTATGCCTGAAACGTCGATTCTCAATTTTGTAGATGACGTTTGTTTTGCATGCTGTCTGGTTTATTAGCTACTGTTTAAGTGTGTTGTTGGGTTTGTGGGCTATCATGCTGCCAACAGGTCTGAGTAGGCTGGCAGTCATTTCAGAGATGTCTTTGATGCAGCGTAAAGTGCCTAAGGCTTCTGGGCCTGTTTTGTCTGTTTGTTTGGGTTTGTTGCTGAGAAATCGGCGGAATGTGTTTATTGGGTACCTGTTCTTCTTGAATATACTGTATGGGTGGTTTTCTTCTGCTCTTTGAAGTTCTACAGTGCTGCAGCGTGTGGTGGCTCATTGAAATACTGTCCGAATGCAGCTTTGTTTGTGGGTTCAAGGTTTGGGAGAAGATTTGTAGCTCGGGTGCTCGTTGTTGTGGTTCTGTTCGCCGAGCTGGGAATTTGTCTTGCAAATGTTTCGTCCCCTGTCTAGGCGACATCCTCAGTGCTTGGGAGCCTCCTGTGAAGCGCTTCTGTGCTGTTTCCTCCGGCATTTATAGTGGCCTGTCTCTGCCGCTTCCGGCTGTCAGTTCCAGCTGTCCGCTGTAGTGGCCGGTATATTGGGTCCAGGTCGATGTGTTTGTTGATAGAGTCTGTGGATGAGTGCCATGCCTCTAGGAATGCCCTGGCTGTTCTCTGTTTGGCTTGCCCTATAATGGTAGGGCATTATAGGGCAAGCCAAACAGAGAACAGCCAGGGCATTCATAGAGGCATGGCACTCATCCACAGACTCTATTAACAAACACATCAACCTGGACCCAATATACTGGCCACTACAGCGGACAGCTTGAACTGACAACTGAAAATGCCGGAGGAAACAGCACAGAAGCGCTTCACGGGAGGCTCCCAAGCACTGAGGATGTCACCTAGACAGGGGACGAAACGTTTGCAAGACAAATTTGTTTGTGGGTCTTGGGATGATTGCTTCTGTAGTTCAGTATTTGGTCCGTATGTGTTGTTTTCCTGTGGATGCTCATTTGAAGGTCTCCATTGGCTGTCCGCTCTACTGTGACATCTAGAAATGGCAGGTTATTGTTGTTTTCCTCCTCCTTTATGAATTTTATGCCAGTAAGGATACTATTGATGATCTTGAAGGTTTCCTCTAAATTGTTTTGTTCAGTGATCACAAAGGTGCCATCCATGCAGTGGACTCAAAGTGTGGCTTGGATGGTTGGGAGAGTTGTTTGTTTGAGTCTCTGCATTACTGTTTCTGCGAGGAATCCTGATATCGGTGATCCCATGGGTATTCCATTGATTTGCTCAAGGGTCCTGCTATTGAAAGTGAAGTGGGTGGTGAGGCATAGTTCCACCAGCTTGATGATATTGTCCTTGCTGATGAAGTTGGTGGTGTTTGGTGTATGTGTCTTTGGTTTTTCTAATAGCGTAGTCAGTGTTTCTTTGGCCAGGTTGATGTTGATGGATGGGAACAGGGCTGTTACGTCAAAGGAGACCATTATTTCATCCAGTTCTTTCTTGGTGTCTTTAATGAGGTTCAGGAGTTCTTAGATGCAGTGGTAGGAGTACTCTACTAAGTGCTTTAGACTCTTGTGGAGTTCTTTGGCTAATCTGTATGTTGGTCTTCCTGGTTATGAGACTGTGGGTCTGAGGGGGACTCGTGGTTTGTGAACTTTGGGTAGTCCATAGAAGCATGCTGTGCTGGATCTGTCTGGTATCATTTTTTGGAAGTCTGTTTTGTTTAATTCTCCTGATTTCTTAAGTTTTCTGAGTAAGGCTATGATTCAGTTCTCCAGCTGAAACCCTCCAACCCTGGCAAACATCCTTGTAAATCTTTTCTGAACCCTTTCTGCACTCCAAGCAACACTCATCAGGACCTTACCATTAAGTGTATAAGTCCTGCCCTGACTTACTTTTCCAAAATGCAGCACCTCACATTTATCTAAATTACATTCCATCTGCCACTCCTTGGCCTATTGGTCTATCTGATCAGGATCCCATTGTACTCTGAAGGTGCAGTGCATAGTAAAGAAATTTACCTCAAATTTTGGTATCATCTGAAAACGTGCTAATTATACCTCCTGAGTTCACATCCAAATCAATTATGTAAATGATGAAAAGCAGTGGACTCAGCTCCGATATTTGTGGCACACCATTGGTCCAGGCCTCCAGTCTGCAAAAGCAACCCTCCATCACCACCCTGTGTCTTCTGCCTTCGAGCCAGTTCTGTATCCAAATGGCTGGTTGATATGTACTACTTGACCAATACTGCCGTGTTATGATGTTTTGCAGGAGAATAAAAGGATTAGGGTGGGTCAGTAAATTTGCAGATGATACAAAGATAGGTGGAGTTGTGGACAGTGAGGAGGGCTGTTGTCGGCTGCAGTGGGACTTAGATATGATGCAGAGCTGGGCTGAGGAGTGGCAGATGGAGTTCAACCCTGCCAAGTGTGAGGTTGTCCATTTTGGAAGAACAAATAAGAATGCGGAATACAGGGTTAATGGTAGGGTTCTTGGTCAGGTGGAGGAACAGAGGGATCTTGGGGTCTATGTACATAGATCTTTGAAGGTTGCCACTCAGGTGGATAGAGTTTGTAAGAAGGCCTATGGAGTATTATCGTTCATTAGCAGAGGGATTGAATTCAAGAGTCGTGAGGTGATGTTGCAGCTGTACAGGACTTTGGTTAGGCCACATTTGGAGTACTGTGTGCAGTTCTGGTCGCCTCACTTTAGGAAAGATGTGGAAGCTTTGGAGAGGGTGCAGAGAAGATTTACCAGGATGTTGCCTGGAATGGAGAGTAGGTCGTACGAGGATAGGTTGAGAGTTCTCGGCCTTTTCTCGTTGGAACGGCGAAGGATGAGGGGTGACTTGATAGAGGTTTATAAGATGATCAGAGGAATAGATAGAGTAGACAGTCAGAAACTTTTTCCCCGGGTACAACAGAGTGTTACAAGGGGACATAAATTTAAGGTGAAGTGTGGAAGGTATAGGGGAGATGTCAGGGGTGGGTTCTTTACCCAGAGAGTGGTGGGGGCATGGAATGCGCTGCCCGAGGGAGTGGTAGAGTCAGATTCATTGGCGACCTTTAAGCGGCATTTGGATAGGTACATGGATGGGTGCTTAATCTAGGATAGAAGTTCGGCACAACATCGTGGGCCGAAGGGCCTGTTCTGTGCTGTATTGTTCTATGTTCTATGTTCTATGTTCTATGTTAAAGATAATCTTTTTTTATCTAGGTAGAACTTAATTTACTTAGTCCCTACAATGCTGGGTGGATGCCAGGGGTATAGAAACACTAGAATACATTGAATAAGAAGGAGGCAATGCAATGGATCGGTCTTGAACATTGCAGCCAAGATATTATCAGAACCTGTAGTCTTATATTTATCAATGCTCCCAGCCACAACTTGCTGTCAGTTGGCGTGAACTGAATTGATTATCACAACAGGTTCATGTTTTGTATCTCTGTAACTCTTTGAACATGAACTGTTCACTCAGAATCTTCGAATCCTTACAGTGTGGGAAAAGGCCCTTCGGCCCAACAAGTCTACACTGATCCTCCAAACCCATATCCCATTTCTCCACATTTACCATTGACTAATACACTTAAGCTACACATCCCTGACCACTATGGGCAATTTAACATGGCCAATTCACCTAACCTGCACATCTTTGGATTGTGGACAAAACCAGAGCACCCAGAGGGAACCCACGCAGACACAGGGAAGATGTGCAAACTCCACACAGACAGTCACCCGAGGCTGGAATCAAACCCAGGTCCCTGGCACTGTGAGGCTGCAGCGCTAACCAGTTGTTGCTTTGGACTATGTTAACATCTTTAAAGGTGCAGCACCATACAGTTAAAACTGGCAGAGAATCATGTGAAAGCAATGTGCTATCCAACTCTAATCCATGCTATGCCTGATGGTTCACATTCTAATTCACCACATTTGATATCTTTGGCCCAAAAGCACACTCTTCTCTGCTGCAGCTTCTTGCTGAGTTTCTCCACTGACTGTAACCCTGTTACCATTTAATTGACAGTTCCACAAACTTTCACATTATCTGGCCACACTTCTTAAAGTCTTCATTCTTGCAGCAGTGCATGGACTGATCCCCTAAATTTCACTGAACCCATGCTTTTCTTTGACAACCATATTCTGCTTCTTGAATTCTTCCAGGAGAATTTCTTCGCATCCTGTTCAAGTCTAATTAGCTTTTTATCCTTGGTTCCTTCCTTGTTCCTAAACAGGTTGTTTCTCAAATTAATTGGTTTTGTACATGTTGATACTAATTGGCTTATACTATTAGGGTATTTTATTCATTTAATCCTTGGTCAGTTTCCATTCACAGATTAGAAACCCTTGTCTCTGATCCCTGCCTTTTTGAAATTAGTATAGTTTTAGCAGTGAACCCTGATTAATGTCAATTGGTTTTACATTTTCACCATTACATCTGTTAATCCTTGCAATAAGACACAGCAGAAGGTGGTCATGCCGTCCCTTAAGTCCGCTTTGCCATTCAATGGAATCATGACTGTTTTGATATAATGCTTACTGATTCCCTTAAAAATCGCTCAGCATTGAATGTCCTTATACAGCCTATACAGTCCTCTGTGATAAATAATTCCATAGATTCATTACGCTCAGAGAAGAAATTCTACCTCATCTGTCTTAGATAGCTGAGAGATTATTCAGAGATTATGCACTCTGCTCCTGCAAGAGGAACCAATCTTTCTGCATCGACCCTGACAAGTCCTCTGGGAATCTCGGATGTCTCAAGAAGGTTGTATCTCATGTGGAAAGGTCCTGACCTGTACCAAACTGTTTCTCTCCACAGATACTGTCTGATCACATGTGCTTTCCTGGCATTTTGTGTTTTTAATTTCAGATTTCCAGCATTGGCAACATTTTGCCTTTCTCTCGGGACATCAGGCTCAGCGGTTTGCACTGCTGCCTCACAGTGCCAAGGATCCAGGTTCAATTCCAGCCTTGGGTGACAGTCTGTGTGGTGTTCGTACTGTCTCCCAATGTTCTGCATGGGTTTCTGTTGTGTGTTCCAGTGTCCTCCCACAGTCCAAAAATGTCCCGTTAGGTGGATTAAACATAGCAAATGTGTGATTACAGTGTAGGGTAGGGAGCGGGGTCTGAGGAGAAAGCTCTTGGGAAGGTCAGCACATACTCAATGGGCCAAATGGTCTTTCTCCACATTGTAGGGATTCTATGATCAGGAGTTTTTCCACGTGGCATCCCCATCTTGCCCATTTTCAGCTGTTCCTTCAACAATCTTCCATTTATCATATAAAGTCACAGCGATGTTCATGAGCAATTTTACATCATTCAGCTCCATTCCCAATTCCTTCCAGAATAAGGCAGCTCACAAGGCTCCTACAGCACGACCTGTACAACATCGTGTGGCAGGTAGTACTTACTAATGAGGAAAGTTTCCATTTCCAGCAAGAAAATATTCAACTGCCTGATTATTACAAATGTGGATTTGAGAATGTGGCAGAGACTAGATACTGAGTGACTGTCAAATTCTATCCACCATTTATAAATTAGAAGGTAGATGCAGGTGATGGAAGTTTCCTTCCACAAACAGACATCGATATCTGATCAATTGTTTACTCTTAAGCGAAAACTAAGATTTCTGTTAAGCAGAAGTACTGGGAGTTAGAGTACTTCTGACTCTCAGTACTCCAGACACAGGAAGATCCGAAGACAAGAACCTACAGCTGCCTGGTTCTGAGATAAGAAGTGTTGTTTAGTAAATCTTAACTGGGAGTTTTATTGGACTAGTATGATAGAAGGGAAGGTAGACTGTAGGTGAGAGAAAGAAATTATAAATAGTAGTTAAGTATTCTCTGTTATACTTTAAGAAATAAAGCCGTTAATTTTATTTTAAATATTCCTTGGCCATTCGAATTTTTACAGATTACTGCACAGGATCAATCTTTTCTGTGTTGTTGGTTTTAAATTAAGCAGGAGGGTTTACCTCGTGTCATAACCAGGGTTACCGTAGAAATCGCCCTAGTCCTAGTTCCATATGGCTGCTCTCTCATAGAGAGAGAGAGAGAGAGAGAGAGAGTCAACTGGTGGTGAGCTTAACCTAAGGATCACTTCTCCTCTTTACATCTCACACCAGCCGTCCAGCCAACTCTGCTAACTGACCCCCTGTGGCAATGGTGGCTGGACAGCAGGTTCATGATGTAGAGTGACACCGACAGCACAGGTTCAATCCCCACACACTAGCGGAGATCACCATGAAGGTCCCACCTTCTCAACCTCACCCCTCCCCTGGGGCATGGTGACACTCAGGTTAAACTCATGACCAGTCATGTCTCACTAATGAGAGAACAGCCTGTGGTTCACTAGGACTATGGGGACATGGAAGGAATATATATCCAAGGCACGATACTGACTGGCTTGGAAGGGAACATGTAGGTAGTGGTGTTCTCATGCATCTACTGCCTTTGTCTTTAGGAAGGTATGGTCGTACATTTGGAAGATGCTGTCTAAGGAGCATTGGTGAATTTCTGGAGCACATCTGGCTGATGATACATAAGGCTGCTACAGAAGATTGGTGTTGGATTCACTGCATGTTCGTAGATATGATGCCAATCAAACTGGCTACTTTGTCCTAAAAAAAAAAGTGCTGGAGAAATTCAGCAGGTCTGGTAGTATATGTTAAGAGAGAAAGAGAATGAATGTTTCTAGTCCTACATGACTCCTCCTCAGTCCTGTTCTGAAGAGGAGTTATATTGGAATCAAAAGGTTAATTCTCTATTTCTCTCCACCAATGCTGCCAGGCTTGTTGACTTTCTCCAGCACTTTCCGGTTTCATTTCAGGCTTCAAGTGTCTACAGCATTATGCTTTTATCATGGTGGTGTCCAATTTCTTGACTGTTGTTGGAGATACATTTCATCCAGTCAAATGGGCTGTATTCCATCATATTCCTGATGTGTGCCTTGTCGATAGCAGAGAGGCGTTTGGTGTCATGAACTACATCTCTCACGGCAGTATTTTTGATCTCTTACCTGCCCTTCTATCCACGTGAGCAGGACTTATCTCATGAGTCCAGTTCATTTTCAGCTCAATGGTAACTCCGATACTGTTGATTGTAGGGGATTCAGCAACAGCAAAGACTTAAGTGTCCAGAAGCATTATTTAGGTGATCTCTTATTGAAGGTGGTAATTGCTTCCCATTTGTCTCATGTGAATGTTAATTGCCAATTGTCAGCGCAGGCTGGAATTTTCAGGGGTCTTGTGACAGAGTGACATGGAGTGCTTCAGTATATGAGGATGTAAGAATGATTTGAACATTGTGCAAGTATCAGCGAACCCTCTGATTTATGGCATTCTGATTGAGAGAAGGTCAGTTATACAGTCACTAAAGATAGTTAGGGCTAGGACACAATCTTGAGGACCTCCTGCTGTGAGGGCCTGGAGCTTAGATGGCTGACCTCCATAAACCACACCAATTTCTGTGGGTCTGGAGTCACATGTAGCCCAGACCAAGTAAGGACAGTAGTTATCTTTCCTTAAAGGATATTAATGAACCAGGTGCATTTTCTTTGACAACTGACATTAGTTTCATGGTTGACATTAGAGTTATAATCCACATACTTATGAAATTGAAGTTTTGTCATGCTGGGATTTGACCCAATTCCATGACCGTAGCTCTGAAGTATCTGAATATGAGCTAATTCAATGGCTGGCTTCCTGGCTGAGTTGGAACCCAACTTGATTTTTTTTAGATTGGATTACTTACAGTGTGGAAACAGGCCCTTCGGCCCAACAAGTCCACACCGACCAGCTGAAACGCAACCCACCCAGACCCATTCCCCTACACTTACCCCTTGACCTTACACTATGGGCAATAAGCATGGCCAATTCACCTAACCTGCACATTTTTGGACTGTGGGAGGAAACCGGAGCACCCAGAGGAAACCCACGCAGACACAGGGAGAATGTGCAAACTCCACACAGACAGTCACCTGAGGCGGGAATTGAACCCAGGTCTCTGGCGCTGTGAGGCAGCAGTGCTAACCACTGTTCCAATTACCCAATAAAGTTTTAAGATTTTTTTTTACCATTTAGTGATAAGTTAATTTGTTTCTATTTGATCCCAAAAAATGGAAATACAACAGACTAAGTGATAGTGGTCAACTCCATGAATTTGTCTTGACTATGACCAATTGTGAGAACATCCAGTTTGTATCAGGGCAAGAGAGGTTTGTGTATTTGCTCAGTGGGAGTTATAATGGAACAATGGATGATTAGAGGGAATTATTTTACCATACAGAGGGAGGTATTGAGTAGAAAGGTAAAAGAATAATTTATATATGTGTGAGGTAAATGTGGTGTGTGTGTGTATATGTGCACACATGTGTACATGTCTTTCTGTGTCTCTGTGTGTAAAATACCTAAGAAATTCTTCTGCATGAATAAGAACTCTTTCTTCCCCTTAGTCTTAAAGTACTTTGGAATGTGCTTATCTGAAAAATTGGAATTTGAAACCCAGGGTCCTAAGAACACATGTTGCCCCCACCTCAGTAAGGATGGGAACAGCATTGGGAAGGAAACATGCAAAATGCAAAACAACAATCTCACTCTCAGTCTCTCTTCAGCAGATTTATATCTGATGAGAACAGTTATTGAAGACTGGGGAGCTTCAAAGTATACAAATCCTGAGGTCTGGAGGAGTTGTAACCAAGGAGACAAGGGAAGAAATTACAGGGACTCTGACTCAAATGTTTTATTCCTCTCCGGCCACAGGGGAAGTCTCATAGAACTGGAGGACAGCTGATGTGTTTTCACTTTTTGAGAAATGTGGTAGAGGTAGACCAGAAATAACAGAGCAGTGAGTGTCTATCAATGTTAGAGAAATTATTGGAGAAAATTCCAAAAGAAAGGATTAATCTCCAATGAAAGAAACAAGGTTTGATCATGGACAGTCAGCACGGCTTTGTCAGATGGAGGTCTGACAATCTGGTGGAGTTTTGGAGGAGGTGACCATGTCTGTGGATGTGGTTAGGACAATTGAAGTAGTTTACATGGGTTTTAGCAAAGTCTTTGACAAGGTCCCACATGGGAGATGGAGAATGAAGGTAAAAGCATATGGCAGCTGGAGTAACTTGGCAAGTTGGCTGGGAAATTGGCTCAGTCAGAGGAGGCAGCGAATATTGACAGAAGGCTGTTTGTGTAATTAGAGGTTCATGTACAGTATGTATCACAGAGATCAGTGCTGAATCCCTTATTGTTTGTCATATTCATAAATAATATAGACCGGTCAGATGGGCAGATCAGTGGCAGATGCAATTTAACTCTGACAAATG
Organism: Chiloscyllium punctatum; assembly: GCF_047496795.1. Taxonomy (NCBI): domain Eukaryota; kingdom Metazoa; phylum Chordata; class Chondrichthyes; order Orectolobiformes; family Hemiscylliidae; genus Chiloscyllium; species Chiloscyllium punctatum. The sequence continues at coordinate 55,110,306 of NC_092767.1, forward strand.
TGAGATGATGCACTTTAGTAGAAGTCACAACATAAGACAATGAGTGGTGGGACACCAGGAAGCTCAGAGAAACAGAAGGACCTTGAGGTGCTTGTTAACAGATCCCCAAAGGCAGCAAGACAGGGTAATAGGATAGTTAAGGCATACAAGATACGTGTCTTTACCAGTCCAGGAATAGATAAAGTCACAGAGATTCTCAGCATGGCCCAAATTGCTTATGCCACCCAGTTTTCACAATTAAACTGGACCCATTTGCCTGGGTTTGGTCCATATCCCTCCATATCTACCCCATCCATGTACTTTTTAAAATGTTTCTTAGGGCGGCACAGTGGCTCGGTAGTTAGCACTGCTGCTGCCTCAGAGCGCCAGGGACCTGGTTTCAATTCCCGTCTCGGCCAACTGTCTGTGTGGAGTTTGCACATTCTCCCTGTGTCTGTGTGGGTTTCCTCCGGGTGCTCCGGTTTCCTCCCACAGTCTAAAGATGCGCAGGTTAGGTGAATTGGCCATGCTAAATTGTCCATAGTGTTAGGTGTAGGGGAATGGGTCTTGGTGGGCAACAAGTGTGGACTTTTTGGGCTGAAGGGCCTGTTTCCCCACTGTAGGAAACCGAATCTAATCAAATCACAAAATTGTACTTGCTTCTGCCAATACCTCTGGCAGCCTGTTACAAGCACTCATCACCCTCTGTTTGAACAAAGGGTCCCTCGGAATCCTTTTGTATCTCTCCACTCTCACCTTAACTTATGCCCTCTAATATTTGACTCTCCTATACTGGTGAAAATCTGTTGCCTATCTATCTTATATGTATCTCACAAGATTTAATAGACCTCAATAAGGTTGCCTCTCTGTCTCGTACGTTGCCGGTAAAAAAAAGTCCCAATCTATTTAACCCCGTCTTATAGCTCAAAACCTCCAGTCCAGTTAGCATCCTAGTAAGTGAAGGGCCAATACTGGGGTGTAGCTGAAAGGCAGGAGGTTTAGAGGGAACATGACATCCAGAGTATGGCAGGGGCCTTCAGTGCATTGCCCAGGAGGGTAACTGAGGAGGAAATCCTCAAAACCTTTAAAAAGTACTTGAATGAGCACTTGAAATGTCATAACATTCAAGACTGTGGACTAAGTGCTGGGGAGTGGGACTTGTGCAGCTTTTCATGTAAGTTTTGGAGGAACAACCTTTGTGGATCGATGGGTCACCTCTGTCCTGTATGGTGCTATCATTCTATCATTTTGAAGTTATGGTTCTGATTTCTTTTTGTCTTTGTTTTGAGAAATTATTACCAAGTGTAAGTTTCAGTTATTGTTGTGGTCAGTATTAGTTTCAGCTTCGGTATTCAAGTGCTGAATCAGACAGACTTTCCCAAATGAGTCATGGAACTGAATTAACAAGGAAACTAGTGGTATAACAGTGTGCAGTAGAACAGCTGTCAAGGTACAACATGAGGTTTTGAATGATTGAATACCCTCAGTAAAATAAAAGTCATCACAGTAAAGAATATCAAAAGATATTCAGATGTTGATGGGATTATTAGTGTGTGAAACACTGCAAGCATTCTTAACATAGAACATAGAAGAATACAGTGCAGTACAGGCCCTTCGGCCCTCGATGTTGCGCCGATCAAAGCCCACCTAACCTACACTAACCCACTATCCTCCATATACCTATCCAATGCCCGCTTAAATATCCATAAAGAGGGAGAGTCCACTACTGCTACTGACAGGGCATTCCATGAACTTACGACTCGCTGAGTGAAGAACCTACCCCAAACATCAGTCCTATATCTACCCCCCCTTAATTTAAAGCTATGCCCCCTTGTAATAACTGACTCCATACGTGGAAAAAGGTTCTCACTGTCAACCCTATCTAACCTCCTAATCATCTTGTACACCTCTATCAAGTCACCCCTAAACCTTCTTTTCTGCAATGAAAACAGCCCCAAGTGCCTCAGCCTTTCCTCATAGGATCTTCCTACCATACCAGGCAACATCCTGGTAAACTTCCTCTGCACCCGTTCCAGTGCCTCCACATCCTTCCTATAGTATGGCGACCAAAACTGCACACAATATTCCAGATGCGGCCGCACCAGAGTCTTATACAACTGCAGCATGACCTCAGGACTCCGGAACTCAATTCCTCTACCAATAAAAGCCAGTACGTCATATGCCTTCGTCACAGCACTATTTACCTGGGTGGCAACTTTCAGAGATCTGTGTACATGGACACCAAGATCCCTCTGCTCTTCCACACTACCAAGTAGTCTACCATTAGCCCAGTAATCCATCTTTTTATTACTCTTACCAAAGTGAATCACCTCACACTTAGCTACATTGAACTCCATTTGCCACCTTTCTGCCCAGCTCTGCAGCTTCTCTATATCCCGCTGTAACCTGCCATATCCTTCCTCACTGTCTACAACTCCTCCGACTTTCGTATCATCCGCAAACTTGCTCACCCAACCTTCTAACCCTTCCTCCAGGTCATTTATAAAAATGACAAACAGCAATGGTCCCAAAACAGATCCTTGCGGAACACCGCTAGTGACGGCACTCCAAGATGAACCTTTGCCATCAACTACTACCCTCTGTCTTCTTCCAGCCAGCCAATTCCTAATCCAAACCTCCAACTCACCCTCAATGCCATATCTCTGTATTTTCTGCAGTAGCCTACCATGGGGGACCTTATCAAACGCCTTACTAAAATCCATATATACCACATCTACCGCTTTCCCCTCATCTACCTCCTTAGTCACCTTCTCAAAGAATTCAATAAGGTTTGTGAGGCACGACCTGCCCTTCACAAAACCATGCTGACTATCCTTGATCACATCATTCTTATCCAGATGTGCATAAATCCTATCCCTTACAATTCTCTCTAAGACTTTGCCCACAACAGAAGTGAGACTCACTGGCCTATAGTTACTAGGATTATCCCTACTCCCCTTCTTGAGCAAGGGAACCACGTTTGCTAGCCTCCAGTCCTCCGGCACTACTCCTGTAGACAAAGAGGACACAAAAATCAAGGCCAATGGCTCTGCAATCTCCTCCCTTGCTTCCCAGAGAATCCTAGGATAAATGCCATCAGGCCCAGGGGACTTATCTTGTTTGATGACAAGTTACAAGGAGCAGTTGTGACCAAATAAGATTAGATTCATCCAGTCTTTGGGGTATTCAAATGTAGACTTAAATTTCAATGACATTACATCATCAAACTAAACCTGTTGTCATAATCTCTTTGTTCAAAATGATATTAAAAAGGTGAATGTGTAATCATATTTTCCTAGGAGGGACACAACAAAATATAAAATGAATCACAAAATATAAAACCATGTCTCTGGATATGTCTCATCTTTAATTTTGAGACAATTCGGACAGATGCCAGCAGCAGGGAGAGGTTGTTTCACAAACAACAAAATGTATTTTCCAAACATAATGATCTCAAAAATATGCGACACCATCCTTGTCATTGTTGGTGTACCCGGTAAGTCTTGGAACAACTTAAGTTACATAAGTCTATATTTCCGATCTGCATTTCCTGATGATTTAATTTCCATTGAGCAAGGCAAATCCCAATGCCAGATGAAAGTGCTCTCACTTACAGAGTTTAAAGTGAATTGTTTGTCGATTCGGAAGTTTCTCAGTAACGTGTAGCAGTGTCTGTTTCTCTGTCCTGTGCAGAATGGGCTTACACTGAGGCTTCAGTGATGAAGTTTGGCTGAGCACCGGCCCCAGCTTGTCTAGAAAGCGTTTAGCAAGACCATTCTCTCTCCGTGGTCACTTCAAGCCTGCTCTCAGTCAGCTGGATTAGATTAGGTTCCCTGTGACATGGTGGCTCAGTGGTTAGCATTGCTGCCTCACAGCACCAGTGACCTGGGTTCAATTCCTGCCTCTGCTGATTATCTGCATGGAGTTTGCATGTTCTCCCTGTGTCTGTGTAGGTTTCCTCCCACAATCTGAACATGTGTAGGTCAGGTGAATTGCCCATGTTAAATTGCGTACAGTGTTAGGTCCATTAATTAGTGTCAGTGTGGACCTTTTGGGCCAAATGTTTCCACCCTGGAGAAAATCTAATCATGATAAGGGTGGATCAGCCTAGATGGCTTTGACCATCTTGAGTTTGGGTCAGTCAGTGGATGCCTGGAGTTATGATATTTGTGAGGACAGATCACTTGGAGGGTTATTGAACACAAGGTTCCAACTACAATGTATATTGTTGAAATTATGTGAATGCCATGTGAGGTGTGCCATTTGTAAAATGATACACAGTGCTGTGGTGCAGAGCCCAGTAGGATAAGCGCTGAGGGCTGGAGTTTTTGGTGCCTCAGAGGATCAAATTGTCCAACAGGATGTTTTCTATCTTGCCTTTTTTTGCTTTATCCTTTGATGTTCCCCAAATGATAATGTGAAGGTCCTCCAATTTGTGTTCATTTGGGATTATTATTTAGACTTTAGCTGTCACTTTAAATATGTAATTGCTATCATTATTATTCACATTATTGTTATAACATTATTATTATGACTATTTTGTCAGGACTGATGTTTTAGAGACTAAAACCCCTGGATATATTTTTAGACGGATTCACCTTGAGGCTCGAGTGTTACACCATGTACTGCAGTACTCCATCAACTTTGTGAAACCTCTGTCATTGTACCTGGCTCAGAACCGTGGAGATAATTTTTTGTAGATGAAAGACATTTTGGTTTGGGGTGACTGAGTGCAGTTTCGGATATTTGATATAGTTGTGCTGCTCCGAGGCTCCAATCAGGATCTCAAACATCCGGCCATATGGAATGAAGGTCAGCCCTGCTACTGTGACACCCAACTGACCTGATGTTCAGTATTGAGGGACTTGCTGCGTTTGATACTGTATCAGGATCACCAATTGAATCATAGTCCATCAACAGCACACTGCTGAACGGATATGAAAATAAACTATTGGAGATGATTCTTAGGGATAGGGTTTACAGGCATTTGGAAATGCAGGGCCTAATTAGGGACAGTCAGCATGGCATTATGCAAGGCAGGTCATGTCTTACGAACTTGATTGAATCTTTTGAGGAAGTGACAAAGGTAGTCGATGAGGGTAGAGCAGTGGATGTTGTCTGCATGGATTTCAGTAAAGGTGCCCGATATGGTCCATCATGGTGGGCTCATCCTGAAGATTACACTACATGGGATCCATGGTGAAGTGGCAGCTTCGATTCCCATAGAAAGCAGAGGACAGTGAGGAAAGGTGTTTTTCTGGCTGGAGGTTCGTGACTCGTGATGTTCCTCAAGGTTCCAGAATGGGACCTCTGCCCTTTGTTTATTTGCAGATGATAGAACCATCAATGAAGTTGTGGATAAGGTTGTCAAAGATACAGTGGAGATCAATTGCCAATAGGGGTGGAAAGGTGGCAGATGGAGTTTAATCTGGGCAAGTATGAGGCGCTGCACTTTAGGAGATTGAAAGTTAGGGAAAAGATATATAGTTAATGGCAGAACCCTGAACAGCATTGATGTACAGTGATCTTGGTGCTCAAGTCCATAGCTCCCTACAAGTGACCTTGCAAGTAAATAGGGTAGCAAAGAAGATGTATGGTCAGCTTGCCTTTATTGGCTGATAAATTGAGTACAAGAGTCAAGATGTCATGTTTCAGCTTTATAAAGACTGTTCCTGTGCTTTACAGTTCGATGTTCTGTGTTCTCATGTGAATCATCTGTCAACCCTGATTTGCATGATGCTCTTTGTCTCATGGTGTGGGATATCATTGCACCAATTGTCACATAGGATGTCTGTCCAAACAGTAATTGTGGTTTACACCATTGAGAGATTTGCATAGACATATCAGTTCATACAGTTATAAGGTGAGATGTTACATCAATGCTATTCAAGATCTTGCTGATCAATTTGAGCCAATCTGCCCTTAGAAATTTTATCATATTTTCCTCCCATTCTGAATGATTGGAAAGCTGAGGTGAGTGGGAATGACTGCTCACCTGTATTCACTTTGTGGGAAATCACTCATGTCTTAACTGCCCTGTGTAGGGTCAGTTCCCTGAATGGCCAGGGTTCCGTGCATTCAGCCCCTTCTGGTTGGATAAAAGTTTCCATGTTGATTGAATCTCTATATCAATATGAGGTGGTTTATTGGAGATCACACGTAGATGCTGAGTAATCTCAGACTGTTTAGTGGCTATTGAGGAATCGAATTTAAATTGGGAGTGGATGAGAGATAGTATAGAAGGTTCTTGTTGATGCCAGCTAGCACTTGGAAGTTTATAAATGTTTGCAGTAACAGTAACACCAAGCTGAATGTTCCCACAGTACATTGTAAATGTCAAGGCTGCTTCATCAACACTGCTGCCTGGGGCATATCTGGAATAGTGTGTTTTACATCAGGGGAGTAATACAGTGGGTCAAACTCTCTCATGCAATAATGACACCATTCTTCAATTCCATAATGATTCACTTGAAGGAAAATAGAGTGTTCGATATATTGTGTCACCATAGTCTTACCAGACCATAGGGCTCTCATTAGAGAGAAGAGGCTGCTGGTGATTTAACTTGAGGGCCACCAGCCCTCAGATGAAGGAAGAGGTTGAGAAGGAGAGTCCTTCATGGTAACTTCAAGCCAGTGATGAGAATTCAGCCGATGCTGTTAGCATCATACTGCTCTGCAAACCAACAATCCAACTGAGCTCAACCCATTCCCATGGAATATTGGATGACAAGATATTAAACAAATTTCATTTGACAGCCAAGGGAACGATGTCAGATTCAGAGAACATGTGTTGCTGCTGTAATGCCAGAGGTTAGTACAATACAGAAGACTGAATGTTCTGGGGTACAAGCATTCTGTGATGGACTCTCTTCAAATATTTATTTCTTCTCTTCAAGTTCAGTCTTTACCTCCCCAGTCTTTACCTCTCAGATGTGGGGTACTCTCTGAATGCTGATCCATTGGTTTGCATGACAAATACATTTAACCCTCGACTTACTGGCCACTGAACTGAGCAGAACAAATTCCTAATGTGTGATATCAATGTACACATTTAACATTTTCAAACTTACCCTGTGGTGTAATTCGTCAACGGAGAACAACAAAAAAAAAGGTTTTATTGCCCATAGGCGCTCTTCATTGCCACTGATTTACTGGACTGATGTGTGATACTGAGTCAAGTCTCCAGAAATCACTCTGAATGAAGGCATTAATGATCATGGAACTGAACTGTATTGGGATCACTAACATCAGGCTGGACCCTCTGATTGCAATGGTGTCTTGTTGTTGGGAGAATCCATCACTGTAGAGCTGAATTGCAGAGCTGATTTCCAGAAATGTGGTGACAGTGATTACCTTTGACATCAAGACCACACTCAGTCAAGTGTGGCATCAGGAGCCCAGGCAAAACTGGAATGAATGGGGTATCGGGAAGCAAACTCCGATGGATGGAGTCAAAACTGGCACAGAGTGGTTCTTAGAGGTCAGTCTTCTCATCTCCTGATCATTTCTGCAGCAGTTCCTCAGAGTAGTGCTCTAGGCCCAACCATCTTCGGCTGCTTCATCAATGACGTGCCCTCCGTCAGAAAGTCAGAAGTGGGGATGTTTGCCGATAATTGTACAATGTTCAGCACCATTCGCAACTCATCTGATACTGAAGAAATCAATGTTTGAAGGGAGCAAGATCTCAACAATATCATGGAATTGTAGAATCCCTACTCTGCAGACAGAGGCCATTCAGCCCATTGGGTCAGCACCAACTCTCCGCAGACCATCCCACACCACCACCCTACTGGCATAATTTTGCATTTACCTACCAAACCTGCACAGCTTTGGACTGTGAGATGAAACTATTGAAACCAAAACCACACTTACAGGTAAACTCCATGCAGACGGTCCTTCAAGGCTAGAACCTAAACTTGGGCGCCTGGTGCGGTGAGGCAGCATTGATTACCACTGTGCTGCCAGATATGCTGGGTATCTGGGCTTGGGCTGAAAAATGGCAGATAAGATTCATGCCATACAAATACAAAGCAATGACTATCTGTGATAAGAGATGACCTTCCCTCCACACCTTGACATTCAATGGTGTTAACATCAGTGAATCCCCCATTATCAGTACTGGCCAGAAATTCAACTGGCCTCACCCCATCAATACAGTGGCTGGGACAGAAGGTCAGAGGCTCAGAATACTGTAGCAAACAAATCACCTCCTGACTCCCCAAAACCTGTCCACCACCTGCAAGGCACAAGTTAGGGGGGGTGATGGAATACTCCCCAATTGCTTGGATGAGTGAAACTTCAACAAAACTGATGGATCTTGACACCATCCTAAACAAAGCAGTGTATTTGATTAGCACGACATCCACAAACAGCCACTATCTTCACCACTGACAGCAGTGTGTTCAGTCTACAGGATACGTGCAGAAATTCACTAAAGTTCCTTAAACAGCATTGTCCAAAACTATGATTAGTACCATCTAGAAGATGAAGGACAGTGGATACTTGGGAACACCACCACCTGAAAGTTCCTCTCCAAGCCAATCTCCATCTTGACTTGGAAATATATCACCATGCCTTCAATGTCAGACTGGGTCAAAATCCTGGAATCCATTCCCTTATGGCATTGTAGGGCAACCTACAGCACATGGACTGCAGCAGTTCAAGAACGCAGCTCACATCACCTCTCAAGGGCAACTGAGGTTGACTAATAAATGCTGGCCAGCCAACGATTCTGTGTGTCAGGAAACAAAAAGAATTGGTCATGAGGAATTTGTGACCCAGTGTTCGCGCTTCCTGTGGGTATCTGTAAAAGCAGCATTGTAGTCAATGTGGACTATGAATAGGAAAATGCCTTCAATCACTAATATCTTTCATTATAGAACTGTTTTGCATGTGAGTCAATGGCCTGAAGGGAACATCTAATTCCAGTGACATTGTGATTCAGTTAGCATCTTTCAATTAGAATTTCACTGAGTGTGGGTTCTTAGCTAAAGGGGAACAACTTACCCCAGTGTTCAGGTGTCACTGGGAGCATCTCTCAAAGCAAAATTATACTGAGTGTGGGTAACTAACTGGGGGGGGAACAACTTAGCCAGTGGCCTTGCGTAAGTAGGAGTATCTCTGACATGCCTTTCCCATTACGAAGTGTTCAAATGCTGAATGAATATTCTAACAAAACAAACTCTAGTTGTCATCACCCTTATTCATGGAAATTCCATCTTCATATCTTTTTAAAGTTTCATAACCCAACTTTAGCTGTACTCATCTTTCAAGAAACAGAGGCATACTTCTTTTTGGATGTGGTACTGTAGGGAGTATTCCATTGCATTCCTGACTTGTGCCTTCTCGCTGGTGGACAGACTTTGAGGAGTCAAAAGTGAAGATGTAGTGCATTTGGATTTCAAAGTTTTTTTTAAGTGCTGCATGGAAGGTTAATGCTCAAGACAGGAGCTCACAGTGTTGAGTGTAATGTATTAGCATGGATTGAGACTGGATTAACACACAGAAGATGGAGAGTTGGGGTTAATAGACACTTTGTTGGAGAGATGTAATTTGTGAAGTGCCATCAGAACCATCAAGTCCCAGCATCTCAATTCCTTGCTATCTACATTCATGACTTGAAGAAGGAAATAGAGAAAAATGTGTTCAAATTTACTGATGATATATAAATAGCTGTGGTGGGGGGGGGGGGGGGTACATTCTGGTAAGAACATAAGGAATCTGCAAGGAGATGTAGATACATGGAGTGAATGGGCAAAAACTTGGAAGCTGAAGCTTTAATGCTGGAAAGTGTAAGGTCAAACACTTTGCTAGGAAGAATCAAAAAGCAAACAATTATAAATGGAGGCAGATTTCAAAAAGGTCAGCAAAGTGTGATTTGTGTGCAAAACAAAAGGTGAGCAGTTCAAAAGATTCACTGGACTGATTCCTGGGGTGAAGGGTTGACTTAGGAAGAATGACAACCAGATTAGGTCTTTACTCATTAGCATTTTGATCTTATTGAAATATACATAATTCTGAGGGGGTTTGACAGGGTCGATGTTGAGATGATGTTTCCACTTCTGTAGGAGTCTTGAACGAGGGAACATAGTTGCAGAAGAAGGAGACCCTTACAGTCAGTTCCGCGATAATGTGGTAATTCCATTCTTGTGCAATCCCGTGTTGTAAGAAAATGGAGTAATAAGAGCACCATTTGAACTAATGGGGCTGGAATAGTATTATAACTAAGACACACCTTAACATTCTGCACTTTAGAAACAGTGTCTTCAATTTGTCAATTGCATTGTAGTGATTTTGTGTTAACGAAACACATTGTAACAGAACAACCTGTACATGAAATATTGAAAAGTATGACTGATTAATTTTAACTTCAACATAACGAGTTATTTCTGCCTGCCCTTGGTATACATGTTATTAAGACAGCTCACAATTCCCACTTCCAGTATTGGGAGTAATTCTATCCCTTTCATGTGATAATGACAAACATTCTGACTTTTCCTGGGCATTCAAACTGTGTCACACATTGACCTGTTATTTCCCCTCAGCCTTTGACCTTCTATATTCTAGTGTGACAAACTCAGGATCGTTTGACTTGGATTTACAGAGGTATTGATTGTATTTATCTCAATCAAATGCTTCTCTTTTTACAGTTAAATTTTAATTACTGACAACAAATGCTCAGCTCTTATTGTCAACACATATTCACAATAAGGACTCCTTGAAAAACTGAACTCACCAAGATTACAACTCCCTTGTGTTTCATCCTGACCACAGATGAAGATAGTTACAGTTGATGGCGGTCAATCATCTCAGCCGTCACACATCTCTGCAGGAGTTCTTCACACTTGTACCTTGGCCTTAAAATCTGCAGCTGCCTCATCAATGCCTTTCCCTCCATTGCCATTTCCAAAGTAGAGAAGTTTGTTCATGGTTGCACAACATTCAGCACCATTTACATCTCCTTAGATAATGAAAAGATCTGTGTCATGATACAGTGAGATAACATCTCGCTTGGTCTGGTAATTGACAAGTAACATTCGTATCCCACAAGCACAAGGGAATAGCCATCCCCAAGAAGTCAGAATCTACCAATATGCCATTGGCTAACAGTGACATTACTGTCACTGAATGCATGGCTAACAACAACCTGGCCCAAACATTGACAAAAAAATGATCTGGTCCAGCCAAGCAAGTGCTGTGGACACAGGAGTATGTCAGATATTGATTACTGCAGCAATAAGCTCCCTGTCTGTCTCTCCAATCCATGTCTACCATCCAGAAAGTATAGCTTGGGTCGGATGGATTGCTTTCCATGTGTCTCACTGAAAGCATCTCCAACAACATTTACAAAGCACCACATTGTGCAGTACAAACTGATGATTGATCACCATGCCAATTACCACATTCCGTACTCACTCTCTTCACTAATGAGATGAATGACCCACAATGAATACCACCCACAGATGCAAAACATTGCACTCCAAGTGTTTTTTGACAGCACCTCGCAGAACCATGACCTCTAATAGCTAGAAGAACAAGAGCAGGAGTTGCATAGAAACACCATCACATGCTACTTCCCTTTCAGGATAGATTTCATTCTGACTTGGAAATAAATCATTGTTCCATTACTACTGCTGTCTAAAAATTATGGAACTCTGCTCCAAAATATACAGGGTTTTCCTATCCACCAGATAATGCAGGTGTTCAAAAATGCTGCTCTCCAGTACTATCTCAAAGGCAATTAGAATTGGGCAAGAATTATTGGTCCAGGCACCAAAACTCACATTTTGTGAGTACATTTAAAATTAACCAATATTCCCAGATCTGAAAGAAGATAGCTCTGACCATGAGCTGTGATTATTGTCCAAAAGAATGTCCCACATGGGAGACAGCAGGAGAAATAACCAAGGGGAAAGTAGGGAAGCTTGGTGCTGATATCTTCCTGGATTCAGGATGTCAGCTATTCCAGTGGATGGTCCATGTCAAAGCTTATTTTGTCTTGTGCAACGAATTTCCCAATTACTACTGGTCTATAAACCAGAAGACAGATCCTTTTCCCTGTGGTCTATGGGTTTATATGTTGGTGTTCCTTACTTTAGAAAATTACACTGAATCAAATTCAGGATCTCTTATCTTGAAAACTGGGTCAATTTTGGGAGTTGCACGCTCGTGAAAATGAACATCACATAAGGATATCCTATCATAAGAAGTGATCTAAAAAAGGGAGCAATCATCTTAGAGTCACCAGATTGTTGTGAGTCTAGTATAGTATTAGTATATATGAGCCCATCATCTCCCCTAACCTTTAATATTGACCTGAATTCAGAGAGAGTCTCTGAAGCCAGGCAATGGAACAATGTTTGGGTCTCCCACAACAAGCTTTAGTACAATTCTCATGATTTCCAAGGTGTGTGTTGGGTAACCTATGGACATTCTTAGCCCCAGCATGTGCTCTGAATCTGGGAGGAGGATCTCTGTTCACAAGGAGAGGAGCTTGTGAGAGAGAGCCTGGACATCAGGCAGGAAACTTTGCTTCATCCCAGATAAAAAGTGTGAATTCTAAACTAGAAAGTTGCAATGACCAATGCTGCATGGATTTGGGTGGGAGCAGTGGAGTACAGTCTAAGACAGGTCAGGGACTTCATGCCAAATATTGAAATTCTTATGATTGTGGTAGGCACCTAACCTGGGGTATGGTGCTTGGATTCACTGCTGAATACTTCCATGGATAAAATTGTTGGTATGTTCAATCCTGTACACGTGGGATGGACTCAAAATTTTATCATTTAAAAAAATTTCATATTGTGGAGCGCATCCACTCCCAGTCCCATATTATAGTTCAAACAGTGTGGACCTAAAATTATCGACACAATCTGAGCTGTGGAAACTCCAAAACTGATTGCAGGAATGTTCCAATCAATGTTTGTGCTCAATGTACAACATCATTGATTTACTCATGCAGGGTGCCTTTGTGTAGATGTTGCGGTCCTATAGGAAAATCCAACCAGTCAGAGTAACCTATAAAGCAGCTCAAACCAAACACTGCCAACCCAAACTAAACATTGAATATGTGACCATGTTGCTATGAATAAACTGTCACTCATGTTCTTACCTCTGTCTTTTAAAAGTGCAAATGATTCGTTTAGAGAGAGTTTGCTATTGAGGTTCATATTGTCGAGACTTCATGTGGTTTGGAACAACAATGACCTGCTTGCCATTACTTACAATCTAGGCTCAGGCACAGAGAGTAACTTCAAGTCTCTTTCTCCTTTCTCTCTCTTACAGTGAGTCTAGTGGTGATTGCACTCTTGGCTCGGGGCAAGTGTGGTCTTTCTACATGCACCATTCGCTATCTGGTGGCCATGGCAACATCTGATCTACTGTTCATCGTTTTTGATATCGTACTTGATAGATTTGTGTCTTATTATTATCCACACTGTTTCCTGAACATCACTCCTGTTTGCAGAGTTATCTTTGTCCTGACCTGCTCAGCCATTGATGTTCTGTCTGGTTCACTGCTGCTTTTTCTTTTGATCGATTTGTTGCCATCTGTTTTCACCAGATGAAAACTAAGTATTGCACAGAGAAAACTGCAATGAGAGTTCTAGCAACAATTTTTTTCCCTGAAAGAACATTCCTAACTACTTCTGATTTAAACCTGGAAGGATCATCAACAACGTTCCATGGTACTGTTTTACCACAAGCGGTTATTATAATGGCCGTCGGTGGGCAAGTTTCAAATATTTTGAACAATTTTTAACACCAATATTCCCATTCACTTTTATTCTATTTATCAATGTCCTGACAGTCAGACACATCTTCGAGGCAGTTAAGGTGCGTGTGGAACTGAAAGGTCAGAGAAAAATAGAGAATGACCCAGAGCTGGAGAGCAGAAAGAAATCTGCCATTTTACTCTTTGCCATATGTGCAAGCTTCATCCTTCTCTGGTTGGGGTACATTTTATATATGTTTAGTGCTGCTAATTCTTTGAATTACACTGCTTTTCGGACATTTGAAAGAATCGCATTCATGCTGCGGAACCTGAGTTGCTGCACAAATGCTTTTATTTATGTGGTGACACAGAGAGCATTCAGAGACCAGTTAATGTATGCAGTGAAATATCCAGTTATAAAAATCATTCAATTGAGGAATAAATCCAAGTAATTGAGAGCCAACATTAGGTGCAGCAGATAATGGAACGAGGAGTCCACATGACGAATGAAATGAAAGGAGAAAGAGGTGGAGCAACATGATAATACAACTTCTTTCCCTTGCAATTTAATAGTCAGCAGAACAGGTCCACAATGGACACAATTCCCTCGCCCTACTTTTGTCCCTGGAACATCTAGATAATAAGGATACCTACATCAGGCTTCTACTAATCAACTGCAGCTCCGCCTTCAACATTATAACCCCAATTGAACTAATCTCAAAACTCCGAGACCTAGGGGATGGCTCTAACTTCTGCAACTGTATCCTCAGTTTCCTGACGCACAGACCGCAATCAGTGAAGGTAGCTAACTGCACCTCTTCTACAATAATTCTCAACACTGCGGTCCCATAAGGATTCATCCTCATCCCCTAAATACTCCCTTTTCACATGACTGATTGGCCACATTTCATATGAACATCTACAAGTTTGCTGATGACATCATGGTTGTAGGCTGCATATCAAATAATGATGAGTCAGAATATAAGAAGTCGATAGCGTGCTTGGTTTCATAGTGCAATGATAACAATTTTTGTCTCAATGTCTGCAAAACAGAAGAACTGATCATTGACTTCAGGAGGCAAGACGGAGGGCAGACCCCTATCTATATCAATGGAGGGGGACGAAAGCGTCAGGTTCCAATGAATAATGGTGACCAACAATGTGTCCTGGATCTCCTGGATCACATAGTCAATAATTTGTTAACAATGTATAATTTTTGTGCCCTGAATAATACTTAATATAGTTTTCAAGAAAATTGTTATGCTGTTGCATGTATTACTATTCAAATTTTACCTATCTGTGTTGTTCAGTTACCTGACCATCGCTGGACACATTGGTCAGTTGTATAGTATGCTGTCCTGCTCAAGCCTGTTACAATAAGCATTAAAGGAAACTCTCACCTTTCACTGTCCTCACCATTCCAAACTGTTTGTGAACACTCAGTCCAGATCGAATGGTCACTTCCAACATTTATAAATAACTTGTATGATCATAAAACCTCAAAGTAATGACTTTTTGATTCTCAATTCTTGACAAAACTGGAGATATTTTGACATAACGTGATCTGATAATAATTGCGAGATATAGCTGGGTTTGATCATTGTGAATCTGTGCAGGACTTCTACTTTTGTGATTCAAGACATTGTACAAATCAAAGCTGCAATTCAGCAAGTAGTACTGAGAGTGTATCAGAACGCATTCTAGATAATTTGTTCAAAGATAGTGAAAAAGGTTCCATGCTCATTAATGAGGAGCTGTTGCACTATTGGAGGATCACTACAAAGGAAATGTTGCATTGCCTCAGTCATTTAAATGAAGTGTTCCATCTCTTCTCTCAGACCATTCTCACTATTGCAAAAGATATCAGAAATGTTGTGGTTCTGTTCGCTGAGCTGGGAATTTGTGTTGCGAACAGAACCACAACAACGAGCACCCGAGCTACAAATCTTCTCCCAAACTTTGAAGATACCAGAAATAGCCCATGTTTCTTCTGGCCAATAATTCTTCCTCACAACAGAGCACTCAAGAAACAAAAGATGATCTGGTTCCAATGATATTACTGTTTGTGAAAGCTTAGTGTGTGTAAAGTAGCTGCTGTTTCCCTACGTTACCACAGGGACTGCCACTTCAGCTGGCTTAATAAACTTTATCTTTGTAAATCCCTTTGGGATGTACTAAACTGAGAAAATCCTTCTTTCTGAAGGAATGTGGACTGAAGGATGGACAGAAACCATGGGATTACCAAGGAGGAATTTCTGGGACGTTTTGATCAAATAACATTAACGGAATGCAGTATAGTTTAAATTCAAACTGGTGCGATATAGTCTATTGACGCGTTCCTCAGTGTCTGTGAAATTTGCCCTTTTCGGTGACAGTGGTCTTTTTATTTTTGGAAGGTTACATCCACGATGCGTTGGTTTGGAGTCTGAAGCAGCAAAAATCTCAGAGCCAAATTAAAACTGAGACCAAAAGTTCATATCCAGAGTTAAGCCTGAACCCTGTTAGGATGGATCCAGGAGCAAGCAGTGGGAGAAAAAGAGAGAAAGATAGACAGAAAGACGGAGAGAGAGGATTTGGTCTGTTACCCAAAACACCAAGCAGATTAGGACTGGTGATAGACTCGAGGAGACAGGGAGAAATCACAATGTGGGGACCTATTATAGATCAGGGCAGCACAGTGGTGAAGTGGTTAGCACTACTGCTTCATGGCGCTAGGAACTTGAATTTGATTCCACCCTCGGGTAACTGTCCGACTGGAGTTTATACATTCTCTCCAAGCCTCCAAGCGCTCTATTTCCTCCCACAAAGATGTGCAGGCTAGATAGATTGACCATGAGAACAATATGGTGATGGAGTGGGTCTGCTTGGGATGCTCTTCGGAGGATGCATGTGGACTTGATGGTCTGAATGGCCTGCTTCACACTGAATTAAAGATTAAATATGAACTGGAGTTTGGGTCTGGGAGAAGATTCGGAACACACAGTAATCTGTGCATCGATGCTCTGGGTTCAGAGCATCAAAGCTGAATCAGTTGAAGCTTGAGACGATCCACCTCATGAGGCAAATCCATGAACTTGGATGATGAATCAGAACATAAACTTGTGGGAAAGAGGGAGACACAGGTGAGCTTCAATGTTTCTTATTTTACAGAAAGAAGGTAAAAACATTCCATGGTTTATCCTGGGTCTGACTGGATGGCAAGCAGAGCACGATACATCGAGTGCACGGTGTAAGCATTTGACTGATGAAAATGAATGAAGTCGTCAAATGTCAGTCTTTATGGTGACCACTGAAAGGTCAGGGCCTCTCAGAATGTCACAGGAATGGCACCGGGCTGGGTGTTCATTCCAGCAGAGAGTGAACATGAGATAAAAAAAAGCGTCTGAATCAATCCCACAAACACACATTCTCGTTCATCCTGGATATTACCACATTCAGCGATTCGTGGTAACAAATCTACACTGAATAAAGGGGGAGGAGTTTTCCTGAAACTGGAAAGACATCATTCTCCATGTAAATGCTGCTGTAATCTCCCTTTCATGACTGTGAACTGTGTCTGCAGGAAGAAGATAAAAATCACAACACCAGGTTATAGTCCAACAGATTGATTTGGAAGCACCAGCTTTCGAAATGCTGCTCCTTTATCACAACCACCTGATGAAGGAGCAGTGCTTCCAAATAAACCTGTTGGATATAAACTGGCGTTGTATGGTTTTTAATTTTGTCCACTCCAGTCCAACACAGGCACCTCCAAGTCATGTCTGCAGGATGAGTTACAAGAGAGCATGCGGGTTTTCAAATCCACGGTCAACTCCATCCAAGTAAATAACAAATCTCAAGATTGAGAGGAAAGATATTTTTTAAAAGCTAATGAGGAATATTGAGTACTATGGCCCCATGCTGAGAATGGTGAGCATCTCCACAAGTTCTTGAGATTGGCACCCTTGGTAATGTTGGTGGAATTGAGGGCAATGATAATGTGAAGCAGGGCATTATCTCTCCACAATACCCTCCCCTCTAATCTTCACCATCAGATTCCTCTCCCACCCTAATCTCTCACAGGGAGCCCCACTTCAATCAATCCCTCTCCAACTCAATTTCTGACCCGTCTTCATCCAAGTGACATGCATTGTCTCTGGGTTCTCCTCAAATTGTTGGCAGACCAGTTCTCTACTGAACATTTTTTACCACCCTTTTCAAAAGAACGAACATAGGTATTGGCCTAGGTCCGAGGAAAAGAGTGACATTTGAGACAGTTTCTGTCCCTCATTAAGAATCAGTTCGGTGTATCTCACCGGTTTCAATAAGCCCCAATCTTTCTCAGAATAAATCTCGAGAGCATTATTCCCCAACAGGGTTTTTACAAATACATTAAGGACAAAAGGGTTACTAGGGAGTGATTCGGGCCCCTGAAATAACTGCAAGGCGGCCTTTGTGTGGAACCACAGGAAATGGGGAAGATACTAAATTAATATTTTGCATCAGTATGCACTGTGGAAAGGATATGGAAGATATAGACTATAGGGAAATAGATGATGACATCTTGCAAAATGTCCAGATTACAGAAGAGGAAGTGCTAGATGTCTTGAAATGGTTAAAGGTGGATAAATCCTCAGGACCTGATCAGGCGTACCCGAGAACATTGTGGGAAGCTTGAGAAGTAATTGCTGGGCTCTTGCTGAGATATTTGTTCATCAATGGTCACAGGTGAGGTGCTGGAAAGAAGGGCGGTAAAGACAAGCCAGGGAACTTTGACCAGTGGACCTGACCTCAGTGGTAGGCAAATTGTTGGAGGGAATCTTGAGGGATAGGATGCACATGTATTTGGAAAGGCAAGGACTGATTAGAGATAGTCAACATGGCTTTGTGCATGGGAAATCATGTCTCACAAACTTGATTGAGATTTTTGAAGTAACAGAGAAGATTGATGAGGTCAGAGCAGTAGATGTGATCCATATGGACTTCAGTAAGGCGTTTGACAAGGTTCCCCATGGGACACTGATTAGCAAGGTTAGATCTCATGGAATAAAGGGAGAACTAGCCATTTGGATACAGAACTAGCTCAAAGGTAGAAGACAGAGGGTGATGGTGGAGGGTTGTTTTTGAGACTGGAGGCCTGCGACCAGTGGAGTGCCACAAGGATCGGTGCTGGGCCCTCGACTTTTTGTCATGTACATAAATGATTTGGATGCGAGCGTAAAAAGGTACAGTTAGTACGTTGCAGATGACACCAAAATTGGAGGTGTAGTGGACAGCGAAGAGGGTTACTTCAGATTACAACAGGATCTGGACCAGATGGGCCAATGGGCTGAGAAGAGGCAGATGGAGTTTAATTTAGATAAATGCGAGGGGCTGCATTTTTGGAAAGCAAATCCTAGCAGGACTTATACACTTAATGGTAAGGTCCTAGGGAGTGTTGCTGAACAAAGAGACCTTGGAGTGCAGGTTCATAGTTCCTTGAAAGTGGAGTTGCAGGCAGATAGGAAAGTGAAGAAGGCATTTGGTATGCTTTCCTTTATTGGTCAGAGTATTGAGTACAGGGGTTGGGAGGTCATGTTGCAGCTATGCAGGATATTGGTTAGGCCACTATTTGAATATTGTGAGCAATTCTGATCTCCTTCCTATCGGAAAGATGTTGTGAAACTTGAAAGGGTTCAGAAAAGATTTACAAGAATGTTGCCAGGGTTGGAGGATCTGAGCTATAGGGAGAGGCTGAACAGGCTGGGGCAGTTTTCCCTGGAGTGTCGGAAGCTGAGGGGTGACCTTATAGAGGTTTACAAAATTATGAGGGGCATGGATAGGATAAATAGACAAAGTCTTTTCCCCAGGATCGGGGAGTCCAGAACTAGAAGGCATAGGTTTAGGATGAGAGGGGAAAGATATAAAAGAGACTTAAGGGGCAACTTTTTCACAGAGGGTGGTACGTGTATGGAATGAGGTGCCAGAGGATGTGGTGGTGGCTGGTACAAATGGAACATTTAAGAGGTGTTTGGATGGGTAAATGAATAGGAAGTGTTTGGAGGGATATGGGCTGGGTGCTGCCATGGGGGAACTAGATTGGGTTGGGATATCTGGTCGGTGTGGACAGGTTGGACCGAAGGGTCTGTTTCCATGCTGTACATCTCTATAACTCTGTGACTCTATAATTACCCCCAAATCCTCAGTCAGTGCAAGAGGAAGAATTTTACACTAACCTTTCAAACCTCCCCATCTTCTGCCTGATCAGATTGCTGATGGTGTTTTCAAAGCTTTGTTTTCTCTTTGTAAAGTCCAGCTGTTTTGATGATCTCTCTGATCACATTCACTCCCAGACAGATCAGCCCGAGACACGGTCAGTGCAGTGACCTAGCCTTCCCTGTGTTTCCTGACACAGCCTCGTGTCTCAGTTGAAGCCAGTTTACAAACCAGTTGTGATGTCTGAACTCTCTCTGTGATGTACACAGTGAGGTCACACTTGTTCTGGGAGGTCACACTTTGACCTGTCCAGTTCCAGTGGCCTCACTGCGATCAAACAGGGAGTAAGCCGGGGAGGACCGAAATCCTCACCTTTCTCAGGTTGCAATGTGTTCATATTCCAGAATATATAAAGCAGTTCTGGACACAGACATTAGGGTGTACGGGTGATGCTCAATGACACGGAGTCAGAGACACACAGATACAGATTGAGACTGCCCTGGAGATGTTTCAGAGCTGACTCGGAGACACACACGATCTGTACGACAGCAGATGGGGATGAATCATTCTTTATTCCCTGCAGTGTACTGGGCATGCTCAGTGTAGAAACCCAAAACAGCTGACTGATGATGGAGCAGTTTGAAGGGGGATGGAGGGGTGAGGCCAGGGAGGGTATGGGTCTGGGCCCACTATACAGAGAGGTGTGGGTTTCACTCCTTGTCTGTCATATCCTCTTGCCCCACTGTCTACATCAGTCTGCAGCCTTGTCCACTGTGGCATTTCAAAATATCATCCATATAATTCCGAATTGTCTTCAGGGTTCACACCTCTACTACTCATTTAGGCTGTGCTTTCCAGCTCTTTCTCTTATCCTCCAGCCATTTAGTTGTTGACACGCTACTCCTCTTCAACTAAAGGGTTCAGTTTCCTTCATTTAAAATCTATGCCCCGGTCCTTAATCCCCCCATCCATGGGAAATGTTTTCTTCCTGTATACCCTACGCCATCATAGTTTTATACATCTCAGTCATGTCTCCTCTCCATCACCTCTGCTTTAATGAAAACAATCCCAGTCTGTCCAAACTCTCTCCAGAACTAAAACTCTCCAAGCCCAGGGAATGTCCTGGTCAATCTCCTCTGCACCCTCTCCAATGCACTCACATCCCTTCTAGAATGTACAGAACTCTGTTGGCTAACAGTTCAAGTGAGTTTGAGAACGGTCACGTCAAACCTTAGATATTGCTGGTGGCATCATGTACAGTTCAAGAGTGTTCTGTTCTGGATGGAATTCGATTGGTCAGAATGTTGAGCTTTACACAAAACACACTTAATTCTTACACCACAATTAAAGTGCAAACAATGAAAAAAAACACAACTTGAACCTGTTGGAATACAGAACAAAATAATATATTATTTAATTCTACCAATCAACTGTTCCAATACAGCCACATCATATAAACAGACCCATAGTAAAGGCAAATTCAGCAAAACAGACTTCCCTCACTTACTATCTCCTCCAATCCAAAAGATAGGAACACAAAAACAAACAATCTCACAGCAGGGAGAGAGTTCAAGCTTTTTTCCTACAGCAGAGAGAGGTGACAGCTGTGACGAATAGCTTCAGCACCAAATAATGCAACTTCAGTAACTGAAAGCAGCACTGAGCCCCTGGATCGGTAAGAGCCAGACTCCACTTCCTCATGCTGCTTTGGTCATAATTTAAGAAAACCCAAAGTTATTGACTCTGCTTTCCATGGAACATACACCTTGGCACCAGGTTGATAACATCCCTCATCAAGAGAAACAGAACACATCCTCCTTAAAGGGACAAGGTATCAGTCTGCTCACAGTGGGGTCAGGGACGCCGGCACAGTGGGGTCAGGGACGCCGGCACAGTGGGGTCAGGGACGCCGGCACAGTGGGGTCAGGGATACAGTAACTATGAGATAAGAAATGCACAATCCCATCCCAGCAGTTTCAGCAGAGTGAACCCTGTCTTAGATTAGATTCCCCTACAGTGCAGAAACAGGCCCTTTTGCCCAACCAGTCCACACCGACCCTCCGAAAAGTAACCCACCCAGACCCATTTCTCCCCGACTAATGCACCGAATATTATGGGCACTTTAGCATGGCCAAACCACCTGACCCACTCATCTTTGGACTGTGGATGGAAACTGGAGCACCCAGAGGAAACCCACGCAGATACAGGGAGAATGTGCAAACTCCACACAGACAGTCACCTGAGGCTGGAATCGAACCTGGGGCCCTGGTGCTGTGAGGCAGCAGTGCGAACCACTGAGCCACAGTGCTGCACCCGGGCACGAGATTATCCATCCTTATTAATTTATCACCTTCCAATTTTACTGAAGAGCTCTGGTAAATTTGTAAACAAGTTTCACAGGAAAAGGAGGAGGCCATTCAGCCCCTGGATCCTGTTCCAATCCCTCAATAAGATTGGTGTTGGTCTGTGGCCTCACTCCATTTGTCTGCCTTGACCCCATACACCGATTCATAAAAATCATTGCTTATGTCAAATATAAATTTAACAATTGAATTGGGATAGACTGCAGTTTGAGGTACAGAGTCCCAAACCCTACCAACTCTTCCCATCTCCAAGTTCTCTTTCTTTCCTCAGTCCCCGAGCATCCTCCTGCATCTGGAGCGTGTCCCAGCGGCAAAATAAAACGGTGTGGTCCTCGCCGTCGCGGGGTCAGCGATCCCTCTTCCTTCACCAGCATCAGCTCCCCACCATCACACAATATCCTCCAGTGTAAACAAAAACCCTTGGAGCTAAGTGAGAGGGGGGGGGGTGTGGAATATAAAATAAAATTGGTAACGGTCACCCAGCCCCGCTTACCGGAAAGATGTCTCACTGTGGGGAAGGGACCAGGCTCAATCCTCTCCCCCTCAGCCCCCAATATCCACTATCATTACCTTCAGGAACAGGACTTTACTGACACAGTCCACTCTCCCTCCATCCCCCAATAACCACCATCGTTACCTTGAGAACAGGGACTTTGTTGACACAGTCCACTCTCCCTCCATCCCCCAATAACCACCATCGTTACCTTGAGAACAGGGACTTTGTTGACACAGTCCACTCTCCCTCCATCCCCCAATAACCACCATCGTTACCTTGAGAACAGGGACTTTGTTGACACAGTCCACTCTCCCTCCATCCCCCAATAACCACCATCGTTACCTTGAGAACAGGGACTTTACTGACACAGTCCGCTCTCCCTCCATCCCCCAATAACCACCATCGTTACCTTGAGAACAGGGACTTTGTTGACACAGTCCACTCTCCCTCCATCCCCCAATAACCACCATCGTTACCTTGAGAACAGGGACTTTGTTGACACAGTCCACTCTCCCTCTGACCCTTGTCCTTTCTGGGTGGGACCGCCACCATTTTAGCTCCAGGCCCCGCCCCCCGCCGCGCGCGAGCTGGCGGTTAACGGCCGCCTCGTGCCCCGAGTGACCGTTAGCAGCTGCTTCAGAAAATAAACTCTTTAAAGAGAAACAACCCTTTCAGGAGAGAAAACAGAAACACAAAAGGGCGGACTTCGGTGTCGCCAAACAAAATAATATGTATCAGAATGAAAATACTCCCACAGGCAGGGAGGTGAAAGTGATGAAGAAATTGTGTGGCGGCATCAAGTCCCAAAGCGCGATCTTCCGAATAACGGCCGCCCCCGAACCCCAAACATTGTCTCAGCTTTATCTCTCTCTGGGCAGATACTGACAGACCTGAAGCACAAAGGGACTTGTTAGTCCGTGGTCAGGATTCTCTTCATGTTAAAATGCAGCTTCAGTTGTCAGTTAGGAAAGTAAATGCAATGTTAGGGCTTGTTTGAGAAGGTTAGAATAGGGATGTGTTGCTCAGGCTGTATAAGGTATTTGGAATATTGTGAGCAGTTTTGGGTCCCGTATCTAAGGAAGGATTCTTTTTATTTCAAAATACATTTTATTCATGAAAAATATATAGATATCCAGAGTTACTAAAGAAGTTTGATTCTTTACAATAGCAAGTAAAGAAAACAAGACAAACATTGAAGTTGGACTCTATCCAATAAACAAACCAAAGGCATCTCTTACTTGTATAAGATTATATATATTTTTGAGGTACACAAAGGGTCCGATAAGTTAATGGATCTCCACTTGCCTTCAGCAGAAAGACCTCAAACAGTGGTCCTTCCCCAATGTGTCTTGATAGCAGCTGCCCCAAGCTTTAGTGCATCCCTCAGCACGTAGTCCTGGACCTTGGAACGTGCCAGTCTGCAACACACGATGGGGGTCACCTCCTTGATTTGGAAGACCAACAAGTTTTGGGCAGAACAAAGAGCATCTTTAGCCATGCTGATGGTTCTCCAGCTACAGCCAATGTTTGTCTCAGTGTGTATCACAGAATCCTAGAATGTAGAGTTCTGTTTCACGGAGCTGCTTGGGATGAACCTCAACAAAAACCACTGCATCTTCCTGCAGACTTCCTTTGCGAAGGTACATTCCAGAAGAGGATGTGACCCAGTCTCTACTCAGTCTGCAGCAGCTTCAAGGGCAGAGTGCGGTGGCACACACAGTCTAGGAAGACAAGAGGGTCTCGCAGGTAGTGCCCTTCCCACCACCAGCCAAGCAATGCCTTGGTGTTTATTGGAAAGTTCTGATGATGAGGCATTTTGCCAAGTTACTTTTGACAGTCTGCTCAGGGAACCATGTTACAGGATCTACCCTCTCCTTTTGAGAAAGTCTGTAGCCTTAAAACATGTCCGTAAACATTTCGACTAAAATGTAATGTTGAATTATAGAACACGTTTGCTGCACACTAGAAAATAGACAGGCAGGGAAGGTAAGGCAATTAAAAATATTTATCTTGGCACCAGTGAATCTGTGTAAACAGGACACAGAGTGATAACATTCATGGCTGTTCCCTTGTGAAATTAGGAACAGTGTTTGATTCTGACCTCTAAATGAAACTCTGTATCAATTAACTTCTCTCCTTAAATATTGTCCTTCACTGTTATCTTTCTAGTTAAGAACATGCAGTGTTTTTGTAAACTTGATTTGAATAAAGGAAGCCTGTTTGTGACAGTACAGCAGCGTAGCCTGCTAGGGCTGTAGAGGAGCTGATATCTTACACTCCTTAGTTATTAGAACCTAGTTCGCCTGGCTTATAGATATCAGTGTTATGGTGTAACAGTGATGCTATTGGTAATTAAAGGGGATGACGAAAATTAAACTAAACTGCCTGAAAGAGGTTTTTTTAATTCCAGGCTTCCAAAAAGTACAATCTCTGGGACGAAACAAGAGAGGCTTACAGTTTGAGTCCACAAGGGGTTACCTGGGCCATCTCAAATCTGTACTTTATCAATTTGTGCTGCGAGCAGGGTTTCAACAAGGGACACGTTTGAGTGAAACTGGAAAAGAGGAGCTTTACCTAAGGGTCGGGCTCACAAGGTAAGATTATATCTTGATTGCTCTTTGTGTGCTGTTCCCCCATTTCACTCTCACGGTACCCTGACGGAACCCGAAATGAGATAGTTTATCTAGAAGCAGAAAATTATGGGGTTAGAGGCCGCTGTGTTTTGTGGGGTTAGAGACCCCTGTAGTAATTAGGGTTCGAGTCCCCTGTAGATCAGTAGTTTTGTGAAGGTTTAAAGTAAATAAGATAAATATGGTGCAACCCTAGATAAGATAGAAGACAAATGTCCCCGAACAAAAATAATAAGTCTGTATCCTAACTATGAGAAACAATTAAGGAGAATATCGACCACAGCTGCTCAACAGAATAGATTTGGGGAAAAAAGAAAGGGAACTAAGCAGAAAGAAGCCATATCAGTGTGGAAAAAGGTAGCTCAAGAAAAATGGGAAAAATCCATGCAATCATCATGGAGACCAAACTTTATTAAAAAGGGAATTAGTCCATTAACTGAGGAAGGATTGAACTGAATTGGACAGAACTAAAATGTAAATATGAAGCACATGATTTAGAAGCAGAATTGGAATTGGCGAGAGAGAAAATAAAAAAAATAATAAAAAGGTTAAGCAAAGAATCACAGTCGAAGCTGAAATGTCAGGGGCCCAAAGAAAAGGGAAACAGATTGCAGCTGCAGCCGTGCAGGACTAGACGGACGACAAAGATTGTTCCTTATACCCCATCTCTCCCAAAGACCCATTACAAAAAAATCCTGATCCATCCGCGAATGAGTGATGGGACTCAGATTCAGAGGAGGAAATATTTTACGCCTTCCGTCCAGTCAGCTGATCTCCTCTGATTGCCCACCGAGGACCTCCTCAAACCTCACCCACAGTACGGCCAAGGTGAACACTCTTCATAAAAAAAAGTCACCTGAACCCCACACCCCACCCCCACTCTGAGGACCAATGTGCCAAGGCCCATGCCCTTCCCTTAATGAATCATTTCTCCCTGTGTGTTTTAGGAGTGTTACAACTGCACTGATAAGTGAACCTAAGGCCACTGATTCTGATCAAATCTAACTGCTGCTTTTAAAATCAGTTCATGCTCTTTAACCAGAAAGAAAACAATGTACTGCTGAAAGAACCAAAACTTTGCTACTTTTTCAAAAAAAGGTATTTTAGTTTGACTTTAAAACAACCAGAAGTGCAAATTAGATACAAACTAATGCAATTTAAAATTCTGATTAGAAGGAGTAGGCCATCGTACAGGTTGGCAATTACAACTCTGCCTCCTAATTAGTATTTACAGACAGCCTGTGGCCTTCTACTGGGACCACATTTAATTCATTCAAGATGAACGTACATGTGACTGCTACACGATTATTTTAAAACTCCTCCCAAATTCTCCCCGCCATTCATACTATGGTTGCGGCTGCCCCTAATATAACTTCACATCAAAATGTAGAAGTCTGTACATCCCATTCTGTGGTATCCTTGCTTCCCTCTAAACGTACTCAACACCTCACTGTGGCTCGACTCTGTCGCTATGAGATTTTAATACTTCAGAATCCGCTTGTCTCCTTTAGAGACTGCTCCAAAATTTACCCCGGTACATTTCTGCAGGAAGAACCTCTTGAACTGCCTGATCCTCCCCATGTTTGTGTTCTCATAAATGAACTTGTTATTAAACCATGTCCCGACGTTACGGATCAGGCTCTTGTTAACCTTGACCTTACACTTTATGTCGATGGTTCTTCTTCTACTTCTCCAAAGGACAAACGCGTGTCAGGATATGCAATCGTCACTTTGTCCTAAACAATCAAGCTTATTCTGTCGACCCACTCTGTTCCGCCTAACAAGCGGAACTCTTTGCTTTCACCCATGCCTGTACACTTACTAAAGGAAAGTCAGCTAATATCTATACTGATTCCCACTATGCTTTGGATGTGCCCATGATTTTGGTCAACTCTAGCAGCAGCGCAGCTTCCTTGCCTCATCAGGAACTCCTATCCTCAATGCTGTTTTGCTAATCCCCTCAGTGCTATTTAACTTCCCTCTCAGCAATTATCAACTGTTTTGTTCAATCACAAAGTTATAGAGATGTACAGCAGGGAAACAGACCTCTCGGTCCAACTCGTCCATGCCAAACAGACATCCCAACCCAATCCAGTCTCACTTGTTGCATCCGGTCCATATCCCTCTAAGCCCTTCCTATTCATATACTCATCCAGATGCCTTTTAAGTGTTGCAATTGTACCAGCCTCCACCACATCCTCTGGCAGCTCATTCCACACACGTACCACCCTCTGCATGAAAAGGTTGCCCCTTAGGTCTCTTTTATATCTTTCCCCTCTCACCCTAAACCTATGTCCTCTAGTTCTGGACTCCACGACCCCAGGGAAAGACTTTTGTCTATTTATCCTATCCATGCCCTTCATGATTTTATACACCTCTATGAGGTCACCCTTCAGCCTCCGACGCTCCAGGGAAAATAGCCCCAGCCTATTCAGCCTCTCCCTACAGCTCAAATTTTCCAGTCCTGGCAACATCCTTGTAAATCTTTTCTGAACCCTTTCTACATCCTTCCAGTAGGAAGGAGACTAGAATTGCACTCAATATTCCAAAAATGGCCTAACCAATGTCCTGTACAGCCACAACGTGACCTCCCAACTCCTGTACTCAATATTCTGACCAATAAAGGAAAGCATACCAAACGCCTTCTTCACCACTCCTCTGATGCTTCCGATGTCACCCAAAGCAACAACTCTGCTAAGCGGCTAAGAAAGCAGCTTTTGAGCAAAAAAACGTGGTTACTCAAATAACAAATACTCTTCTGACACCCTGACCATGCCTGACCTAGAGCAAATACGGACCCATCAGGGGGACACCTCTGATGAGGAGAAACAAAGATGGATAGACCATGGTTGTTATGTTACAATAAGCTTTGGGTTATGCTGGTAGGACAGACATGTCTGCCCAACACAACTTTGCCTATTCTAGTTGATTATGTTCATACACGCACGCATATAGGTAAGGAAGGAATGGTGGACAGAATTCTCCAAATTTGGTGGAATCCCCACTTGCAAGAAAAAGCAAAGCAAGCAGCTGCAAATTGCCTAATTTGTTAAAAGCATAATCCGGGGAAAGGAGTAAAGTGTCCACCAGATGAAAATCCCTTGCCAAGTGCACCTTTTGATACTATCCAGTTAGATTTTGTAGAGTTACGGAGATGTCATTGTTATAAATATTGCTCAGTGATAATCAATGTATTTAGTAAATGGATTGAAGCTTATCCCTGTACTGACTGCACAGCAACAACTACTTGTAAAATTCTACTAAGGGAAATCATACCCAGATTTGGAATACCAGTAACAGTCTCTTCCAACAATGGCCCCCACTTCTATGCGGAGCTAGCCAAGGCACTGTGTAAGAGGTTGAATATGAATAAAAAGTTCCATTGTGCCAACCACCCCCAAGCAGCGGGAATTGTAGAAAGAGCCAATGGTACCTTAAAAGGTCAGATAAGAAAATTGGGAGAAAAAAGCTGATTGGAGGCAGATGTTCGCATGTAAAGGGACGGCTGGAAATGGGAAGCATTTAGAAATGAGATAACATGAATCCAGCAAATGTATATTCCCATCAGGGTGGAAGGGAAGGCTGGTAAGTATAGGGAATGCTGGATGACTAAAGAAATTGAGGGTTTGGTTAAGAAAAAAGAAGGAGGCATATGTCAGATATAGACAGAATAGATCGAGTGAATCCTTAGAAGAGTACTAAGAAAGTAGGAGTATACTTAAGAGGCAAATCAGGAGGGCAAAATGGGGACATGAGATGGCTTTGACAAATAGAAGTATGGAGAATTCAAAGGGTTTTTACAAATATAGTAAGGAAAAAAGGGTAGTGGACAGCGAAGAGGGTTACCTCAGGTTACAGCAGGATCTGGACCAGATGGGCCAATGGGCTGAGAAGTGGCAGATGGAGTTTAATTCAGATAAATGTGAGGTGCTGCATTTTGGAAAAGCAAATCTTAGCAGGACTTATACACTGAATGGTAAGATCCTAGGGAGTGTTGCTGAACAAAGAGACCTTGGAGTGCAGGTTCATAGCTCCTTGAAAGTGGAGTCGCAGGTAGATAGGATAGTGAAGAAGGCATTTGATATGCTTTCCTTTATTGGTCAGAGTATTGAGTACAGGAGTTGGGAGGTCATGTTGTGGCTGTACAGGACATTGGATAGGCCACTGTTGGAATATTGCGTGCAGTTCTGGTCTCCTTCCTATCGGAAAGATGTTGTGAAACTTGAAAGGGTTTACAAGATTTACAAGGATGTTGCCAGGGTTGGAGGATCTGAGCTACAGGGAGAGGCTGAACAGGCTGGGGCTGTTTTCCCTGGAGTGTCGGAAGCTGAGGGGTGACCTTATAGAGGTTTACAAAATTATGAGGGCATGGATAGGATAAATAGACAAAGCCTGAGGCCGAGGAGTCCAGAACTAGAGGGCATAGGTTTAGGGTGAGAGGGGAAAGATATAAAAGAGACCAAAGGGGCAACGTTTTCACGCAGAGGGTGGTACGTGTATGGAATGAGCTGCCAGAGCATGTGGTGGAGGCTAGTGCAATTACAACATTTAAGAGTCAATTGGATGGGTATATGAATAGGAAGGGTTTGAAGGGTTATGGGCTGGTTGCTGGCAGGTGGCACTAGATTGGGTTGGGGTAACTGTTCGGCATGGATGGGTTGGACCGACCGGTCTGTTTCCATGCTTGACATCTCTATGACTCTAAACCAGTCTTAATTAGCTGCAAGTACTCCCAATTACCCTTTTAAATATGCCAACCATGAAAGAGAAAAAGACGGGATTCTTAGCGGCTGAACTGATATATGGAAAACCTTTGAGGACTTGCTGGTCTGCACCATTAACTGCCCAACACCCTATTGATGTGCATGCCATGACAGAAGAGATGCACAGGTACCTGATTAAGCTAACCAAAGCATTGCAGTCTTATCATCAACAGGTCAAAGAAGCCTATCAGACACCAGGGAAGGAAGAAGAAAAACCCCCAACGTTTAAAGACATTAACCCTTGTGACTACCTGCTACTGAAAGACTTTAATCATGAAAAATTGGGCCTCTGCTGGAAAGATCCTTATGAAATTCTTCTGACAACTGAAACTACAGTAAAGGTAGAAGGACATTGCAAGCTTATATCTTCCTCACAGTCCTAGTGTTAGTACTGATACAGGCATCTGATGAAAACCCAACCCAAGTACATGCGCCCAGCTGTAACCAATCCATCTGTGATATCTCAGACCGGCTAAACTCCAGTGTAACTGTATAAGTGAAACCTGTACGAAAACCATGGGAAGTCATGACTGCAGCTGCCCAGCTGAAACTCATTTAAACGACTCATATTGTGTAAGTAAATATCACTCTGACCTTATTGTCATCCTCACAACACTTCTATGCCAGTCATCATGAGATAGTATAATTCCATAACCTCATCCGTTCTGTCAACTAAAAACTGTTACTTGAAATGTTTGTCTATTCCCCTCTCAAACTGAACTGTACAGATTGCAATATTGAGCACACAGTACCAAAATGAGACTGACCATCTACGTCTTCTTAATGGAATCCTCTCCTATCCAACCTACCACCACTGACAGCAATACGTTTACATGTTTCCTGTATTCAGTAGCTACAGTAATTGACAAGACAAGCTGGAAAGATGAACCGAGACCAAAAATACTATGCACTCCCAATCCTCCTCCTGTTACTAATAGTTTCTTGATTTAAGCTAAACCTCCTGATCCATGTGTTATTAGATTAGATTACTTACAGCGTGGAAACAGGCCCTTCGGCCCAACAAGTCCACACCGCCCCGCCGAAGCGCAAACCACCCATTCCCCTAAATTTACCCCTTTACCTAGCATGGCCAATTCACCTAACCTGCACAGCTTTGGACTGTGGGAGGAAACCGGAGCACCCGGAGGAAACCCAAGCAGACACGGGGAGAATGTG
The DNA here is from genome assembly GCF_047496795.1 of Chiloscyllium punctatum. Lineage (NCBI taxonomy): Eukaryota > Metazoa > Chordata > Chondrichthyes > Orectolobiformes > Hemiscylliidae > Chiloscyllium > Chiloscyllium punctatum. The sequence continues at coordinate 55,141,598 of NC_092767.1, forward strand.
CAACCTCCACACAGTCAGTCGCCTGAGTCGGGAATTGAACCCAGGTCTCTGGCGCTGTGAGGTAGCAGTGCTAACCACTGAGCCCCGTGCTGCTCACTCTTCTATCATTCTGATGTACAGTGTGTAAATAGGACTCATCCACTTATGCAGTCCCTCATTTGTGATGGAAACACCCATTCGGTAGAAGAAGTGCGTCACTGTATAAAGTGTACAAACCTGAAGGATTCAATATTAACGTTGTTCTGCTGTTAAAATGGTGCACTGAAAGACCTTCTGGTACCCTCAATATGGGGCAAGTGAAACAAAAACTATGTAAAAATATTATCAAAGACACTGAACATACCCCTGTTCTCCATCCGTTAATACCCTTGGACAACTGAACATAACATTTGGTAGCACTCACTGTTTATAAGATTCAGCTCTCGCTCTGAGTGGACTCCTCATTCACTCACAGAAGCGCACCCTTGGAACTCCTTTTAGCCTTCATTGACTATGTGAAAACAAATATTTACCCAATGACTGGTACGGAAGTTGTGCCGTAGTACACACGTTACCACATTTTACCCTCCACCATGAAATGTCTGAAATAGACGATGAATGGAACACCCACCAACATGTGAATCAGTACGGATTAAAAAGTAAACGACAAACAAAACTTACACAACTTCTTCCATCAACAAGCCTGGTGGTCCAGGTTGCTGGGATATCTTATTCCTGGCTGGTGTGTTGAGATGGCCCTAGATCAGATAAGTGGCCTGGCATATGACATAGAAAAACTTGCCAACTCGACTGCCCATGCTGTGAAGCTGGTGAACAAAGAGTTACAGGAGATCCGGATGATGATGGTTCAGAATCAGCTCGTGCTAGATTTCCTCCTTGCTAAAGGAGGTGCTTGTTCAGTCATTGGCCCGCAACGTGGCACGTACTTCGATGATTTCTCGAAAAACATTTGGACAACACAGATATTATCAATCAATTGGGTCAAGACACAGGGAAGGTACCTGCCCCACCATTATCTGATTCATGTGAATGGAGTGTTAGTTGCTGGCTATGGTCGCTATATGGGTGGATCATATGGGACGTATTGATAGTCCTTTGTTTCATCTTAGGAATATACATTGTCATCCACCGATGCATGAAGCGGACCTTATATTGTTTTTTGCCTAAGCCAAAGAGGAATCTGGTTAATTGACCCTTGCCTACCCCAGTACCTCCATGCCCAAACTTCCATGCTGAAATCTAGTATCTTTCAGATGCTGCTCCTCTGGATGATGACTCCCCAGAGGAGGCACTTGACTAACTAAGAATGCAAATCGACTGAATGGACTAATTATACTTGTTTAAGCTATGCAGTTGTCATGAAATAACCAAAGGAGGAAAGGTAACTTTAATCAGCATGTTTAATGAGTTTGAGATTATACAAATTATGCTAAATACATTCTACAATTTAACATAAAGCAAATATACAAATGGACAAAATGTTTTTAAAAATTAACAGAAATGTATGATGAATTGAACATACATGCATTAAACAAAAGTACTTCATTCCTAGGAATTTGTAACTGAATGTTACAAGGCTGTTCCATTTTTCGTCAATAGTTCATCTACAGTCAATGTTGGGAAATAGTTGCATGACACAAATTGTGTTAAAGATGTTGACACTGAAGGACAGTGTCAATTACAGAACATACACCACCAACAGCAATCTCCCTCTGCTAGATTCTGAATATCCAGCCCTCTCACACAAACACATGATTTCCCCTCTACTGGTGACTGTACATGTTTTCCATAAGAGACAGGTGATATAGATATAGTTGTGACTTCTATAGACAAAATATAGTTACATGCGTGATTTTGAGCAGAAAACATACCAATCAATAGCCTTGTTCTAATTTAGTGTTTGGGACTGACTGCGAGAGGAGAAAGTGAGGACTGCAGATGCTGGAGATCAGAGCTGAAAATGTGTTGCTGGATAAGCACAGCAGGTCAGGCAGCATCCAAGGAACAGGAGAATCAACGTTTCGGGCATAAGGGCTTATGCCTGAAACGCCGATTCTCCTGTTCCTTGGATGCTGCCTGACCTGCTGTTCTTTTCCAGCAACACATTTTCAGCACTGACTGCTAGAGTTCAGACATCCTTGATAAAAACACAACTTTATTACAGTTAAGCAGGATAAACCATCCGAGTTGAATAAATGCTCCCTGAAGATAATAAAAGGTTAACATATTTAACTGAATCAAATTATATTATACTGCTAACTGCATAATAATCTAATTTCTAATTTACTGTTAATAGGTGACATGTGATGTTCTAATTGGTCAGATGGTGCAAACCCAAGCCCTGACATCTTGACTTTGAACCGAGGATTAAAGTCTTCTGAGGATCTGCCAGCTGATTTAAACGGGTTTCAAGTGATTTCTTCGAACCTATGTCCAAGCTCTCCCACGTTATCCATTGAATTAAAAATCACACAACATCAGGTTAGAGTCTAACAGGTTCATTTAAAAGTACTAGCTTTCAGAGAACTGCTCCTTGATCAGGTAGCTTGTGGGGTAGGATTTTTAGCTGTGTCCACCCCAGTCCATCACCGGCACCTCCATATTATGTTATCCATTAGGAGTCATAAATACCATGTTGTATTGTGGCCTTTGTCCATCTGTTCTCTCAGAGACACCAACTTAAACCTTGCAGTCTCCTACCTTTACATCAAATATCGATTCATTTTCAACTGAAAACATGCCCTAGCTGTTTCTCAATGGGGGAGACACACATGGGTTTTCATTGTGACTTTTCCTCCCTGCACCTGTTGACCTATAGCCATGCACCATGTAGTTTTAATCCTGCACTCTTTCTATTCTAACCCCTTATATCAGTGCCACCCCAACAACGTGAACGTTGTTCTTCTCTTTTTTGTTCTAGCCCTGAAGAGTCTGAAACATTCACCCACGGATACAGTCAGTGCAGCTGTAGGTTCCTGGACCGACTCCAATTGTCTCTGTCCCTTTGGCCTGAACTGATTCCCAAACAGGTGGAAACAGATTGAAGAGAAAACAGGAAATAAACAGATTGAACACAACCATAAATAAAACTGAGGTAATATTTTAATAATCCTTGACATATGTTACCGATAAAAGAGACTGGATCACATTATATTTTATATTAGCAAAAAGACAGACACTAACCCAATCTTTTCCAACTCTGCAGACATGTATGACATTGATAAATCTCCTGGCCCCGATGAGCTACCTTGGTTGTTGGTAAAATTCTAGAATCCATCATTAAGGATGAGGTTTCTAAATTTTTGGAAGAGTAGGGTCGGATTAGAACAAGTCAACATGGATTTAGTAAGGGGAGGTCATGCCTGACAAACCTGTTGGAATTCTTTGAAGAGGTGACAAGTAGGTTAGACCAGGGAAACCCAGTGGATGTGGTCTACTTAGACTTCCAAAAGGCCTTTGATAAGGTGCCACACAGGAGGCTGTGAGCAAGGTGAGGGCCCATGGTGTTCGAGGCGAGCGACTGGTATGGATTGAGGATTGACAGAAGGCAGAGAGTTGGGATAAAAGGTTCTTTTTCGGAATTGCAGCTGGTGACAAGTGGTGTCCCACAGGGTTTAGTGTTGGGGCCACAGCTGCTCACGTTATATATTAATGATCTGGATGAAGGGACTGGGGGCATTCTCGCGAAGTTTGTCGATGAAATAAAGTTAGGTGGACAGGCAGGTAGTACTGAGGAAGTGGGGAGGCTGCAGAAGGATCTCGACAGTTTGGGAGAGTGGTCCAGGAAGTGGCTGATGGAATTCAATGTGAGTAAATGTGAGGTCTTGCACTTTGGAAAAAAGAACACAGCATCAACTACTTTATAAACGGTGAGAAAATTCGTAAAGCCAAAGTACAAAGGGATCTGGGAGTGCAAGTCGAGGATTCTCTAAAGGTAAACATGCAGGTTGAGTCCGCGATTAAGAAAGCGAATGCAATGTTGTCATTTATCTCAAGAGGGTTGGAATATAAAAGCAGCGATGCGCTACTGAGACTTTATAAAGCTCTGGTTAGACCCCATATGGAGTACTGTGTCCACCTTTGGTCCCCACACTTCAGGAAGGACATACTGGCACTGGAGCGTGTCCAGCCGAGATTCACACGGATGATCCCTGGAATGGTAGGTCTAACATATGAGGAACGGCTGAGGATCCTGGGATTGTATTCATTGGAGTTTAGAAGATTAAGGGGAGATCTAATAGAAAATTAAAAGATAATACATGGCTTGGAGAGGGTGGACGCTAGGAAATTGTTTCTGTTAGGTGAGGAGACTAGGACCCGTGGACACAGCCTTAGAATTAGAGGGGGTAAATTCAGAACAGAAATGCGGAGACATTTCTTCAGCCAGAGAGTGGTGGGCCTGTGGAATTCATTGCCGCAGAGTGCAATGGAGGATGGGATGCTAAATGTCTTCAAGGCAGAGATTGATAAATTCTTGATGTCACAAGGAATTAAGGGCTACAGGGAGAATGCGGGTAAGTGGAGTTGAAATACCTATCAGCCATGATTGAATGGCGGAGTGGACTCGATGGGCCGAATGGCCTTACTTCCACTCCTGTGTCTTATGATCTTATGTATGGGGCAGGACACAGTGCGGACAAATTTATCTGTGAATGAATTTGATCTCAAATCTAGAACTTTCAGTGACTGGTTTGTACCAGCAAAGTACAAAGAGCAATACAGCACAGGAGCAGGCCATTCAGTCCTCAATGCCTGTGCTGATACATTTTACCCTTCTATCCTAAAACTATCTTCACTTACAGGATCAAATCTCCCTCTATTCTCTTCCTATTCATGTGTTGATACAGGTGCTTCTAAAATGCTGCTATTGTGTCTGCTTCCACTACCACCTCTGGCAGCATGTTCCTGTCACTCACTACACTTCACGTGAAAAATGTGCCTCACACATCTCTTTTAAACACACCCCCACGGACACCTGGAACCTGTCTCTCTGAATAATTGGCACCTCCACCCTGGAAAAAAGGCTCATACTTTCCATTCTACCCATGCCATTCACAATCTTATAAACTTCTATCAGGTCACTTCTTGCATTCCACTGAAAACAAACTCAGTCTATCTAACCTTTCTTCATCACTAAAATCCCCCAGGCCAGCCAACATTCAGGTAAATCTTTTCTGTACCCTCTCCAAAGCATCCACATCCTTCTGGTATTGTGGTGACTGAACTGTACACAATAACAGCAATGGAGAAATCTTTAGACCAAAAATCTGTGAGATCAACATTGTACAACCTGGATAGAATAGAAAGAAATATGAATAGAATCAAAGTCAACCCCCAATGTTTACTTTCACTGATAATAGTAATAATGTGCAGTGTTTATGATTAATACAGATACTGATATTGTAAAGTGTCTACGAATAACAATTCTTGATTGCAATAATCAGATACAGTACAGCTATCGACTGATAAAACACAATCTCACAGATTTTTGTCCTTACATCAAATTTTGTGTTTTACAATGCAAATTCAACAAAGCGTCTGACAGTAGTTTCACTCCTAAATATTTCAGCATAAAATTGAAAAGCATATTTGTAAGGAGATTACAGTTATCTGTAACAATAATGGGGTGGTAAGAGTAGAGGATTTTAACTTTCAAAAGTAGACTACGACTGCCATAGACAATAGATAATAGACAATAGGTGCAGAAGTAGACCATTCTGCCCTTCAAGCCAGCACCACCATTCACTATAATCGTGGCTGATTATCCTCAATCTGTATCCTGTTCCTGCTTTATCCCCATAACCCTTGATTCCACTATCCTTAAGAGCTCTATCCAACTCTTTCTTGAAAGTATCCAGAGACTTGGCCTCCACAGCCTTCTGGGGCAGAGCATTCCACACACCCACCACTCTCTGGGTGAAGTAGTTTCTCCTTAACTCTGTTCTAAATGGCCTACCCCTTATTTTTAAACTGTGTCCTCTGGTTCGGGACTCACCGATCAGCGGAAACATGCTTTCTGCCTCCAGAGTGTCCAATTCTTTAATAATCTTATACTTCTCAATCAGATCCCCTCTCAGCCTTCTAAACTCAAGCGTATACAAGCCCAGTCGCTCCAATCTTTCAGCGTAAGATAGTCCCACCATTCCGGGAATTGACCTCATGAACCTATGCTGCACTCCCTCAATAGCCAGAATGTCTTTCCTCAAATTTGGAGAACAAAACTGCGCACAATATTCCAGGTGCGGTCTCACCAGGGCCCTGTACAGCTGCAGAAGGATCTCTTTGCTTCTGTACTCAATTCCTCTTGTTTTGAAGGCCAGCATGCTATTAGCCTTCTTCACTACCTGCTGTACCTGCATGCTTGCCTTCATTCACTGGTGTATAAGAACACCCAGAACTCTCTGTACTGCCCCTTTACCTAACTTGACTCCATTTAGGTAGTAATCTGCCTTCTTGTTCTTGCCACCAAAGTGGATAACCACACATTTATCCACATTAAACTGCATTTGCCATGCATCCGTCCACTCACCAACTTGTCCAGGTCACCCTGTATTCTCCTAACATTTCACCCTGCCACCCAGAAAATTTGCTAATATTACTTTTAATAGTATCAAGGGCTTGGGTGAAGATTCTGTGCAAGAGAATTCTCATAATCAGTCTGTGGATGTAGCAACTAGAGAAGGAGCAAAACTTGGTCTACTCTTGGGAAATAATGATATGGAGGTGCCAGTGTTGGACTGGAGTGGACAAAGTTAAAAGTCCAGATTATAGTCCAACAGGTATTTGGAAGTACGTATTATCGGAGCGCTGCTCCTTCACCAGGTAGCATTTTTGACCTTGGGAACTAAAGCAGGGCGAGTGACTGAGGAGTCAATGGGACAGCACTTTGAGGCCAGTGATTATAATTCTCTTTGCTATGTGGGAGGCTTTTAAAGAGAGGTTGATTAGACAGCCGGACAGATATGTCTATGTGAAAATGAAGGATAGAAATGGCAAGATGAGGCAATCATGGATGACAGGTGAAATTGTGGGACTAGCAAAGAGGAAAAAGGAAGCATACATAAGATCGACATAAGCGTACATAAGGAAGGTACATCAGCTTTGGAAGAATATCTGGAGGGGAGTACCAATCTGAAATGAGGAATTAAGAGGGCTAAACGGGCTCATGAAATATCTTTAGCAAACAAGTTTAAGGAAAATCCTGATGGCTTTTATTCATATATAAGGAGCAAGAGGGTAACTAGAGAAAGGGTTGGCCCAGTCAAGGACAAAGGAGGGAAGTTATACATGGTGTCAGTGAAAATGGGTGAGATTCTTAATGAGTACTTTGCACCAATATTCACCGATTAGAGGGACATGACAGATGTTGAGGTTAGGAATAGATGCTTGATTACTCTAGAACAAGTTGGCAAAAGGAGGGAGCACGTGTTGGGTATTCTAAAAGGAATTAAGGTGGACAAGTCCCCAGGTCTGGATGGGATCCAACCCAGGTTACTGAGGGACGTGAGAGAGGAAATAACTGGGACCTTAACAAATATCTTTGCAGCATCATTGAACATTGGTGAGGTCCCAGAGAACTGGAGAATTGCAAATACCATCCCATTGTTTAAGAAAGGTAGCAGGGATTACCCATGCAATTATAGACCAAAGAGCCTGCCATACTGAGGGAAAAGGTATATACCCATTTGGAAGAAAATGGGCTTATCAGTGATAGGCAACATGTCTTTTTGCAGGGGAAGTCATGCCTTACCAACTTAATAGCATTCCTTGAGGAAGTCACAAAGTTGATTGATGAGGAAAGGGCTGTAGATGTCATATACATGGACTTCAGTCAGACATTTGGTAAAGTTCCCAATGGTACGTCGCATGTGGTCCAGGGTGTATAAGCTAGATGGATAGAGAATTGGCTGGGCAGCAGGAGATAGAGTAGTAGTGGAAGGAAGTTTCTCAAAATGGAGAACCGTGGTCAGTGTGTTCCACATAAATGATCTGGAGAAAGGTACAGATTGTCTGATTAGCAAGTTTGCAGATGACACTAAGATTGATGGAGTAGCAGGTAGTAAAGGGGACTGTCACAGAATGCAGCAGAATATGGATAGATTGGAGAGTTGGACAGAGAAATGGCAGATGGAGTTCATTCCGGGAAAATGCGAGGTGATGCATTTTAGAAAATCCAATTCCAGAGCGAGCTATACAGTGAATGGAAAAGCCCTGGGGAAAATTGGTGTGCAGAGAGATCAGGGTATTAATTAGATTACTTATTGTGTGGTAACAGGCCCTTTGGCCCAATAAGTCCACACCGACCCTCCGAAGAGCAACCCACCCCGACCCATTCCCCTGCATTTACTCCTTCACCTAACACTACCGGCAATTTAGCATGGTCAATTCACCTAACCTTCACATTTTTGGATTGTGGAAGGAAACCAGAGCACCCAGAGGAAGCCCACGCAGACACAGGGAGAATGTGCAAACTCCACACAGACAGTTGCCTGAGGCGGGAATTGAACCCGAGTCTCCGGCACTGTGAGGCAGCTGCGCTAACCACCGTGCCACCCACATTGTATCCTGAAGGTGGCAATGCAGGTCTATACAGTGGTCAAGAAGGCATATGGCATTCTTTCTTACATTGGATGGGGTATTGAGGACAAGAGTTGGCAAGTCATGTTACAGTTATGTAAGACTTTGGTTCAGCCACATTTGGAATGCTGCATACCATTCTGGTTGCCACATTACCAAAAGCATGTGGATGGTTTGGAGAGTGTGCAAAGGAACTTCACCAGGATGCTGCCTGGTATGGAGGGTATTTGTGATGAAGGAAGGTTGAGTGGATTAGGATTATTTTCATTAGAAAGATGCAGGTTGAAGGGGGGGATCAGATTGAGGTCTACAAAATCATGAGAGATATAGATAGGGTGGATAGCAAGAAGCTTTTTCCCAGAAGCTTTTTCTCAATTATTAGGGATAACGAGTTAAAGGTGAGAGGGGAAATGTTTAAGGGAGATATGCGTGGAAAGTTATTTATGCAGAGGATGGTTGATGCCTGGAAAGAGTTGCCAGCGAAGGTGTAGAGGTGGGCACAGTAGCATCATTTAAGAGTATCTAGATAGATACATGAATGGGCGGGGAGCAGAGGGATACAGATCCTTAGAAAATAGGCAACAGGTTTAGAGAGAGGATCTGGATCGGCGCAGGCTTGGAGGGCCGAAGGGCCTGTTCCTGTGCTGTAATTTTCTTTGTTCTTTATAGTTTTAAAGTAGTGGTGGAAAAGGATCAAGCTGATCTCAAAGTTAAGGAAGGCAAATTTTGACAGTATTAGGCAAGATAGCATTTCCCAAATGAGTTTGAATGAACAAGGAAAGCTGGGGGATAACAGCGTGCAGTAGAACAGCTCTCAAGGAGCTCTCCAACATGAGGTATTGAATGTCCGAATAGCCTCAGCAGAATGAAGGTCATCACTGAAAAGGATATCAAAAGGTATTGAGATATTGATGTGGCTAATAGTGCTTGAAATAATTTAAGCATTGTTTGAAGACAAGTTGGAATTAACGGTTGAGACCAGGATCAGATTAATGCAGTATTTGGGGTATTCAATTACAGATTAAATCTCAATGACATCACATCATTAAAGTAAAGCTATTGTTCAAAATTATAAAAAAGCCTGAAGGTGCAATCACAGTTTCCCAGTGGAGATGCAACACAATATAAAATAAAGTCTCTGGAACTGTCTCATCTCCAATTCTGAGAGGATTCTCCAATTCGGACAGATTGCCAGCAGCAGGAAGGGGGAGGTTGTTTCACAAAGAACAAAATGTATTTTCTAAGGCTAAGAATCACTACAGTACGCTACACCACCCTTGCTGTCGTTGGTGTTCCTGGGAGGTTTTGTTATAACTTAAATTGCATAAATCACTGCATTGAAACATAGTTATTTCCATTTACAATTGATAATTGTTATATTTCAATTTAGCATGGGAAATTCTGATGTCAGACAATAGTGTGCTCACTGACTGAGATAAAGTGAATAGATTGTCAGTTCGGAGGCTCCTCAGTAATGTGCAGCATCGTGTGTTTCCCTATACTGTGCAGAATGGGTTTACACTGAGGCCACATTGATGGAGTTTGGCTGAGCACCGGCCCTGGCTGGTCTAGAAAGGGTTTCGGAAGACCACCCTCTCTCTGTGGTAGTTCACAGCCTGCTATCGGTCAGATGGGTTTGTAACAACCCACCTCTCAGTGACACCTGGTGTTTCCCATTCCTTGATGGAAAGGGATTGTGTTGGTGGATCTTGTTCAGGCAGCTCGCTCCAAATGGGAGCCCAGATAAAACAGGGTATTCAATGGATACAGCAGGTTATTATGGAGTAAAAGGGGAGGGTCAGCAGAGATGGCTTTGACCATCTTGTGGGTTTTTATCAGTCAGTGGATGTGTGGGGTCATGACATTGGTGAGGACAGATCACTGGGTTAATGCGAGTTTCCACTGTGTGAGATTAATGTCTGCAGTTAACATTTCCAAACTTACTCTGTGGTGTAACTCCTCAGCTGAGGAAAGAAACTCTGTCTGTAGCTCACAGACACTTTGCATTATCCAGAGATTGATTGAAATGTTGTGTACTGTTGATCCAGATCTCCAGGAATCACTCTGAGTGAAGGTATTCCTGATCATGGAATTGTACTGAACGGGGATCACAAACCTCAGGCTCGACCCTCATGTTGCTGGGAGGATGTGTCATTGTAGAATTGTACAGAGTGTGGGTAACTGCTCAGATATGAACTTCTGAGCCAGTATTCTTGCTTCTCTGTGGGTGTCTGTAAATACAGTATTGGAGTCAATGTGGAGCACTAACAGCAGAATACCCGTGACGTCAGGAGGAATAACTCAGGCTTTAAACTTTAATTGGTTGTGGGGAACTGAATGCAATGGAATATCTGACTGCAGTGGGAAAGAGGATGATAGCTTATTTGAAACCATGTGATGCTTTATTTGTATTATATTTCTCATTTCTGATCTATTCACAAATGGAGCTATGAATGTAGCTTGGAAATGTGATGGATTGTATGTGGGAAAATCTTCTCAGTTGGGTGGATATGTTTGGTCCAAGGTTTCCAAAGTTAAATGATCCATTGGAGTTAAACAAATATAAGTCAACAATGTGGAGCTGGAGAAGCACAGCAGGTCAGTCTGCATTGGAGAAGCAGGGAAGTCGATGATGTTTTGGGCTGGGATCCTTCATCAGGACTGGGGAGGGAAGGGGAGGGGAGCTTAGAAATAAATGGGGGGTAGGGCTGGGGGAAGGGCAGGTGAAATGGTGATAGGTGGATGTAGGTGGGGGTAATTGTGATTGGTTCATGGAAGGAGGTGGAGTGGACAGGTGATTAGGAGGATGGACATATTAATAGGAATAAAAATACCTGTTTCAACAAATAATGACTTTAGTATCTGCAATATTGTGACTATGATTAATAATTGAGTTTGAGTGCATTTCAGAGAATTAACAGTACAAAATGCAGAATGTGGGCCATTAAATAGAGAAAATATTGAATGGGACATTTGACTTAAGACATTACGACTCGATTTTGCCCAGCTCACAAATCCAATTTCTCGAGTTACGGGCATTTCTCTTCTTTTCGTATGATAATGACAAATATTCTGACTTTGTCGGTTGTCCAGACTCTGTCACACATTGCCCATTTTTTATTCCCAGCCGCTTCCAAAGAAGCAAGTGTTAACTCTAAAGTGTGACAAACTCAGGACTATTTGAATTGCATTTACAGAATATCTGTTCCTTAATCAGATCTTAATCAGATCATACGACACCAAGTTATAGTTCAACAGCCAAAGAGAAAATGCTGGAAAATCTCAGCAGGTCTGGCAGCATCTGTAAGAAGAGAAAAGAGCTGATGTTTCGAGTCTAACTGACCCTTTGTCAAAGCTTTGATGCTGCCAGACCTGCTGAGATTTTCCAGCATTTTCTCTTTTGGTTTCAGATTCCAGCATCCACAGTAATTTGCTTTGAAAGTTCAACAGGTTTATTTAGAAGTACAGGTAGTCAATCCTTTATTCAAAATCCTGAAATCCGAAAAGCTCCCAAATCCAAAATTCTTTTTGTGAAGATTTTTCTCATTCACAAAGTTGTTTGGCGTGAAAACAGTTTACCCAACTCCACACTCACTCAACCCACATCGCTCAGATGTGACATGGGGGCATGACCCAGCACTGGCAGGCGTCAATTCTGTCTCAGGGCCTGTAATACCCACCAATGAGACTGCTGTTCAGTACAATTTTTAAAAAATTCACGATTAAACAGTCACTTATTTTGAAATGCAAAAACTTCCGAATTCCAAAAACCAACTGGTCCTGAGGGTTCAGATAAAGGATTGTGTACCTGTAGTAGCTATCGGAACACCTCTCCTTCGTTAGGTAGCTCATGGGACAGGTTCATAAGACACAGAATTTAGAGCACAAGATCATAGTGTCATGCAACTGATAAAATATATTGAAGAAATCTAGATTGCTGTTAAGTCTTTCTTTTAGAATGGGTTGCTTTCTTTTAGAATATGTAAATCCCAGAATTTCTTTCAAGTCATATTCCCGAGATAACTTAAGGTTTTACAAAAAATTATTCACATCACTGCTCAGACAATGCATTAAATGTGTGAGGTTAGAGACTGTATCTATTCCATCCTTGAGTCAGACTGGTTCTAGTTCCAACGTAGGAACTTATAAAATGTTACATGGATTAACTGCCTGCATTCACTACCTGCAGGTTGTGTGCTTTTTGAGCAACATAGATTGTATCTACAAATACAATTCTGCAAATACAAATTCAGCCCATTGACTTAAATGTTTGTGTGTGTGCATGTGAGGGAGAGAGGAGCATGTGTGTATGTGCATGCATGTGTGTGTGTAAGGGAGAGAGTGTGTGTGTGTGCGAGCATGTGTGCATGCTTGATAGACTGTGAGTGTGATGGAGTATAAGCCTGTGAGAGGGAGTGCAAGTGGGGATTGTATGTGTTTGTGGCTGAGAGAGAGAATATGTATATGAGAGAGTCAATGTGAGTGTACGTGCATATAAGAATGTGTGTGTATGTGAGAGTATATGTGTGCATATAGTGTAGTGGAGTCAACTGTAGTGTAACATGAACCCCAGATCCCGTTGAGGCCAACCTCATGGGTATCAAATATGGATATCGACCACTCCATCTCTACACACTCCATTCAGCATGCACACACTCACACTCTGTCCCTGTCCCCCAACCCCCAACACACACACACTCTCTCTCTCACACACGCGCACATGCACACGCACACATAAGTCAATGAGGTGAATTTGCATTTGCAGAATTGTATTTGCAGATGCATTTGATTTTATATTATTGACCAGAGACAAAGTAATTTGTATTTTAACTCATCCATAAACACACCCTTGGCGAAAGCAAATTCAGCAAAACATTGTGATTCTCATTGCGGTTTTCTCATTCTAACGTGGCAGAATGAAATACTGAAAGAACCCTTTCAACAACTGAGAGAGCCGTCAAGATTTTTTTCAGCAGCAGAGAGAGAGCTGTATTGACCAGTTTCAACTCCAAAACACGAAGTTCAACAACAGATAGCAGAAACTAAAACCCGAAGTTTGTGAACTATGGTTTATGAATTCCATCACAAACACGAAGTTTGTGAGCCTAACTCCATCCACTCAGGATGTTGTTGTGTAAATTTAAAAAATATCAAAGCTATTTACTCTGCTTTCCACGAAGCAGACACCTCACCATTAGTTGACAATAACTCTCTTCAAGAGAAACAGGACAAAATAAATCCCTCTTAATGGCATACTTCCCACACACTGTAGTCCCATGTAGCCCGGTCCATGTTAGAATGAAAGCTTTCCTTCTCTGAAAGACATTTGTGAAGGAGATGGGATTCTTTTTTTCCTGACAACTGATAACAGTTTAGTGGTCACCATTAGACTGTTAAGTCTAGATTTGTATTGAATTCACCGTCTGCCGTTGTGGATATCGAACCCAGCTCCCCTTGATCTCTGAAATCATTGTCTCACAAGACCAAAACGCCATCATCTCCCCTAATCTTTGACATTGGACTGGATCCACAGCAGCAGTCCCTGATACCAAGCTCCAAGAAGGCAGCGGAGTAGGATGTTCCAGCCAGAACTCATCCACTCCACGTGTTCTTCTTTCTCTTTTCCTGCTCCTTTCCTTCCTGGCCGCTGGTGAGCAATGATTCCTTGCCTGCAGAGACGATTCCCAGCCTCTGGCAACCACTCCCGTCCTCTAGGGAGCACGATTCCTTGCCTGCAGAGATGATTTGTGCTCTTTGGTGACAACTCCTGGACTGGCACAGCAGCCTCCTCTCACGGTCTCCTGGCCTGGCACAACAGCTTCCTGGCATGTTGTGGGCAGCCTTAATGTTCCCATAGCAGCATTCCGGTGAGGTATGACATCCTACTGGCCTGTTGCAAGGGCCTCCCAGCCTAGCGCAGCAGCTTTCCAGCATGGCGTGCCATCCTCCCATCCTGGCGTAGTGGCCTCTCAGTGTGGCATCCTCCTGACCTGGTACAGTGGCCTTACAGCACAGTGCCCTCCCCGCCTGGTGCAGCAGCCTCCTGGGGTGACATGGCAACGTCCTAGTCTGGCGTAGCAGCCTCCTTGCATAGCGGCTTCACGGCATTGTGTGTCACTGATGCGGATTGAAAACTAGCTGCCAGCATGGTCAGCTGTCCTGAACTTTTACTTTTGTATCTCAGTCGGTACTGTAATTGGTGAGGTATAAACTCTTCACTGTACTCATTGAGTATATGTGACAATAAAGGCTATTCGATGTTTGCTCCCCTAGAACAAAATTGTGGTGCAATTCTGGTGATCTCCACAGAGAGTGCTGGTTAAACCGTGAGGACTCCTAGCCCTAGTGTGTGCTCCAAATCTGGGAGGGGGGGTTTCCATTCACAGGAAGAGGGACTAGGAGAGGAGTTTGGGTGCATGAACCTGGACATCAGGCAAGAGGCTTTGCTTAATCCCAGATAAAATGTCTGATTTCTAAACTGGAAAGATGCAATGAACTATGTTGCATGGAGTCAGATTTTATTTGTGTGAAGACTATGGTTTACAGGCTTGAACATGTGGCGGAATTCCATCACAAATATTGGAAGTTGGGCGGCATGGTGGCTAGGTGATTAGCACTGCTGTCTTGCAGCACCAGGAAGACAGGTTCAATCCCAGCTCCTGGTGACTGTGTGTTGATTACACATTTTCCCTGGGTCTGTATCAGTTTCATTTGGGTGCTCTGGTCTCCTTACACAGTCCAAAAATGTGCAGGGTCGGTGGATTGGCCATGGGAAACACAGCGTTACTGGGATTGGGAGGCAGGTGTTTTGAGTGGGACACTCTTCCGAGAGTTGGTGTGGACTTGTTGGGCTGAAGGACTTGTTTCCATACTGTACAGATTTTTTTTAAAAAGCACTTCTTTTAATTTTGATGCAATCTAACCTGGGACATGGTGGTTGAATTCACTGCTGAATACCTTCAACGTTCTGATTGTCAGTATGTTCAGTCCTGTGCATGAGGGAGTGACTCAATGTCCAATCATTCACCTGTCCATAATGTGGAGGGCATCCATTTCTGGTTACTGTGCCGTGATTCCATATCTTGTACTGTCCTTCATAAAGTGTGGATATAAAATTCTGGAGGCAATCTGAGCTGTGGAGACTCCAAAACTGAATGCAAACATTTTGCAGTTAATGTCCATGTCAGGTGTCTCCCATTCTCTACTTTATTGATCCCAGATGTCTTCTTGTGGATGTTGTGATCTTATGAGAAACTCCTGCCAGTCAGAGTAACTTATGAAAGAGAAGAAACAACTTCTGCTTTCCCCAAAAAATATTGAGTGTATTAAAGTGTTTCTGGGGGTGATTTGCTGCTGATGCATTTCCCTATGTGTCTCTAGAAGGGCAATTGTTTGATTTGAGAGGTGTTACTATAATTGTTCAGATGATAAGACACAGAGAAACAATTATCTTTGTGCTAAAATCCATCATGCATAGAGAATATTTGATCAGTAACTTTGTCTCTTTTTTTCCTTTCTCTCTCTTACAGTTAGTCCAGCAGCAATTCTAATCTTGTCTGAGGGCAAGTGTGGTCTTTCGACATGCACCGCTCGCTATCTGGTAACCATGGCAGTGTCTGATCTACTGTACGTTACTTTTGATATCATGCTTTCTAAGTTTACTTACTATTATTATCCATGGTGCCTTCTGGACATCACTCCTGTTTGTAGCACCATCTATGCCCGGAGCCGCTTGACCATTGATTGTTCTGTCTGGTTCGCTGTCGCTTTTTCTTTTGATTGATTTGTTGCCATTTATATTCATCAGATGACATCTCAGTATTGCACAGACAAAACTGCAATGAGGGTTCTAGCAATAATCTGAATTTTCCTTTCTTGAAAGAATATTCCCAACTAATTTCGATTTGAAGCCGAAATGATCATTAACAATGTTCCATGGTACTGTTACACCACCTACAGATATTATAATGATGCTCATTGGCTGAGTTATCGATATATTGAAACATTTTTAACACCACTTCTCCCATTCACTTTTATTCTCTTTCTGAACATCCTGAATACATGAGTGAGAATTTAAAATTGAGAATTTGGAGGATAGTGTGTCTGTGTTGGTTCTTGCAATCACAGGATGATCAGGGAAACTTGGGATTTGCTGGAAAAGCAGGAGGGAGGAAGACATAGGGACAAAGTAAAGGTATGGAGTTTATAATCTCGTCTCCAGCCGATATGGTGCTTGTTACAAAGGTCTAGATATAACTACCGAAAAAATGACTGTTTCACCAAATATGAACTGAGGTAGGGATATAGGAGCTGTTTTGCAGATGGAAACAATTCTTCATGATGATGTAAATATCATTTTGAATTTATCACACCCTTCAATATGAAGCCACAAGCAAACAAGGTTCACCCAGAGTCAGTTCACAGTGAGCTCCATGGAGACAGTGAGAGCCACAAAACATTTTCATGGAAGTACAAGACACATTTTTCAGGCAGTTAAGACACGCAAGGGACTGAGGAGTCAAAGAAAAATAGAGAATGACCCCGAGATAGAGAGCAGAAAGAAATCGGTGACTTTACTCTTTGCTGTATCTGTCAGCTTCATATTTCTCTGGTTGGTGTATATTTTATATTTCTTCAATGTTGATTATTATTTGAATGATTTTTATCTCTGAACTAATCACATATATGCTGCGAGACTTAAGTTGCTGCATAAATGCATTTATTTATGTGGTGATGCAGAATAGTCTCAGAGACCAGTTGAAGTATGCAGTGAAATATCCACTTATAAAAATAATTCAATTGAAGAATAAATGCATGTAGCTGGGAGTCAACATTAGGTGCAGCAGATAACGGAACGAGGAGTCCATGTGAGGAATGGACCGAAAGGAGAAGGAGGAGCAGCAACATGATAACACTCCTTTCCTCATGGGCAAGGACTGACTCCATCTGAGGAGCAAAATGACAGAGACTGGAGGGGTAAAGACAGTGTAAAGGGCTGTTAGTAATCAGCAACAATTAGTAGGAAGTGGAACAACAAAAGCAAAACCGAAAAAGGAATTAAACATGCACAAAAGAAAATTCATCCGAAGCAACCAAAAGAGGGCAGTTATCTGAAGCAATCCATTCTCAGTGAGTGAACCAGACACAGATAAAAAACATGTCCTGAGGGAATTATCACTGTTCACTGCAGGCCAGAGTGGAAAAACCAATGACTGACTCCTGCCCATTCTTCCGCACTGAAGTCTCTGATATATACATCTGGAAAAAGTGAAAAACAAAAGTTCCTGTTATAAAGACAAATAATGTGATGTGTAAACAGCAAAAAAACCCTGCCTTTTCATTACAAACATATTTTCATCGATAATTTACTTTGCCCATTCACACTGTCTGCTCTGCCCTGAGACTGATATCACTCCACTTCATTATTCATTTCTTTACACAATCTTTGGGAAAGTCGTTGGGAAACTCCAAGGCCCAATTAGAGGGCTTGGTGGCAGATATGATCCGAAGCTTGGGAATGGGGTCGGATATGGTAAAAGAGGCGACATCTTGTACTTCCATGAAAATGTTTTGTGGCTCTCACTGTCTCCATGGAGCTCACTGTGAA
The DNA here is from genome assembly GCF_047496795.1 of Chiloscyllium punctatum. Lineage (NCBI taxonomy): Eukaryota > Metazoa > Chordata > Chondrichthyes > Orectolobiformes > Hemiscylliidae > Chiloscyllium > Chiloscyllium punctatum. Next base: position 55,159,782 of record NC_092767.1, read on the forward strand.
CTGACTCTGGATGAACCCTGTTTGCTTGCGGCTTCATATTGTGATAAATTCAAAATGATATTTACATTATCATGAAGATTTTTTTCCATCTGCAAAACAGCTCCTATATCCCTGCCTCAGTTCATATTTGGTGAAACAGTCATTTATTTGGTTGTTATATCTGGACCTTTGTAACAAGCACCATATCGGCTGGAGACAAGATTATAAACTCCATACATTTACTTTGTCCAAATGTCTTCCTCCCTCCTGCTTTGCGTATCCCAGCAAATCCCAATATTCCCTGATCATCCTGTGATTGCAAGAACCAATACAGGCATATTGTCCTCCAAATTCTCGATTTTAAATTCACACTCGTGTATCCAAAATGTTCCATGTTCTTCCACTGATTTCATTTTTTTTTCGGATTGTGTGAGTCTTGTTGCATAAACTCAATATGAAAGTGTTCGATGTTCTGCTATGCTGTAAATGTTACCAGCTGGTGTGATGGTTTGAAAAAAAATTACAGGTTTTGTTGCAGAAAGTGAAATGAAATGGCGGATAACAATTCCAAAAACAATATTAAGTCTGATGATTGGGAGCAATTTAGGATCCCGCAGCACATGACCAAGAAACTGATCGGGGAGGGAGAGAATATGAATGCAGCCTTCCCTTGAAGCCAAGATGCCACTTACATTCCCAGACCATTTCTCATCTCGATTATCACCTCCCCAACATCACTCACAAACCTATTTGGGGGAATTTTATGGATGTTCATTCCAGTCCTACCATGATGTAAACTGTCCATCTTGTTGAGTTCTAGCCTGCTCCAGAGCTGGTCCTAATGCCTTGAAACATGCTGCCTGACCTTCTGAACCCATTTTCCAGTCACATGTTCAACCATCCAATTATTCTGCTCGGATTCTGATCAACACATGGGACTGGCAGTGATTCTGAGAATACTGTTTCCACATCCTGCTTTTCAATCTCATTCCTTGCTGCCTCAAATCTGTTTCATGGACCACATCCCCGCATTCCCACCGAGGTCTTTGTCACCAACATGGAGCAATACCTCTGTCGTTTGATACTCCTGCAGCAGACTTTCCTGCAGCTCTTCTGTGATTTCCTTGACCCTGGTAGCAAGGAGGTTATCATCACATGCTGAAGGTATGTTTATAACTGTAGAAACTCCACTCTGTTTCCCTAACTAACGAACCCATTGTCAGTACTATGTACCCACTCTTCCTACCACCTGTCCAGCTGACGTGACTCTGCGTTCCTCTGATGAATTCTTTCCATCACAAGCTTCCAAAGCAGGAAACTGATGTCTGATCTCAACCATCTCAGGGGACTCCTGAGATATCTGGCTGTCACGTTTTCCTTATTTACCCATACACACTAACTGTGATTTAGCCATCTCCGTAAATGCGTTTATCCCCCTCATCCTCAGCCCCGTGGCTGGCCTACAGTTACTCCCATTCTCGATAAAAGAACTCTAGTTTATGCACACTGTCACATTTTCAAGAGATATGTTTATCCCTGACACGTCAAACCTCCCAGAATCCCACATTCCCCAGGCTGACCATATCCTTGCTCAGAGACAAAATAAAACTGCAGATGTTGAATTCCAAGGGAGACACCATATCCTTGCTCAGAGACAAAATAAAACTGCAGATGTTGAATTCCAAGGGAGACAAGCAGGAGGCTGGAAGAACACAGCAAGCCAGGCAGTATCAGGAGGTGATATTTTGGGGGTAACTCTTCTTCAGGACTGAGGGTGGGTTTGTGGGGAGCTGCAGATAAAGGGGTTGGTGGGGGCAGGGTGTTGGTGGGGCTCGGTGAAGACAGGTCGAGGGTATGACCTGATTGGTCAATGGGAGGAGTGAATCCGGTTGGTGGCTGGGAGGAAGGGTCGATGAGAGGAATGGAAGGGAGCGGGGAGGGGCTAGGAAGGGAATCAGGGGATGGGAAAGGGGGTTATTTGAAATTGTCTCACCTGTAAAGACTGTTTGGGGCACTGGATGGAGGTGAAGGGGGTGGTGTTCTGGTAGGTTTTGCATCATTGGTGAGACAGAGGTTCACCTGCCTCTCCTCCAACCTAGTTTACTGTATCCGGTGCTCCCGGTGTGGTCTTCTCTACATCTGGGAGACTAAACATAAACTTAGTGAACGGTTTGCCAAGCATCTTGGCCAGGCCCACAGATGCCGACCGGACCTCCCAGTCACAGCCCATTTTAATTCCCCTCCCACTTCCTTTCTGACATGACCATCGTTGGCTTCCTCTACTGCCACAACAAATTAAACTACAAATTAGAGGAAAAACACCTCATCTTCTGTCTGGGCAGCCTGCAACACGGAGTACTCAACATTGAGTTCTCCAATTTCAAGTAACCCCCTTTCCTGTCCCCGACTCCCTTCCCACCCCCTCACCTCTCCCTTCTAGCCACCAACTGGATTCATTCCTCCCATCGACCAAACAGCTTGTCCTGTCTTCCCCTATCTCCACCAAAACCTCAAGAGAAAGATTTTTTTCAGGGAACTTTCAAACCTCACCACCTTCTCTCTGATCACCTCGCTAATGGGATTTACGCAATATAATGTGGTCTCTGTGAAGTGAAGCTGTTTTGATCTTCTTGCTGATCACATTCACTCTCAGACAGATCAGCCAGAGACACGGTCAGTGCAGTGACCTAGCCTTCCCTGTGTTTCCTGGAGCAGCCGCGTGTCTCCGATGAAGCCAGTTTATAAACCAATCGCGATGTCTGAGCTCTGTCTGTGATATACACGGTGAGGTCACACTTTGACCTGTCCAGTTCAAGGGGCCTCACTACGATCAAACAGGGAGTTACTGAAACCCTCACTATAACGTCCCTCAGCCCCAACACCCCTCCCTATCTCTGTAACCTCCTCGAGCACCTAGAATCCTTCCATCTCTGTCACTTCCATTAATCTCTATAAACCTCCCTATCTCTGTAAATTCTGCCAGCCCCTAAACTCTTCCCTACCTTTGTAACATGCTCCAGCCCCTGCACACATCCCCAGTTCTGCCACCTCCCAGAGCACCTACAACCCTCCCATCTCTGTTACTCCTTTAGCCACAATAAGCCTCCCTATATCTGTAAACCTACTCTATCTGTACACCCCTCATCTCTCTAATGTCCTTGAGAAACTACAAACCTCCTTATCTCTTTCAATTCAACCATCCAATAAAACTCATCTGTGTAACATTCTCCAGACACTGCATCTGTACCTATCCCAGTAATCTGTTCCAGACCCGACATCCCTTCCTCTTTCTGTGTCACCATCCAGCAGTTACATCCCTCCCTGTATGAGAAGCCATCTTGACTATCAACATTATTCCATATCTCTCCAACAGCCTCCAATTCATACACCACTCCCTACCTCTGTAACCTCCTCCAGCTCCAACACCCCTTGTTATCTCTGTAATTTCCTTCCAGCACCTACACCCTCCTTATCTCCTTATCCCCCTCCAGCCCCTTCACTATCTCTCCAGGATATCGACACTTCAGATAGGACAGGGAGGGAATTAAAATTGGGAGAGGAGTTGCATTGCTGGTCAGGGATGACAGCACGGCTGTGTGAAAGGACACTATGGAGGGCTTGAGTAGCGAGGCATTATGGGTGGAGCTGAGAAATAAGGGTGCAGTTACATTGTTGGGGCTGTATTACAGGCCTCCCAACAGTGAGTGTGAGGGACAAGAATGAATAAGTAAACAGATTTTGGAAAAATGTAGAGACAACAGGGTAGTGGTGATGGGATATTTTAATTTTCCCAACATTGACTGGGATACACGTAGTGTCAGAGGTCTGAATGGGGCATAACTTGTAAGAAGCGTCCAGGAGAATTTTTTAGAGCAGTATGTCAATAGTCCGATGAGGAAAGGGGCCATATTGCACTTGGTGTTGGAGAATGAGCCAGGCCAGATGGTAGAAGTTACGGTGGGGGATTTCTTTAGGAACAGTGACCACAATTCTGTAAGTTTTAGAATACTTGTAGACAAAGATGAGAGTGGTCCTAAAGGAAGAGTATTAAACTGGGTCAAGGCCAGTTATATCAAAATTAGGCAGGAGCTGGGAAATGTGGATTTGATACAGCTGTTCGAAAGGAAGTCCACATTTGATATGTGGGAGGCTTTCAAAGATAGCTTAAAGTTAGTGCAGGGTCGGCATGTCCCGTTGAAAGCAAAGGATAGGAAAGGCAAAATTTGTGAACTGTGGATGACAGGAGAAATTATACGACTAACCAAGAGGAAAAGAGAAGCGTACATAAGGTCAAGGCAGCTAAGAAGAGAACAGGCCCTGGAGGAATATTGGAAGAGTAGAACCTGTCTTAAATGATGAATCAAGTGGGCTAAAAGGAGTCATGAAATAGCTTTAGCAAGCAGAATTAAGGACAATCCCAAAGCCTTTTATTCTTATATAAGAAGCAAGCGGGTAACTAAAGGATAATGAAGGAAGGCTGTGTGTCGAACCGGAGAGAATGGGTTGGATTCTGATTGATTACTTTGCCTCAGTATTCACTGAGGAGAGGGACATGATGAATGTTGAGATTAGAGATAGATATTTGATGAGTGTGGATCTGTTAACATCAGTCAGGAAGTTGTGTTGGGTGGGCTAGAGGTTATTAAGGTGGACAAATCCCCAGGACCAGATGGGATCTATCCCAGATTGCTGAGGGAGATGAGAATGGAAATAGCTGGGGCCTTGACAGATATCTTTGTAGCATTCCTAAAAATAGGTGAGGTGCCGAAGGACTGGAGGGTTGCTCATGTTGTGCCCCTGTACAATAAGGGTAGAAGGAATATTCCGAGTAACGACTGACCAGTGAGCCTGACGTCATTGGTGGGAAATATGTAGGAGAAGGTACTGAGGGATAGGATCTATATATACTTAGAACAGAATGGGCTTATCAGTGATTGGCAACATGGTTTTGTGCGGGGGAGATTGTGCTTTGCCAACTTAATAGAGTTCTTTGAGGAAGTGACCAAGTTGATAGATGAAGGAAGGGCTGTAGATGTCAAACACATGAACTTTAGTAAGGCATTTGAGTAGGTTCCCCATGGTAAACCAATAGAGAGAGTGAAGTCACATGGTGTGTGGAGTGTCCCAGCTAGGTGGATAAAGAACTGGTTGAGCAACAGGAGACAGAGAGTAGTGATTGAAGGGAGTTTCTCAAAATGGAGAAAGGTTCCACAGGGACACTGTTGTTTGTACTGGGGCCTCTGTTGTTTGTGATATACATAAATGATCTGGAATAGAGCACTGTTGATATGATCAGCAAGTTTGCAGATGACCCGAAGATTGGTGGAGTAGTAGAAAGCATAGGGGATTGTCAAAGAATACAGGAGAATATAGATAGACTGGAGACTCGGGCAGAGAAGTGGCAGGTGGAGTTCAATCCAGGTAAATGTGAGGTGATGCATTTTGGGAAGTCTATTTCTAGAGCGAATTGTACTGTAAACGGAAGAGTCTTGGGGAAAATTGATGAGCAGAGAGATCTGGGACTTCAGGTCCATTGTACCCTGAAGGTTGCTGCACAGGTGGATAGAGTGGTCAAGAAGGCCTTCAAGAAGGCATAGGGGTATTGACTATGAGAGCTGACAGATCATGTTACAGTTGTATAGGGCTATGGTTTGGCCACATTTGGAATACTGCATATAGTTCTGGTCACCACATTACCAAAAGGATGTGGACACTTTGGAGAGGGTGCAGAGAAGGTTTACGAGTATGTTGTCTGGTCTGGAAGGTGCTATCTATGAAGAGAGGTTGAGTAGGTTAGGTTTATTTTCATTAGAAAAAAGGAGATTGAGGGGGGACATGATTGAGGTCTACAAAATCATGAAGCGTATAGACAGCGTAGATAGAGATGAGCTTTTTCCCAGGGTGAAGGATTCAATAATGAGAGGTCATACTTTCAAGGTGAGAAGTGAAAAGTTTAAGGGGGATACACACGGCATGTACTTTACACAGAGGGTGATAGGTGCCTGGAACCCGTTGCCAGCAGAGGTAGTAGAGGCACGTACGGCAGATTAATTTGAGATGCATCTGGACAGATGCATGAGTAGGTGGGGAGCAGAGGGATACTTAGGTGTAGGGCGTCAGGTTTAGACAGTTGATTTGGATCAGCTCAGGCTTGGAGGGCTGAAGGGCCTGTTCCTGGGCCATTAAATTTCTTTGATCTTTGTTCACAACCAGCTATATCTGTATTGTCCAGTGCATATGGCGGAGATTTGTCATGTCAACAAAGATTGCTCATCAGTGACAGACAGAGTGGGTTTTTGGTTAATACAGAATTCTCGGGATGTAACAGTGCCCTGAGAAGGTGGGCCCATTACACCAACAGCCAGAGGACATTTCCCTGTGTCCTCCCACTGAAACTGGGTTGGAACAGATTTTCTGTAAAATCAATGAATTGGTCACTTGACTCCAGGTCCGTTTCCTGCAAACTGAGAGTAAATGGCCATATTTGAGTTAACAATGAGAAACAGACAGAATTTATTCAGAATCTGACAGTAATCATGCATCCTGTAAACAGTGAAGGCGACGTGACAGAGTATCTCCCTTTGTTATCGCTGTCACAGTTTTCTTTTGTTTTGATTCTTTTCAGATGACAGTTGGTAAGGATCCAGTAATTTACATCCCCATCTTCTGTTTTTTCTCTTTTCCCACTGCACCCTCCACCCCTTCCTTGGTTAATATTGTTACTCTGTCATTTCAGCCTCTCCTGCCCTCCAGCCCATCACAGCCTTTCCCTTCTGCTCTTCTTCCCACCTTCCAGCTGAGACACAAGTAACAATGTGGATAGTTCCCTCTCACACACACTCACATTATCACTGACAGAGATACAGAGACACAGAGGGTTATCACTCCCACAGACTCAGACAGAGACACTGTTCAGTCTCACTACGATCCCACTTTCCAGTGATATATTTTTATTCTAACACTCATACAAAGCAAGAGAGAAAGGAGTCATTTCTCTCCAAATTGGTCTGTAAACAAATCCCAGCCTCTAAATCACAGCAACTATAAGATCGATCAGAACTGTGTTAATATCTCAATAGTAACCTACAACAACCAATTGAAGAGTATGTTTATGCAGATTTATAATTTGAAATACTATATACTCCAGATGCTGTGAACATTAAATACAAACAGAGACTATTGGAAATACTCAGTTACTTTCTCTGATGATAGATCATTGACCAGAAACATTCATTGTGTTTCTCTCTCCACAGACGCTGTCTGATCTGCTGAGTATTTGCTGTTTGCATCATGAAAGTTTACTCCATGTTCAGAAGGCACACAAGTTATTTAATTAAAACAGGTATTCCCATAGAGTTCAGGTTATTTATAATTGATATACCACATAGAAAACTATTTATACATTACAATATTAAAGGTATAATTACAAACAAAAATATGGAGATAAACATTAAATATATGGTCCTAATCCATCAGACATACAAAGAATAACAGATCTGAGTGCTGAATGATCTCACTCATATGTACAATATCAAAGGCTGGGAAACAAACATGCTGTCATATCCAGAGATTGAATTAATCCCACTGACAGCTTGAAAATCTTTAACCTTTGAATCAGGCCTTTACTTTTCCACAGCTATTTTAAAACTGATAGAATTGTGGTAAGTGTTTCCCCACTAATACCTCAGTGACTTGCCCTGCCTTATTTCCCAAGAGAAGGTTGGGTTTTGCCCCTTCTCTCAGAGGGCCATCTACATACTAATTGAGAAAGATTTATTGCATACACTTAACAAATTCCTCACAGCCATTACCAATCTGTGCTTGGAAAGTTAAGATCCACTTATTATTCTTACACCTATCAGTGACTTCCCTACATATTTGCTCCTCAATATCCCACTGATGACTGGGGAATCTATAGTAAAATCCCATCAAAGTAATAACAACCTTTTTTCACAACTCAGATAGCTTCACTGGACGATCCATCAGGAACATCCTCTCTCAGTATTGCCGTGATATTTCCCTAATCAAAATAGCCAGTCCCACTCCTTTGTTGCCTCCCCTTTTCATCCTTCCTAAGAACAGTTCATTTGAGCTCAATTTTGGAGCACCCGATCTTTCTACTTCTGATGAAGGGTCACTGACTTGAAATGTTAACTATTTTCTCTCCATAGGTGTTGCCAGACCTGCTGAATTTCTCCAGCAGTTGTGGTTTACCCAGCTTCAGCAGCAAGTCAAATTCCAAATTATTTCTTCATTCCCCTTTCTCCTGCTGTGACTGTCATGCTCGGGATGTCCTGGTATTGGCTCATTTAATTGGTTTCAATGACACCACTGTCCTGTTTCAAGCCCATCCCCAGATGTCATCTCTCTGCTCCTCTTGTCAAGATTACGGTTGAAGAAATATGTGCAGCTGTCTGGGGTGTTACTTCCAAATGCCGTATCTTCATAGTCATTGTAACAATGGGACACAGTTCTCCAATACAGTGTTTATGTCTTGACTATTTTTGATGCAGTTCCTTGGTCAGGGAAACATTTCTACTTCAAAACCAATTCATGAGATGATGCCTCAGACAAATCTTTCCCACAGATCTTCACCACAACAGGTTTATATTCATTAACATGGAATAAATCACAAACATAGTAACATGATTCATTGTGATTAAAGTAATAAAATACTAAGCGATGCATTGGATTATTGTTTGTGTGTGTGCATTAGTGTGTGAGTGTGCAGTGGCAACATTAATCACCTTGCACTTGACAGCCCTATAATTTTCATAGTTATCCTTTTGCTCTTAATTTCATAATAAACCACTTTTATTTTTGATCTTACCCACTAACATTGCCCTGGCCTTCCTTGGCCTTTCCAAGTGTTTTTTTTAGTTTTCAGTTCACCCATTTAGATTCTCGACTAAGCTTCCCATAGTTTTTGAATTGTTTTGTCAGGATCAGTATCTTTCTTTTACTGTTTCATGTCACCTTGTCTGCTGGGGGACACCTATGATTTGTCCCACTGATTTGTCATTATTTTATCTTCAAATATCTGCATCCAGTTGAACTTTGTCAGATAATCTCTCAGATTCATGAGATTTCCTTCATCAGACATGGATGTCTAATGTTGAGGGAAGAGGTGTAGGACATGGCTGAGATGCATTGGAGGACATTTTCAACCACGTGGGAGGGGACATTACGGTCTTTAAAGAAGGAGGCCATCTGGTGTGTTCTCTGGTGGAACTGGTTTCTATTTCCCCTCCCTCCACCTCACTCCAGTTCCAACCTTCCAGTCAGCACTGTCCCCATGACCTGTCCCACCTGTCAATCTTCCTTCCCACTTACCTGCTCCACCCTTCTCTCTGACCTCTCACCTTTATCCTCACCTCCATCTACCCATTGCACTCTCAGCTACCCACCCCACTTCCATTTAACTCTCCACCCCCGAGGGTCCCAGCCTCATTCCTGACGAGGGGCTCCTGCTTGAAAGGTCAATTTTCCTGCTCCTCGGATGCTGCCTGACCTGCTGTGCTTTTCCAACACCACTTTAATCTTGACACCGTGAGAGTCCTCAGGGCAGGCCTTGGTTCTCCATCCCGCTCTGATTGGTTAGAGAGTCTGTCCATCTCGAGCTTATAGCCAATAGGAAGTGTGGTCCCACCTTGGGACTGTCGTCTGGATGTGAATGTGAATGAAAAGAGAAATCACTTGAGAAACTCAGCAGGTTTGGCAGATTCTGTCGAGTTAAAGCAGAGGTAACGTTTCAGATCCAGTAATCCTTCATCGTAACTGATAGGAACCTACGCTGCACTCCCTCAATAGCCAGAATGTCTTTCCTCAAATTTGGAGACCAAAACTGCTCACAATCTTCCAGGTGCGGTCTCACCAGGGCCCTGTACAGCTGCAGAAGGACCTCTTTGCTCCGATACTCAATTCCTCTTGTTTTGAAGGCCAGCATGCTGTTAGCTTTCTTCACTGCCTGCTGTACCTGCATGCTTGCTTTCATTGCTTTCATTGAATGAACACCTAGATCTCGTTGTACTGCCCCTTTACCTAACTTGACTCCATTTAGGTAGTAATCTGCCTTCTTGTTCTTGCCACCAAAGTGGATAACCACACATTTATCCACATTAAACTGCATCTGCCATGCATCCGTCCACTCACCTAACCTGTCCAGGTCACCCTGTATTCTCCTAACATCCTCCTCACATTTCACCCTGTCACCCAGCTTTGTGTCATCAGCAAATTTGCTAATATTACTTTTAATACTTTCATCTACATCATTAATGGTCGGTCAAGTTTTGCAGCTTCCCTCGTAGGTAGATCCACAAACTGAATCAGAAAATGTTCTTGTACACCCTTAACAAATCCCATTCCATCCAAGCCCTTAACACTATGTCAATCCCAGTCTATGTTTGGAAAGTTAAAATCACCTACCATAACCACCCTATTATTCTTACAGATAACTGAGATCTCCTTACAAATTTGGTTCTCAATTTTTCACTGACTATTGAAGGGCAATTGTAGTACAATCCCAATAAAGTGATCATCCCTTTCTTATTTCTCAGTTCTACCCGAATAACTTTCCTCTATGCATTTGCAGGAAGATCCGCCCTAAGTTCAGATGTAATGTTATCACTAATCAGAAATGCCCTTCTCCTTCCTCTTTTGCCCACCTTTTTATCCTTCCAGTAGCATCTATGCCCTGGAATACTAAGCTGTCAGTCCTGTCCATCCTAAGCCACATCTCTATAATTGCCATGCTATCCCAGGCCCATGCTGAGGTCATCTGCCTTACTTCCTAGGCCCTGTGCATTAAATAAATGCAGTTTAATTTACCAGTCTTATTTCGTTCTCTGCATGGTTCCTGCCTCCCCTGATAATTTGATTTCCTCCTTTTCACAACTTTTGTTGATGCTGGGAATCCTGTAGTGAGTAACTCACCTCTTGAATCCCCAAAGCCTGTCCCACCATCGAGAAGGCACAAGTCAGGAGTGTGTGATGGAATACTCCTCACTTGCCCTGGATGGGCAACTTTTCTCTCTTTCCTCACTGTCTCCTTCGGTCTCTCTTCACTAGCACCACACTCCCACCCCTGCCACCCTGGACCCTTTCCCACCCTGCACCAGTTTAAATCCTCCTGCACAGTTTAAATACTCCTGCACAGTTCTAAGACATCTCCCTGCCAGTATATTCGACAAGTTTGAAAACCTTACAAACTTTAAAAAATATTTGGATGAGCACTTGAATCATCACAACATTCAAGCCTATGGGATGCAGTATAATTTGGGTGAATGTGAGGTTATTCACTTTGGAAGGAAACACAAGGAGACAGATTCCTACCTGAATGGCCGTAAATTGGGACAGGGGAGTGTGCAGTGGGACCTGGGGGTCCTTGTGCACCAGTCACTGAAGGTGAGCATGCAGGTGCAGCAGGTGGGAAAGAAGGCAAATGGTATGTTGGCCTTCATTGTAATTGGTTTCAAGTACAGGAGCAGGGACGTGTTGTTGCAAATATACAGGGCCTTGCAGAGGCAACACCGAGAATATTCTGGGCACTTTTGGTCTGTTTTTCTGAGGAAGAACATTCTTGCTCTCAAGGGAGTGCAGCGAAGATTTACCACACTGATTCCGGGGAGGACGGGACTGACCTATGAGAAGAGATTGACTAGGGTTAGGATTGTTTTTGCTGGAGTTCTGAGGAATGAGGAGAGATCTCATGGAGACTTATAAAATTCTAACCAGACTAGACGGGATGGATGCAGAGAGGATATTCCCAATGGTGGGAATGTCCAGAAGCAGGGGTTACAGACTGAGGATTCAGGATGGACCATTTAGGAATGAGATGAGGAGACATTTCTTCACCCAAAGAATGGTGAGCCTGTTGAATTCATTACCACAGGAAGTAGTTGATGACAAAACATTGAATGTATTCAAGAGGCAGTTACATACAGCACTTACGGTGAATAGGATCAAAGGTTATGGGGAAAAACAAGATTAGCTGATTGAATTGGACAATCTGCTGTGATTGTGATGCATGGCAGAGCAGGCTTGAGGGGCCAAATGGCCTCTTCCTGCTCCTGTCTTCTATGTTTCTCTGTAGCATTGAATGCCACATTGTTTGGAGAAGACATTTCTCTCATACTTCATTGGTCTTAATTATGTCCATCTTAGATTGATGTCATCTCACTTTTATTCTTCATCTGTGAAAATGACTTTTTGAGTCCACATCATCAAATGCCCTCAATTTTAAACATATACCTAAGCAGCTTCCTGCTCTTCCTTCCAATGTAAATACACCGGCTCTTAAAGTTATTTGCCACTGTCCTGCCCATTCTGCTAACCTTCCTGTACTCTGCTACTTTATTACAATCTTCCTCAGTATTAGCCATAAGCCCCAATTTCCTGTCATCCACATTACTGCTATACCTCTGATCTCCAGACACAATTATTTTAGATAATTATTTTCAGGACTCGTACCCTATGGAACAACACATTCTTTCAGTCTGAGCAACTAACTTTAAGATTTAGTTTTTATTTGTAGCTGAGCTTTTCCAGCAATTTTTGTTTTTGTTTCTGATTTACAGCATCGGCAGTTCTTTTGGTTTGTAAATGCGTGTCCACCATATTGCTATCTATTCTGTTCCTTTTTTCCTGAATCCATGTTGCAACTTTAGTCATGCGTTTACTTGGAGGTACCTTTTAAAGGTCCAGATATAATACAGTCTCTGTAGTACCTTTACCCATCCTGTTATGTCAGCAAACAGTTCAATAGGGTTTGATACCAGTGCTGACTGCTCTTTATTGTATTCTCAGTTTTGGAATTTTTTCCATGATGGCTTTAGTAAAGACTGCAATATTTTTCCTCCAATCAACTTTAAACAGGTTGGCCTGCAGACTCAACCTTCTTCTCCCTAATGAAAACAGCCTCAAGTCCCTCAGCCTTTCCTCATAAAACCTTCTCTCTGTACCTGGAAACATCCTAGTAAATCACTGGGCCCTTTCCAAAGTTTCCATATCCTTCCTATAATGCTGTAACCAGACTGTAATAATACTCCAAATGCAGCTTTACCCAGAGTTTTGTACAGCTGCAGCATGACCTTGTGGTTCCGAAACTCAATCCCTCTACCAATAAAAGCTAACACACCATATGTTTTCTTAACAATCTATCTCAGCATTGATTAACCTTAATAAACCAGCCTATACAGTCATCTGTGGCAAATAATTCCATCGATTCATTATTCTCAGAAAAGAAATTCCAACTCATGTGTCTTGGGTGGTGAGGGATTATTTGGGGATTATGCCCTTTGGTTCCCGACTCTCCTGCAAGAGAAAATAATCTTTCTGCATCAACCCTGTCAGGTCCTCTGGGAATCTTGGATGTTTCAAGAAGGTTGCATCTCATGTGGAAAGGTCCAGACCTGTACCAAATGGTTTCTCTCCACAGATACTGTCTGACCTGACACAGTTTCCCAGCATTTTGTGTTCTTAATTTCAGATTTCCAACATTGCCAGCATTTTGCGTTTGTCTCAGGACATCAGACACAAATACAGAACATAGAATATTGCAGTGCAGTCCAGGCCCTTTGGCCCTGAAACCAATGTGAAGCCCATCAAACCTACACCATTCCATTCCCGTCCATATGCCTATCTAATGACCATTTAAATGTCTTTAAAGTTGGCGAGTCTATAACTGTTGCAGGCGGTGCATTCCACACCCCCTACTACTCTCAGAGTAAAGAAACTACCTCTGACATCGGTCCTTTATCCATCGCCCCTCAATTTAAAGCTATGTCTCCTTGTGCTAGCCATCACCATCCGAGGAAAAAGGCTTTTACCGTCCGATCTAACCCTCTGATGATCTTAGATGTCTCAATTTAGTCACCTCTTAACCTTCTTCTCGCTAATGAAAACAGCCTCAAGTCCCTCAATCTTTTCTCATTACATATTCCCTCTAAACCACGCAGCGTCCGAGTAAATCTCCTCTGAACCCTTTCCAAAGTTTCCACATCCTTCAGAGAATGCGGTGACCCGAACTGCACACAATACTCCAAGTGCAGCTTTCCCCAGAGTTTTGTACAGCTACAGCATGACTTCATGGTTCCAAAACTTGATCCCTCTGCTAATAAAAGCTAACACACCGTACGCCTTCTTAACAGCCCTGTCAACCTGAGTGGCAACTTTCAGGGATCTATGTACATGGACACTGAGATCTCTCTCCTCATCGACACTACCAAGAATCTTACCATTTGCCCAGTAATCTCCACTCCTGTTACTCCTTCCAAAGTGAATCACTTTTCTGCATTAGACCCCGTTTGCCACCTCTCAGCCCAGCTCTGCAACTTATCTATGTCCCTCCATAACCTACAACATCCTTCAGCACTATCTTCAATTGTACTGAACTCAGTGTCGTCTGCAAATTTACTAACCCATCCCTAGCCGCCCTCATCCAGGTCATTTATAAAAATGACAAACAGCAGTGGATCGAAAACAAATCCTTGCAGTACACCACTAGTAATGGAACTCCATGACAAACATTTCCCGTCAACCACCACTCTCTGCCTTCTTTCAGCTGGCCAACTCATTATCCAAACTGCTAAATCACTGTCAATCCCATGCCTCTGTACTTTGTACAGTAGCCTACCATGGGAGACCTTATCAAACCCCTTACTGAAATCCATATACATCACATCAATAGCTTTACCCTCATCCAGCTGTTTGGTCACCTTCTCAAAGAACTCAATAAAGCTTGTGAGGTATGACCTACACTTCACAAAACCCTTCATCCATTTGGGCGGCACGGTGGCTCAATGGTTAGCACTGTTGGCTCTCACCACCAGAGCCCTGGGTTTAATTCCTGCCTCGGGCACCTGTCTGTTTGCACATTCTCCCCGTGTCTGTGTCGGTTTCCTCCCACAGTTAAAAGATGAGCAGGTTAGGTGAATTGGCCATGTTAAATTGCCCATAGTGTTAGGCAAGTTAGTCAGAAGGGAATGGGGTCTGGATGGGTTGATTTTTGGAGGGTTGGTGTGGACTTGTTGGGCCAAAGGGCCTGTTTCCACACTGTAGGGAATCTAATCTAATCTAAAGACCGTGTTGACTGTCCCTGATCAACTTATTCCTATCAAGATGATTATACATCCTATCTCTTGTAACATTTTCCAATACTTTACCCACAACCGAAGTAAGGCTCACGGGTCTATAATTACCAGGATTGTCTCTACGCCACATCTTGAACAAGGGAACAACATTTGCTACCCTCCAGTCTTGTGGTACTATTCCTGTAGACAATGACAACATAAAGATCAAAGCCAAAGGCTCTGCAATCTACTCCCTGGTTTCCCAGAAAATCCGAGGATAAATCCCATCTCTCCTAGGGTATTTATCTATTTTCACACTTTGCAGAATTTCTGACACCTCCTCCATGTGAACCCATCCTCCAAATCCCATCTAGTCAAATAGCCTGTATCTCAGTGTTCTCCTCAACAAGATTGTCTTTTTCCAGTTTGATTACGGACGAAAAATATTCATTTAGCACTTCCCCTGTCTCTTCTGACTCCAAGCACAACTTCACATTACTGTCCTTGATTGGCCTGAATCTTACTTGAGTCATTCCTTTATCCCTTCTATACCTGTAGAAAGCTTTAGTGTTTTCCCTGATCCTATCCACCAACAACTTCTCATGTCCCCTCCTCGCTTGTCTTCGCTCTCTCTTTAGATCTTTCCTGGAAAACTTGTAACTCTCAAGCACCCTAACTGAGCCTTCACATCTCATCCTAATATAAGCTGCCTTCTTCCTCTTGACAAGAGATTCAACTTCCTTAGTAAACCACAGTTCGCTCGCTCAACCTCTTCCTCCCTGCCTGACAGGTACATACTTATCATGGACACACAATAGTCGTTCCTCGAATAAACTCTACATTTCCATTGTGCCCATGCCCTGCAGTTTCCTTCCCCAATCTATGCATCCTCCATCTTGTCTAATCACATTGTAATTGCCTTTCCTCCAGCTGTAGCTCTTGCCTTCTGGTGTGTACCTATCCCTTTCCATAGCGAAAGCAAACATAACTGAATCGTGGCATGACGGCTCAGAGGTTACCACAGCTGCCTCACAGTGCTGGGGACCCGGTTCAGTTGAAGACTTGGAGCCCATGTGGAGTTTGCACATTCTCCCAGTGTCTGCATGGGTGTTTGTCGTGTGCTCCAGTTTCTTCCCACAGTCCAAAGATGTGCAGGTTAAATGGATTAACTACAGTAAATGTGTGATTACAGGATAGGACAGCGAGCTGGGTTTGAGTCAGTGCAGACTCAATGGGCCAAATGGTCTTTTTCCACATTGTAGAGATTCTGTGATCGGGAATTCTTCCAAATAGTATCCTCATCTCACCCATTTTCAGCTGTTCCTTCAACAGTCCTCCATTTATCATACAAAGTCACAGCAATATTAGCAATTTTACATCATTCAGCTACATTCACAATTCCTTCCAGAATAAGGCAGCTCACAAGGTGCTTACAGCAGGACCTGGACAACATTGTGTGGCAGGTAGTACTTACTAATGAAGAAGTAACCATTTCCAACAAGAAAATATTCAACTGTCTGATTATTGAGAGTGTGGCAGAGACTAGATACTGAGTGACTGTCAAATTCTGTCCACCATTTACACATTAAAAGGTAGATGCAAGTGATGGAAGTTTGAAGTTTCCTTCCACAAATGGAAAATGATATTTGATCAGTTGTTAACTCTCAAGTGAAAACTAAGATTTCTGTTAAGCAAAAGTACTGAGAGATCGAGAACGAAGGCAGGTAAAAGGGACTGAGCTGCAGATCAGCCAGGATCACAGTGGAAGAGGAACATGCTTGTAACATAAACTCCCTCCTACTCTTTCCATGTTCCCAACTAGAAGGACACTCAAGATGCTCCAGAAGAGCAGCCTGCCTGATCGGCATCTCCGACACGTTATCATCCACTGTACCTGAACTCTAGCTGTAAGACTGATCCTCAGAATGCATTCCAGCAACTCATTAAAAACACACTCCAACAGTACCAACCAACCAACTCCACATCCTAACCCAACAGGAAAAACAAAGACATGCCATCCCACCACGGACATGCTATTCAGTTCCTTCATTCTGTCGGATTAATATCCTGGAATTCCTGACACCTTCATCACTGCGACAGGTGAATATCAATGGGAAGGCCGATGAACATCATCTCAGGGAAACTGGGGCTGGACAATGGGCGGCACGGTGGCACAGTGGTTAGCACTGCTGCCTCACAGCGCCAGAGAGACCCGGGTTCAATTCCCGCCTCAGGCGACCGACTGTGTGGAGTTTGCACGTTCTCCCCGTGTCTGCGTGGGTTTCCTCTGAGTGCTCTGGTTTCCTCCCACAGTCCAAAGACGTGCAGGTCAGGTGAATTGACCATGCTAAAATTGCCCGTAGTGTTAGGTAAGGGGTAGATGTAGGGGTATGGGTGGGTTGCGCTTCGGTGGGGCGGTGTGGACTTGTTGGGCCGAAGGGCCTGTTTCCACACTGTAAGTAATCTAATCTAATCTAAAATAAATGTGGCCTCACAGTACGGCTCACTCCAGGAGAATAAAGAGGAAGAGAATAAATCAGTGGCTGAGTGGTTATGCCGAAAACTATCAGAGCTGGCTTCAGATTTTACAGGTTAATGTAAAACATGAGCAATTATGGAGGTTTAAAACTTGCCGAGCATGGGCGTGTAAGGGATAATACTTAGAAATGGACAGAACGAACACAAGACCCAAGGAGGAAACTGGGTGTGGGAACAAACACAGACTTGGGGTTTTAGTGGACATTTCCTCTTAAAATCTTAAGTTAAAAAAAGGAAGCAATTCTTTTCTCATTCTGATCTTGTTTTGCACGTTCAAATGGAGTCATACAGCATGGAAACAAACCCTTTGGTCCAATTTGTCCATGCCAACCAGATATCCTAAATTAATCTACTCCCATTTGACAACACTTGACTCACATCCCTCTAAAATAATCCTGTTCATCTACAGGGTGCCTTTTAAATGTTGTAATTGAAGCAGCCTCCACCACTTCCTCTGGCAGCTCATTCCATATACGCACCAATCGCTCCGAGAAAAAGTTAACCCTTAGGTCCCTTTTACAGAGGAGCCTTGATTATTCCGACATTCGATAAATCGAAGTTCTGATGATCCTGAAATTAGATCCCGATGTGTGGCTAACTATGTTATCGGGCATTCAATTAACTGAACAAAATACTCCCCGCCTGTGTCCTGTGGATAATGGAGGTTCCTCTGTATATATTTCCCCTCTCACCCTCAACCTATGCCCTCTAGTTCTGGACTCACCCAACCGAGAGAAAAGACCTTGTCTGTTTACTCTTTCCATGTCCCTCATGATTTTATAAATCTCTATCAGGTCACCCCTTAACCTCCCATGCTCCAGGGGATTGAAAACCATCTGCCACTTTTCCACCCAATTCTCCAGTCTATCTATACCCTCCTGTATTCTCTGACAGTCCCTTATGCTTTCTGCTACTCCACCAATCTTCATGTCATCTGCAAACTTGCTGATCATACCAACAGTGCCCTCTTCCAGATCATTTATGTACATTACAAGCAACAGTGGCCCCAGCACTGACCCCTGTGGAACACCTTTCTCTATTTCAAGAAACTCCCTTCAACTCCTACTCTCTGTCTCCTGTTGCTCAACCATTTCTTTATCCACCGAGCTAGAACACCCTGCACACCATGTGACTTCACTTTCTCCATTCATCTACCATGGGGAACCTGATCAAATGCCTCACTAAAGTCCATGTATATGACGTTAACAGCCCTTCCTTCATCTCTCAGCTTGGTCACATCCTCAAAGAACTCTATTAAGTTGGTAAGGCCCAATCTCCCCCTCACAAAACCATGTTGCCGATCACTGATAAGCCCATTCTTTTCTAAGTATAAATAGATCCTATCCCTCAGTATCTTCTCCAGCAACTTTCTCACCACTGACATCAGGCTCACTGGTCTGTAGTTACGTGGAATATCCCTACTACCCTTCTTGTACAGGGGGTCAACATGAGCAACCTTCCAGTCCTCTGGCACCTCATCTGTGTTTAAGGATGCCACAAAGATATCCAACAGGGCCCCTACTATTTCCTCTCTCACCTCCCTCAGCAACCTGGAATAGATCCCATCTGGTCCTGGGAATTTGTCCACCTTAATAACCTCTAGCCTACCCAACACATCATCCCTATTTATATTAATGTGATCCAGTCTAATCAAACTTCTATCGCTAATCTCAATATTCATCATGTCCCTCTCCTCAGTGAACACTGATGTAAAATAATCATTCAGAATCTCACCCATTGTCTCAGGTTTGACACACAGCCTTCCTTCATTATCCTTTAGTGGACCAATCCTTTCTCTAGTTACCCGCTTGCTTCTTATATAAAAATAAAATGCTTTGAGATTCTCCTTAATTCTGCTTGCTAAAGCTATTTCATGACCCCTTTTAACCCGCTTGATTCCTCGTTTAAGATTTGTCCTACTCTTCCGAAATTCCTCCAGGGGCCGTTCTATTCTTAGCTGCCTAGACCTTATGTACCTTTTCCTCTTGGCTAGTTGTACAATTTCTCCTGTCATCCACGTTTCACGAATCTTGCCCTTCCTATCCTTTGCCTTCAACAGGACATGCCTATCCTGCACTATCTTTAACCTCTCTTTGAAAGGCTCCCACATCTCAAATGTGGACTTCTCTTCAAATAACTGTGTCCAATCCACATTTCCGAGCTCCTGACTAATTTTGATATAATTGGCATTGGCCCAGTTTAGTACTCTTAACCTTAGGACCACTCTCTTTTCTATCCATAAGTATTCTATTCTTACAGAATTGTGTTTACTGTTCCCAAAGAAATCTCCCACCGCAACTTCTACCACCTGTCCTGGCTCATTCCCCAGTACCAGGTCCAATATGGCCCCTGTATGAGGAAAACCGTGTCTTGCAAATGTAATTGAGCTTTTTGAAGAAGTTACCTTAAAGCTGGATGAGGGCAGAGCAGTAGATGTTGTTTACTTTGACTTTATTAAAGTCCTTGACCAGGTTCCACAAAGTAGACTAATTAGTGAAGTTCGATCACATGGGATTCAGAGTGATCTTGCCACTTGGATACAAAACTGGATTAACGTCAGGAGACAGAGTGACAGCAGAGGATTGTTCTCCCATAGACGGAAGTATGTCAGGAGTCTGCACTCTGTTGCTGCTGTCCTTGGAAAATAGATGCTGAGTTGTTGCAACTGACAGTAGCTGGAGTAGGTTGAGGCCTAGTGCATGGAGTCTCTGGTGCTGCAGCCTGCCTGCCTGGAAGCACTCGAACCTGGGATTCTCTGATGCTTTTACTGCCTTTGGAAGCCCGGTGGTCTGTATTTTTCCTCGGTGAGTTGAATACTGCTGTAAAAACACCTCCTATGCTGGGGAGAAAATGCTGAGGATTGGGGCCTACAGCCTCGACCTTAGGTGTGTAGCCTGGAGGGAACCAAACTTGGGACTTGCTGTCACTGCTGCTGCCGCTGCCCTGAGGAGCCTGATGGTCTGCAATTCTATTCTCCGGTGGCTGGGAGATGTGTTTCTGGAGCCTGGATGTCTTCTTCAGTTTGGGGATTCTGGCTTGGACACTAATTTCTTGGGGGGGCGCTGAACACTTACAACGAGTGGCTGTATGTTGGAGTCTGGGACCTGGAACTATTTGGAGCCTGGACAATCGCCTTATTGCTGCTGCTTTGTGACTGTAACCTATTTGCTGCCAGTGACTCTTGCTCAGGGCAATGGGGAACAATTGCTTTGCACCTGTGGTTTGGGTAGCAGGTCAGGGCATGGTTGCCTGCGTGACTGGACTGGCAGGTCAAGCCTAACAGGACTCTCTCAGTTTCCTTTACTGACTATTTATGTGAGGGGAGGTGTTGGTCTTGGTTTGGGAGTGGTGATGGCAATCACTGGACTCTGTAAAACAATACCCAGGGTGGGGCCCAGTCACTCCTATGTGGGGGTGGATGCATCTTCCACCTCCCCCCCCAGCCCCTCCCAGGGCCTTGTCACCCTTTCCTTATTTAACAAACCAGCTCAGGACGAAATGTTACATTCACCCCAACATGACCATTAAGACCTGTCAGCGGCCTTGGTGGGGCTAGTCTGGTTCCCCACCATTGTCACTACATCAAAGATCGATGGGAAGGCAGTGTTCCTCCTGAAGACTGAGCAGGTGGTGCAACCCGCCCTGGAGAAGGGCCTTACTGTCGCTAAGATGGTATTGCCTGTTGACCCTCTGGGTGTAATTTCCCAGAGGATCATTTTGATGAATATCCTGCCCTTTGTTCCATTTGATTTCCTTCCATCACACATTCACCAGCTCGGGAAGATATGTTGGGTATGGTGTCAGTACTGCTTGGTCTGAAGGAGGTCTTTGCTTACCAGGCATTCTGGTCAGTGAAGGCTGTGCGGTGCCATCGCCTGCAAGGAGGTGGGACTACTCTGGAGGAACTGGCCTGCCTTGCAGACCGCTGCCAACACCCAAGCCACCAATCAAGAAGCTGTGAGTGAGCAGATGGTGCCTCCATTTGCTGTGCCCTCTGTGTGTGGAGGGGGAAGAGAGTCCCTCCCACACTCAGTAAGTTAGTTCTCATTTTTTTGTTGTTGCTGATGACACATTCATAGCTAGCCTCAACGTCAAAGGCAGCAGGAAGGCCGAGTGCAGATATCTTATCCTTCGCTCCTCAGGGAATGAATCTACACAGTGAGCCTCCTGCAAGAAATCCCGAGTGTATCAGGAGACAAAGGTCCATGGCTCCTGGAGTGGCAGTGACTTCCTGAGTCACTGGCCTCCAATTCTGGAGGGATGGCTATCTTGTTGGCTTCTTTTCCCAGCTGGAGATCTTCAGGGTCAAGGTGACCCAGCCATCTGCTCCAACTCATGGTTCATTTCAGAGGCTCAATGATTCACTTCATGAAGGTATATGCAGCTTAGATGGTGCATGAGCATCTAGGACAAGGAAGCATCTAGTCTTCTTCCCTCCATCAGTGAGGGGGAGCCCATCCTTCTCAGGGGACATTTAAATTGCACTCTCAGGAGGAGGGGCCGTGGAGATACCCAGAAGAGCTCAGCATCGGTGGGCAAGTTGAGAGGCTTGGTAGATGCCTGGTGAAATGTCCACCCTGATTCCATTGCGATCAACTTTGTGAGTCCTGGGGTTGGAGTGTCTCGGACTGACCGTCTCTACGTTTTCAGGGTGTACACCTTCTGTGTTCTGAAGGCCTCAATGTATCAGGTGTTGATCTCCGATGACAACCTGGTGTGAGTGGAGCTCGGTCTGTTCCGTGCCAGAGCAAGGTTGGGGTATTGACACTTCAACACCCTGCTGTTGGAAGACAAGCTGTTCTGGGACTTGTTTCGTTACTTCAGGACTTGCTGGAGAGGGAAACAGGGGGAGCTTCCCCGCCTTGGCGGATGTCAGAAAGAGCTGAAAATGTGTTGCTGGAAAAGCGCAGCAGGTCATGCCGCATCCAAGGAGCAGGAGAATCGACGTTTCGGGCATGAGCTCTTCTTCAGGAATCATCCTGAAGCCCTTCCTGAAGAAGGGCTCATGCCCGAAACGTCGATTCTCCTGCTCCTTGGATGCTGCCTGACCTGCTGCGCTTTTCCAGCAACACATTTTCAGCTCTGACCTCCAGCATCTGCAGTCCTCACTTTCTCCTTGAGGATGTCAGCAAGACTCACATCCATGTCTTCTGTCAGGGATACACATGGGCGTCGATGAAAAGGTGGAAATCCAGGATCATAGAATTGGAGAAGGAGGTGCTTGATCCAGAGTTATGTTGTGGTCAGCCTGACATGGACCTGGACCTATGGGATGGTACATGAAGAGCAGAAGGCTGTACCCCAGGATCTGGATCCCTTTGGGTCCTGGAGTGTGGACATGAGTTTGTGAGTCCAGTTCCATTGGGATCTTGACCGTGGCTCCCATTTCTTCTACTCGCTGGAAAAAAGGCACGGGCTCCACCAGCAGCTCCTTGTGCTGCTAACTGATGATGATCCCTTGTTTCAGATTAAGGGCCCAAGTCAGGGTCTATTCCTGCTCTGTTCTCTCCAGATCTGTCCAGCGAGGAAGCTGACAAGGTTCTGTGGGACAACCTGCCGCAGGTCAGCTGTAACGGTGCCAAGAAGCTCGATGCCCCTCAGAGCTTGGAGGAACTAACTGGTGCCCTCCACCATTTTCCCAGCAGCAGGACCCAGGGGCTGCCTGTGGAGTTCCTCAGAGCATTCTGAGATGTCCTGGGGGGTAGGGTGGGGGTGACTATGTGTGAGTCCTGGAGGTATGGTCCTTTCTTGGGGCAGGGTCATCACCAGTGTGTTATCTAAGAAGGGGATCTCTGTTTGTTAAAGATCTGGATCATCCACAACAACATCCACTTGGGACGGAATGTGATTGATTATTCCCAAAGGATTGGCCAGTTGTGTACCTTTCTCTCCTTTGATCAGGGAACGATGCTCAACAGAGTGAATCGAGAGTATGTGCTCAGGACACTGTGAGCTTTTGTATTCGGAATGTGCAGGTCACTCAGACCTGACTCTGTACACTGCCGCAGAGTGTCCAGTAAAGGTTAACAGGTCCCTGAAGGTAGCCTTGTGCTTTGGGAGAGCAGTGGGTCAGGCCTGTCCCCTGTATGGGCCAGTTTTCCTCTCTCTGCATGGTCCCACTCCTGTATATTTTGCATTAAGCTGCTTTCAGGTATGGCTCTGCATGGGCTGGGTCTCGAGCTGAGATTTCTCGGTGTACACCGATGACTCGCTCCTCATGTTCACAGAGCTGCGGAGGAAGGGAAAATGCAAGGAGGTCCACTCAGCAATGTCCTCTGTAAGGATCACCTGGATCAAGGTGCTTGGACCGTTTGGTCGGACCGTGACAGATGGACACCCTGTCAGATGAGCTCCGGTACTTCACGGGGAATACCACTCACCTCCTCGATCTGGGAGTCCATCTTTGGCCAGCTGAGGAATCCTGGCTGGCAAATTGGCCCATGTTGGAGACCCAGGTAACCACTCGCCCAACACAGAAAAAAGGACTGCTCTGAATGTTGTCCTACAGGGCATGAGTGACAGCCAGAAACCAGCTGGTGGCTGCCATGTTGGGTACCGGCTGGTCACCTTGGCCCCTCCCTCTAGCTTTGTCACCCCCATCCAGATAAAACTCATTGGGGTTTTTCTGGGCCTAGAGGGTAACACCGGGTCACTGCTGTGGTTCTGAGTCTCCTGCTTGAGGAGAGTGGTCAGGCGCTGGTGTGACTTTGTACCCATAACTTTCCACCTTCAGACCCGGCAGCGATACCTTCACGTCGAGCCATCTCCAAGGTGGTGGGCCCTGATCATGTATTTCTTCTGTCTGGTGTGCGACCTCTGTTAGGACATGTAGTTCCTTTCCGAGCAGTGGTCCCAGACTCGGGTCTTGTTCCAGGAATTGCCTCTCTTCTACCTGGACCTGATCACAGTCTGGGATACAGTCGGCTCACACGAGAGCTCTCCCTCTATGGAAGTATCGGCTCTCATCAGGGAACCACTGCTCGGGAACAGGTTCCTCCTTAAACATGGATTGTGCTGGCTGAGGGAGGAAAGAATTTGGGATGCAGGGTTGGATGGCAGAGGAGCAGGCCTGTTAAGGCCGGCACAATTGACTGCAAAGGCATCAGTCCATCTCCAGTTCACGATTGGAGCTATCCATAACCTCCAGACAAGGCACTCGGCTGTGACAACTCATACACACTCGAGGTGACTCAGGCATGTGGTGGGCTTCCTGAAGAACTTCAATCTTCTTGTCCATCCAGAATTCAAGATTGGGCCCATTCCATGGACCCTCCCTTGTACCGAGGAGCCCCACTATCTGAGCATTCTCAGGGATATCCTCCTTTAACTGGTTTGTTAACCATCGTGAGTCACCTTTTCCTTTTGCTGTTTGCACCTTGGAGGGATCTGTGTATATTCTATACCTTACCAAGACTGGTACACAGGGAAATCTGGAGGCTCAAGAGCCCACAGGATCCTGTTCCTCAGGAACGGAAGGAGGTGACTCACTCCTGACCTGCATGTTATCCTGGCAGAGAAAGATAATTGGCTTCTTCCAAGCAGAAATATATGAATGAGTTGCAGGAGTGGGCCAATCAATAAAATCTTGGCTGATCTGATTGTGACTCTTCATTCTATTTTACAGAGTTTCCTCTCTCTCCAGCTTCTGCTTTGTTGGTCAGGTTACAGATCTAGATGTTGTAACTACAGTCACCATGACTTATCAGGAGTGGGTCACTAAATCCTCTGGTCTTCCTGAATGTCCACTGCAGCTTTGGAGTGACATGGTGGCTCAGTGGTAGCACTGCTGCTTCACAGTACCTGGCAGGGGAGATGACATGATCAGTGCGGTGGCACTCCCAGGACGAAGCTCGATCAAGTGTCTGTTCTTATCAGGACAGGGGTCGAGTTGTGAGTCATCAGAGCTAGTGGAGATCATCGCTGGATCGTACTTGGATGTTGGAGGATTGTTTGGTTGTGCTGACCTGCTCTTGGTGGATCTTCATGCTGGCTTCGGCCTAATGCCAATTCAGGGACCAGCCAACCTCAGAGCTATGGCCCTGGGCAGGGGGTTCGAAACACAGTCCGGGTGACTGTGAAGAAGGTAGAGGATGGTACACCGGTCGTCCGTACCCTGTTTATTAAGAAAGTACTGTTGGGATGCTGTGGGTTTGCCGCAGTGGACGTGAACTGCCTGCAGGATTTCCCTGGGGCAGGCTACTTTGATGTGACCTTCAGAAGTGTGAAGCAGTGTGAACAGCTCCTGAAGGTCTTCAAGGAGAAGGAAGGGGAGCTGCTGTTTTCCATCTTGTCGGCGACCCCATTGTGTGTGCTTCCTGCACAAAGGAATCGGGTTGTTACAATCCATATGTAAAACCCCTATGTTCCAGCGGCTGAACTCCTGACCTTCCTGGGAAGGTACGTCCAAGTTGAGGGAGAAGCCACTGATGTGATCAACCCCTTTGGGATCTGGACCAGTAAGCGGCAGGTCAGGGTAACTCTGAGGGCCGATGATAGTGGGAACATCCTCCACCCACCCTCGAGCTTCGCAATTGGAGGGAGCAGAGGCTACCTGACATATGCAGGGCAGCCGAAAGTGTGACGAACCTGCGGGAAGTCGGGACACGTGGCGGCGGATTGCAAAGTGACCATCTGCAGGAACTGCAAACAGGAGGGTCACTTGACTAAGGACTGTCGGGAGGAAAAGAGCTGCAACCTGTGCGGAGAGGCGGGCCATATGTATAAGACCTGCCCAAGACGGGGGGGGGGGCACTTACGCACAGATGGCTGGAGGTGGCAATGTGAGCCGTGGACCCCCAAAGACCAGTAAGGTCCACCCAGACAGCAGGGAAACGGAGTCTGGTGGAACCCAGAAAGAAGAACAGGCTGGAGTGGAGGAGGCGGCAGCCAGCGGAGAGACACAGCAGCTGATCCTAGCTCTAGCCGGGCAGATGGAAGAAATGGAGGAGGAGGAGGTAATCAAGCAGGCAGAGGAGTGGATACCTGTTAAAAACAGGAAGAGGAAATCCTGCCAGGCCCCCAAAGTCTCCCAGCAAAAGGGGAAAAGACAGCTGCACGAGGGAGGGATGGCCAGCTCTTCGGATGGGGAAGATGGACGCAAAGAAGGTCATCACCACCAGAAGGAGAGACAGAGCGTCGTAGGTAAAGAGGAGGGCATTTCCTCCAAACCAGGAAACAATGGACCCCCTGAAGTCCACCCTCCACCCAGTGAGAACCAAGGGGTACCCACTGCCCCACAACTACAGGCAACCGAGAGCTGTGATCCTCTGACAGTCCCATTGTCAGACATAGAACTGGACAGTGAGGACCCTTGCCTTGGCTCAATGACACCAGAGCAGGTAAATGACCCCAGTGAGGAGCTGGATAGCTACCTCAGCCCAGTTTATGCTCACCATGGCGATGTAGACAGCTACCCCAGAGACAGGACAGTCAAATGGACAATGGTAACCCCATAAACTGGGGGTTAAAGAAGTTTCCTTTGCTTTCATATAACAGGGCACCCACTCAGTAGGTGGGTTCCGCTGAAGCCACAGCCAAATACCAAGAGACTGGATAGTTAATAAAGGTAACTGTAAATAGGATAACTATAAATTCGATTAATTCAATCTGTTCTTTGTAATGTTAAGACATGCA
Organism: Chiloscyllium punctatum; assembly: GCF_047496795.1. Taxonomy (NCBI): domain Eukaryota; kingdom Metazoa; phylum Chordata; class Chondrichthyes; order Orectolobiformes; family Hemiscylliidae; genus Chiloscyllium; species Chiloscyllium punctatum. The sequence continues at coordinate 55,187,000 of NC_092767.1, forward strand.
ATGTATATATCTATGAACGACATGGCAAATTGTACAAGTACCAAAGATATATTTCTGTGAATAAAGTATATTTTGAAATAAAAATGCTGCTTCACAGCACCAGGAACCCAGGTTCGAGTCCACCCTTGGGGACTGTCTGGATGGAGTTTGCACATTCTCCCTGTGTCTGTGTGGATTTCCTACCACAGTCTAACGGTGTGAAAGTTAAGTGGATTGGCCACACTATATTGCTTATTGTGTACAGGGATGTGCAGGCTCAGTGGGTTTGCCATGGGGCATGCAGGGTTACAGGTTTGGGGGTGGTGGCATATTCTTCAGAGGGTCAGTGTGGACTTGATGGACTTGAAGGGGGGTGATAAACTGCCCCGTGTTTACCATGGAGCAAGGCCCACATCGGGAGAGCCAGCAGTATCCATTTTAAAGCAACAGTATTCATTTTAAGACAGCAGCTGCCAGCCCGACCACATGATCGGGAGAAGGGGGCCCAAAGACAGATCCGAATACACACCGGACCAGACACTAGTCAGGACTCCAGACAATGGTCATGACTCACAGATCGAAACCCACCTTATAATCTCGTCAAGGTTCCAACTGACACACACCCATTACCTGATCATGCAAAACAGTCCGACACAAAATGCAAACACCAAACGAACAGGATGAATCTAACAGACACTTTGGAAAGAACAAAGGGGGGTGCTAGCCTCCAGCCCTCACGGGGAGACAAGCAGATAGCACCCGGACCCATTTACGTAAAGATAAACAGCACACCTTTTGTGTATGCTGCCGACTCTCCGAGGACGGCAGGAAGCTTGACATTCACACATACTCCAGCCATGATTACCACCATTCACACTCATTCATACCCAATCTCCTACATCCTGACTCATGTAGTATATAACTTGTAACATCGCACGGGGAACGGGAGAGCGATCGAGATTCGGACCTCGGTTGGTCTCCGCCGGCGTTAAACACTTTAATAAAATTACCGATTGTTGAACCGCTCTCTGGGCTCGGACTGAGATCATTTCATCCGCGCTAACAGACTGAATGGCCTGCTTCCACACCGAAGGGATTTTATGATTTGAGAACACAACCTTGAGGAAAGGAGAATTAAATCAAATACCTCTCAACTCAAAGTTAGAAGCCTGGTCTAAATCAATAACAGTCGAGGGGAATCCTCATGTTACTGAACACATGATCAGCAGAGAGTTACTAACACAGGCGTTCCACGGACAGGCACAGAACAAGTTTCAAAGACGTGTCTCAAAGCTGCTGAAATCCCCTTGGCAATCTGGATACAGAATTGGCTGGACCATGGAAGATAGAGGCTGGTGATAAATGGGGAGTATTCAGCCTGGAGCTTGGTGAGCAATGGTGCTCCACAGGGATCCGTTCTGAGACCTTTGCACTTTGTGATTTTAATAAATGATCTGGATGAGGAAGTGGAAGGGTGAAAGGGTGGATTAGCAAGTTTGCTGATGACATGAAGGTTGGTGCAGTGGTGAACAGTATGGAGGGCTGTGGTAGGTTGCAATGGGGCATTCCCAGGATGCAGAGCTGGGCTGATAAGTGGCAGATGAAGTTCAACCTGGAAAAGTGTGAAATGATTCATTTTGGAAATCAAATTTGAATGTAGAATACAGGGTTAAAGGCAGGATTCTTGGCAGGAACAGAAGGATCTTGGTGTCCATGTCCATAGATCCCTCAAAGTTGTCACCCACGTTGTTGGGCTGTTAAGAAGCTGGATGGTGTGTTTGCTTTCATTAGCAGGGGGATTGAGTTTAAGAGCCGTGAGGTTATGCTGCAGCTCTACAGAGCCCTGGTTAGACCATACTTGGAATATAGTGTTCAGTTCTGGTCGCCTCATGATAAGAAGGATATGGAGACTTCCGGAAAGGGTGCAGTGAAGATTTATCAGGATGCATGCCTGAACTGGAGGGCATTTCTTATGAAGAAATGTTGTGGGAGCTCGGGCTTTTCTTATTTGAGCAAAGAAGGATGATAAAGTTGTGCAAGATGATGAGAAGCAATGAAAGACTGGATAGGCAGAGACTTTTCCCCAAGCTGTCACAACGGTGAATCGGTTAAAGGTAATTAGAGGAAGGATTAGGGAGGTGTTCGAGGTCGATTCTTTACACAGAGTGTGGTGGGTGTGTGGAATGCACTGCCAGCGGTGGTAATAGAGTCAGATACATTAGGGACATTTAAGCGACTCTTGGAGAGGCACATAGAAGATAGAACAATAAAGTATGTCACTTAGTTTGAACTTAGGGTGGAAAAAAGTTCAGCACTACATCAAGGGCAGAAGGGCCTGTCCTGTGCTGTACTGTTCTAGGTTCTATGTTAACAGCACAGGTTCAATCCCTACGCTGGCTGAGATCACCTTCTCAATCCCGCCCCTCCACTGGTTAAACTCACGACCAACTGTGTCTCTGAAAGAGCAGCCCTATGGTCCACTGGGACTAAAGCAACTTTACTGAAGGAATATAATCCAAGTCAGGATAGTGAGTGGTTTGGAAGGGAATATGCAGGTCATGGTGTTCTCATGCATCTACTGCCTTTGTCTTTAGGAAGGTAGTGGCCATAGATGTTGAAGATGATGTCTACGGAGCATTGGTGAGTCTCTGCAGTGTGTATTATCAATGATACTCAGTGCTGCTACTGAACGCTGGTGGTGAATGGACTGAATGTTGTAGATGTGGTGTCAATCAAACTGATTACTTCATCGTAAAAGAGTAAATGTTGGAGAACATTTGTAACTTTGAAGAGAGAAAGAGAATGAATGTTTCTAGTCTGACATGACTCCTGATCAGCACTGTTCTGAAGAAGAGTTAGATGTGGACTCCAAAGGTTAACTCTATATTTCTCTCCACAGGTGTTGCCAAGTTTGCTGAATTTCACCAGCACGTTCTGATTTCATTTCGGATTTTGAGTGTCTGCAACATTGTGCTTTTATATGGCTGCTTGGTCATGCTGGGATCCCATTTCATGAGGGATCTTGAAATTATTTCCATCCAGGCAAGTGGGGAGTATTCCATCACACCCCTGACGTGTTCCTTGGAGATGGTGGAGAGGCTTTTGGAGCCATGAGGTACATCCCTCACTGCACTGACCTTGCCCCCTGACCTGCTCTTATAGCCACATTGTAAATCCATTTCATTTTCAGCTCAATGTAACTCCCAGGTTGTTGATCTTAGGGGATTCAGTAACAGCAAAGGCATTGAATGGCATTATTTAGATGATTGAAGGTAGTAATTGTTTTGCAGTTGTGTGGCCGAATATTCATTGTTATTTGTCAGCCCAGGCCTGGAAGTTGCCAGGATCTTGTTGCAGAGCCACATGGAGTGCTTCAGTATCTGAGGAGGGAAGAATGCTGCTGAACATTGTGTGAGTATTAGCGAACCCTCGGACTCATGACATTCTGCCTGAGGGAAGGTCAGTTATACAGTCACTAAAGATAGTTAGGGCTAGGACACAATCTTGAGGACCTCCTGCTGTGAGGGCCTGGAGCTTAGATGGCTGACCTCCACCAAACGCACCAATTGCTGTGGGTATGGAGTCATGTATAGCCCAGATAAGACAAGGACAGCCCTAATCCCTGAAGGGCATTAGAGAACCAGATGGGTTTTAACAACAATTGACAAGGGTTTCATAGTCAGATTAGAGTCATAATTCCATGTGTTTCAATTGAAGTCCTGCCATCTGTTTACAGGGTGCCTGTAAACAGAAGAGTGGCTTGAAGTGTGTATACTTTAATGCCAGAAGTATACGAAATAAGGTAGGTGAACTTGCAGCGTGGGTTGGTACCTGGGACTTCGATGTTGTGGCTATTACGGAGACATGGCTAGATCAGGGACAGGATTGGCTGTTGCAGGTTCCAGGGTTTAAATGTTTTAGTAGGGTCAGAGGTGGGGGTAAAAGAGGGAGTGTGTAGCTTTGCTTGTCAAAGATAGTATTACAGCGGTGGAAAGGAAGATGGACGAAGATTTGCCATCTGAGGTAGTTTGGGTTGAGGTTAGGAATAGGAGAGGTGAGGTCACCCTGTTAGGAGTCTTTTACAGGCCTCCTAATAGTCCTAGAATCGTTGAAGAAAGGATTGCGAAGATGATTCAGGAGAAGAGTGACAGTAATAGGGTGGTTGTTATGGGGGACTTTAACTTTCCTGATATTGATTGGGAAAGCTATAGCTCAAGTTCGTTAGATGGGTCAGTGTTTGTCCAATGTGTGCAGGAGAGTTTCCTGACACAATATGTCGATAAGCCAACAAGAGGTGAGGCCATACTGGATTTGGTTCTGGGTAACGAACCAGGCCAGGTATTAGAACTAGAGGTAGGTGAGCACTTTGGGGACAGTGACCACAATTCGGTGATTTTTACTCTAGTGATGGAGAGGGATAAGTGTGTACTACAGGGCAAGAGTTATAGCTGGGGGCAGGGAAATTATGATGCGGTGAGGCATGACTTAGGATGTGTGGATTGGAAAAGTAGATTCCAAGGCAAGAGCGTAATTGATATGTGGAACTTGTTCAAGGAGCAACTATTGAGTGTCCTTGATAAGTACGTACCTATCAGGCAGGGAGGAAAGGGTCATGTGAGGGAGCCGTGGTTTAATAAGGAATTGGAATCCCTTGTTAAATGGAAGAGGGCGGCCTTTGTAAAGATGAGGCGTGAAGGTTCAGTCGGGGCGATTGAGAGTTATAAGGTAGCCCGGAAGGACCTGAAGAGAGAGCTAAGAGCAGCAAGGAGGGGACATGAAAGGTCCTTAGTTGGCAGGATTAGGGAAAACCCTAAGGCTTTCTATAGGTATGTTAGGAATAAAAGAATGACTAGGGTAGGAATAGGTCCAATCAAGGATAGTAATGGGAAGTTGCGTGTGGAGGCTGAAGAGATTGGGGAGGCACTGAATGAATACTTTTCGTCAGTTTTCACTCAGGAACAGGACATTGTTGTCGATATGAATACTGAGGCACGAATAAGTAGAATGGATGGCTTTGAGATATGTAGAGAAGAGGTGTTGGAAATTCTGGCAAGGGTGAAAATAGATAAGTCCCCTGGGCCTGATGGCATTTATCCTAGGATTCTCTGGGAAGCAAGGGAGGAGATTGCAGAGCCATTGGCCTTGATTTTTGTGTCCTCTTTGTCTACAGGAGTAGTGCCGGAGGACTGGAGGCTAGCAAACGTGGTTCCCTTGTTCAAGAAGGGGAGTAGGGATAATCCTAGTAACTATAGGCCAGTGAGTCTCACTTCTGTTGTGGGCAAAGTCTTAGAGAGAATTGTAAGGGATAGGATTTATGCACATCTGGATAAGAATGATGTGATCAAGGATAATCAGCATGGTTTTGTGAAGGGCAGGTCGTGCCTCACAAACCTTATTGAATTCTTTGAGAAGGTGACTAAGGAGGTAGATGAGGGGAAAGCGGTAGATGTGGTATATATGGATTTTAGTAAGGCGTTTGATAAGGTCCCCCATGGTAGGCTACTGCAGAAAATACAGAGATATGGCATTGAGGGTGAGTTGGAGGTTTGGATTAGGAATTGGCTGGCTGTAAGAAGACAGAGGGTAGTAGTTGATGGCAAAGGTTCATCTTGGAGTGCCGTCACTAGCGGTGTTCCGCAAGGATCTGTTTTGGGACCATTGCTGTTTGTCATTTTTATAAATGATCTGGAGGAAGGGTTAGAAGGTTGGGTGAGCACGTTTGCAGATGATACGAAAGTCGGAGGAGTTGTAGACAGTGAGGAAGGATGTGGCAGGTTACAGCGGGATATAGAGAAGCTGCAGAGCTGGGCAGAAAGGTGGCAAATGGAGTTCAATGTAGCTAAGTGTGAGGTGATTCACTTTGGTAAGAGTAACAAAAAGATGGGGTACTGGGCTAATGGTCGGATACTTGGTAGTGTGGAAGAGCAGAGGGATCTTGGTGTCCATGTACACAGATCTCTGAAAGTTGCCACCCAGGTAAATAGTGCAGTGAAGAAGGCATATGGCGTACTGGCTTTTATTGGTAGAGGAATTGAGTTCCGGAGTCCTGAGGTCATGCTGCAGTTGTATAAGACTCTGGTGCGGCCGCATCTGGAATATTGTGTGCAGTTTTGGTCGCCATACTCTAGGAAGGATGTGGAGGCACTGGAACGGGTGCAGAGGAAGTTTACCAGGATGTTGCCTGGTATGGTAGGAAGATCCTATGAGGAAAGGCTGAGGCACTTGGGGTTGTTTTCATTGGAGAAAGAAGGTTTAGGGGTGACTTGATAGAGGTGTACAAGATGATTAGGGGGTTAGATAGGGTTGACAGTGAGAACCTTTTTCCACGTATGGAGTCAGCTATTACAAGGGGGCATAGCTTTAAATTAAGGGGGGGTAGATATAGGACTGATGTTAGGGGTAGGTTCTTCACTCAGCGAGTCGTAAGTTCATGGAATGCCCTGCCAGTAGCAGTGGTGGACTCTCCCTCTTTATGGGTATTTAAGCGGGCATTGGATAGGTATATGGAGGATAATGGGTTAGTGTAGGTTAGGTGGGCTTTGATCGGCGCAACATCGAGGGCCGAAGGGCCTGTACTGCGCTGTATTCTTCTATGTTCTATGTTCTATCTGTCATTGATAGGATTTAACCCGGGTCCATGATAATAGTTGGGAAGTATCTGAAGATGAGTTAATGCGATGGCTGGCCTCCTTGCTCATTTAGAATCCAACTTGACATTTCTATCCAAATTACAAAATAAAGGTTTAAGTTTTATTATTCATCATTGAGTGTCATATTAATTTATCATTACTTGGTTCCTAGAAAACAGAAATACAGACAGACTTAGTGAGGGCTGCCAACTACATTAATCGGAATAAGTATGAGATCACCCAATCTGATTGATTACTTACAGCGTGGAAACAGGCCCAACCTGCCGAAGCGCATCCACCCACACCCATTCCCTTGCACCGAACACTATGGGCAATTTAACATGGCCAATTTACCTAACCTGCACATTTTTGGACTGTGGGAGGAAACCGGAGCACCCGGAGGAAACCCACACAGACACAGGGAGAATGTGCAGACTCCACACAGAGAGTCGCCTGAGGCCGGAATTGAACCCAGGTCTCTGGTGCTGTGAGGCAGCAGTGCTAACCACTGAGATACCGTGTTGCGCACATTCACTCTGTTCGAAGTTTGAAGGAACTGTCGATGAGCAGAATGAATGGTTTTCCCAAGCAAAGGAAGGTGTTATGTAGAAAGGCAGGAACATTATTTACGTGTGTGTTTGTGTGTGTGTGTGTGTGTGTGTGTCCAACTCATCCAGGCTGACCAAATATCACAAACTAATCTAGTCCCATTGGCCAGCACTAGTCCTATATCCCTCTAAGCCCTTCCTATTCATAGAGTCACAGAGATGTACACCTGTCCATGCCGACCAGATATCCCAACCCAATCTTGTCCCACCTGACAGCACCCGGCCCATATCCCTCCAAACTCTTCCTATTCATATACCCATCCAAATGCCTCTTAAAAGTTGCAATTGTACCAGCCTCCACCACATCCTCTGGCAGCTCATTCCATACCATTACCACCCTCTGTGTGAAAAAGTTACCTCTTAGGTCTCTTTTATATCTTTCCCCTCTCACCCTAAACCTATGCTCTCTAGTTCTGGACTCCCCAACCCCAGGGAAAAGACTTTGTCTATTTATCCTATCCATGTCCCTCATAATTTTGTAAACCTCTACAAGGTTAACCATCAGCCTCCGGCGCTCTAGGGAAAACTGCCCCAGCCTGTTCAGTCTCTCCCGATAGCTCAGATCCTCCAACCCTGGCAACATCCTTGTAAATCTTTTCTGAACCCTTTCAGGTTTCACAACATATTTGCGATAGGAAGGAGACCAGAATTGCACACAATATTCCAACAGTGGCCTAACCAATGTCCTGTACAGCCGCAACATGACCTCCCAACTCCTGTACTCAATACTCTGGCCAATAAAGGAAAGCATACCAAATGTCTTCTTCGCTTTCCTATCTACCTGCGACACCACTTTCAAGGAGCTATGAACCTGCACTCCAAGGTCTCTTTGTTCAGCAACACTCCCTAGGACCTTACCATTAAGTGTATAAGTCCTGCTAAGATTTGCTTTCTCAAAATGCAGCACCTCGCAGTTATCCGAATTAAACTCCATCTGCCATTTCTTAGCCATTGGCCCATCTGGTCCAGATCCTGTTGTAATCTGAGGTAACCCTCTTAGCTATCCACTACACCTCCAATTTTGGTGTCATCTGCTAACTTACTAACTACTTATGCTCGCATCCAAATCATTTATGTAAATGACAAATAGTAGAGGTCCCAGCACCGATCGTTATGGCACTCCACTGGTCACAAGTCTCCAGTCTGAAAAACAATCCTCCATCACCACCCTCTGTCTTCTACCTTTTGAGCCAGTTCTGTATCCAAATGGCTAGTTCTCCCTGTATTCCATGAGATCTAACCTTGCTAATCAGTCTCCCATGGGGAACCTTGGCGAACGCCTTACTGAAGTCTATGTAGATCACGTCTAGAACATAGAACATGGAACATAGAAAAATACAGCACAGTACAGGCCCTTCGGCCCTCGATGTTGCGCTGACCGAAGCCTACCTAACCTACACTAGCCCAATAACCTCCATATGCTTGTCCAATGCCCGCTTGAATGACCATAGAGAGGGAGAGTCCACCACTGCTACTGGCAGGACATTCCATGAACTCACAACCCGCTGAGTAAGAAATCTACCCCTAACATCTGTCCTATACCTACCACCCCTTAATTTAAAGCTGTGTCCCCTAGTAACAGCTGACTTCATTAGCGGAAAAAGGTTCTCACTGTCAACCCTATCTAAACCCCTAATCATCTTGTACACCTCTATCAAATCTCCCCTAAACCTTCTTTTCTCCAATGAGAAAAGTCCCAAGTGCCTCAGCCTTTCCTCATACGATCTTCCTAGTGTCCTGTTCCTGAGTGAATACTGACGAAAAGTATTGATTTAGTGTCTCACCAATCTCCTCTGCCTCCACACACAACTTCCCACTACTATCCTTGACTGGACCGATACCTACCCTAGTCATCCTTTTATTCCTGACATACCTATAGAAAGCCTTTGGGTTTTCCTTAATCCTACCAACTAAGGACTTTTCATGTCCCCTTCTCACTGCTCTTAGCTCTCTCTTTAGATCCTTCGTGGCTACCTTATAACTCTCAATCGCCCCAACTGAACCTTCACGCCTCATCTTTACATAGGCCGCCCTCTTCCCTTTCACAAGGGATTCCAATTCCTTATTAAACCACGGCTCCCTCACAAGACCCTTTACTCCCTGCCTGACTGGTACATACTTATCAAGGACACCCGTTAGCTGTTCCTTGAACAATCTCCACATATCATTTGTGTTCTTCCCTTGAAGCCTATTTTTCCAATCCACGCATCCTAAGTCATGCCTCACCGCATCATAATTTCCCTGCCCCCAGCTATAACTGTTGCCCTGCAGTGCACACTTATCCCTCTCCATCACTAGAGTAAAAGTCACCGAGTTGTGGTCACTGCCCCCGAAGTGCTCACCTACCTCCAAGTCTAACACCTGGCCTGGTTCATTACCTAGAACCAAATCCAGTATAGCCTCACCTCTTATTGGTCTACTGCTCTGCTCTCATCAATCTTCTTTGTTACTTCTTCAAAAGTCTCAATCAAGTTTGTGAGACATGATTTCCCATGCACAAAGCCATGTTGACTATCCCTAATCAGTCCTTGCCTTTCCAAATACATGTACATCCTGTCCCTCAGGATTCCCTCCAACAGTTTGCCCACCACTGAGGTCAGGCTCACCGGTCTATAGTTCCCTGGCTTGTCTTTACCACCCTTCTTAAACAGTGGCACCACATTTGCCAACCTCAAGTCTTCCGGCACCTCACCTGTGACTATCGATGATACAAATATCTCAGCAAGAGGCCCAGCAATCACTTCTCTAGCTTCCCACAGAGTTCTCGGGTACACCTGATCAGGTCCTGGGGATTTATCCACCTTTAACCATTTCAAGACATCCAGCACTTCCTCCTGTGTAATCTGGACATTCATACACCCATCCAGATGGCTTTTAAATGTTGTAATGGTATCAGCCTTCACCACTTCCTCTGGCAGCTCATTCCATACCCACACCAACCCTTGCTTGAAAATGTTGCCCCTTAAGTCCCTTTTAAATCTTTCCCCTCTCATCCTAAATCTATGACCCCTAGCTCATTATTCCCCCAACCCAGGGAAAAGACCATGTCTATTTATCCTATCCATGCCCTTCATGTCTTTATAAATTTCTGTAACGTCACCCCTCAGCCTCCAACACTCCAAGGAAAACAGCCCAGCCTATTCAGCCTCTCCCTACAGCTCAAACTCTGGCAACATTCTTGTAAATCTTTTCTGAACCCTTTCAAGTTTCACAATATCCTTTCTGTAGGATGGAGACCACAATGTGTGTAAAATACCTGACGTTCTTCTGCATTATGTTATTTTATTAACAACACTATCTTTCACTTCGCCTGAAACGATTTTGGAATGTGTTTAATTGAAGAATTGGAATTCAAAACCAAGGCAGAGGGTGATGGTGGAGGGTTGTTTTGTAGAGGCCTGTGACCAGTGGAGTGCCACAGCTAGGTCCACTACTTTACATCATTTATATAACTGATTTGGATGTGAGGTATAGTTAGTACATTTGCACATGACACCAAAATCGGAGGTGTAGTGGACCATGAAGAGGGTTACCTCAGAGTAAAACGGGATCTTGATCAGATGGGCCAATGGGCTGAGAAGTAGCAGATGGCCTTTCATTGAGATAAATGCAAGATGCTGCATTTTGGGAAAGCAAATCTTAGCAGGACTTAGACACTCAATGGTAAGGTCCAGTAAGTGTTGCTGAACAAAGAGACCTTGGAGTGCAGGTTCATAGCTCCTTGAAGGCAGAATTGTAGGTAGATAGGATAGTGAAGAAGGGCTTTGGTATGCTTTCCTCTATTGGTCAGAGTATTGAGAACAGGATTGGGGAGGTCATATTGCGGCTGTACAGGACATTGGTTAGGCCACTTTTGGAATATTGCATGCAATTCTAGTCTCCTTCCTATCAGAAGGATGTTGTGAAACTTGAAAGTGTTCAGAAAAAAATAATAAGAATGTTGCCAGGGTTGGAGGATTTGAGCTAAAGGGAGAGGTTGAACAGGCTGGCGCTGTTTTCCCTGGAGCGTCGGAGGCTGAGGGGTGACCTTATAGAGGTTTATAAAATCACAAGGGGTATGGATAGTATAAATACACAAAGTCTCTTCCCTGGGGTCGGGGAGTCCAGAACTAAGAGGGCATAGGATTAGGATGAGAGGGGAAAGATATAAAAGATACCTAAGGAGCAACGTTTTCACACAGAAGGTGGTACCTGTATGGAATGAGCTGCCAGAGGAAGTGGTGGAGGCTAGTATGATTGTAACATTTAAAAGGCATCTGGATGAGTATATGATTATGAAGGGTTTGGAGGGATATGGGCCGGATGTTGGGCAGGTGAGGCTAGATTGGGTTGAGATATCTGGTTGGCATGGACGGGTTGGACCAAAGGGTTTGTTTCCATGCTGCACATCTCAATGACTCTATGACTCTTTGAACACATTTTGCCCCCATCTAGGATGAGAATAGCATTGGGAAGGAAAACTCCAAAATAAACATCGCTCTCAGCTTCTCTTCAGGGGATGTATATATGATGTGAGCAGATACCCTTAGTTTGGGGAGCTTAAAAGTAGACAGACCCCAAGGTCTAGAGGAGTTGTATCCAAGGAGACGAATTTACAGGGAATCTACCCAAATCTTTAGTTCCTCTCCGGTCACAGGGAAGGTGCCAGGAGATTTGAGGGCATTTGATGTGTTTCCACCTTTCAAGAACAGTGGTAGCGATTGACCAGGATTAACAGAGTAGTGAGTGTTCATCAGTGTCAAGGCAACTATGAGAGAAAATTCTGAAACAAAGAATTAATCTCCATTCTGAGAGGTAAGGTTTGATCATGAAATAAAAACTGAACGAACTGCAGATGCTGTAAATTAGCAATTAAAACAGAAATTGCTGGAAAAGCTCAGCAGGTCTGCAGCATCTGTGGAGAGAAATCAGAGTTAATGTTTGGGGGTGAGTGGCCTTTCCTCAGACCTGATGGTAGTTGGAAACATGTCAGCTTTTTGTGCAGATCCAAAATGACGGCAGAGTAAGATGCTCCAGCCAGAACTCCTCTGCTCCACCTGTTCTTTTTTCCATTTCTTTCTTCTTTTTTTTCTCCTTTTTCCCTTTTTTCTGATTTTTTTTCAACTTACCTGGAGCATGTCTGGTGGTGGCATCTCGCTGGAGATGGTGGTTAATGATCCTCTGGATATGGTTTCTGGTGGGATGGTAGGTAAGGACAATGGGAACCCTATCTCTTTTGGAGAGGGAAGAGAAGAGGTGAGGACTGAAGTACAGGAGATAGGTTGGACCCGCTGAGGGCCCTGTCAACAATGGAGCTGGGGAATTCTTTGTTAAGGAGGAATGTGGCAAAGTTGGCATCATCAGAACAGATGTGATGGAGATAGAGGAAGTTGGAGAATGGAATAGAGTCTTTGCAGGATACAGGATGTGGATGTATAGACTTGGTGTTTATGGTGGACATTGGTGGCCAGTCTATCCCATGAAATAGAAACAGAGATGTCAAGGAAGGGAAACGAGAAGTCAGAGACTCCGGATATTTGAGTGTTTGTGTGTGTGTGTGTGTGTGTGTGTGTGTCTGTGTGCGTGTGTGTCTGTCTGTGTGAGACTACGTGTGTGTAAGGGTGTGTGTGTGTGCATGTGTGTCTGTGTGGGTATGTCTGTGTGTGTGAGTGTGTCTATGTGTGTGTCTGTATGTGTGAATGTCTGTGTGTCTGTCTGTCTGTGTGAGTGTGTGTGTGTGTGTCTACGGATGTGTGTCTGTGTGCGTGAGTCGGTGTGGTTGTGATGATATGTGTGTCTGTGTGGGTGTGTCTGTGTGTCTATCTGTGCGAATGTCTGTGAGTGTGTGTCTGTCTGTCTATGTCTGTGTGTATGTGTCTGTGTGTGTGTCTGTCTGTGTAAGTGTGTCTGTGTGTGTGTCTGTGTGTTTGTGTGTGTTTGTTGTGGGGGAGGGGTAGGGCAGGAGGCACTTGGGAATGATGATTTTATAGACATCACAAATACTGATCAAGTCATTGACAGTGAGTAAGAAAGTCTCAGGTTATTGGTAGAAATGGAGAGATTGGTCCGATGGGCAGATCAATGACGGATGAAATGTAACTCTGATAAACGAGAGGTGATGGCTCTAGCAGAAGTTACACGACAAGACAGGACTCAATGAAGGGGAGGATACGAGGAAGCTAATAGGAGCAGAAAGATCTTGAGGTGATTGTTAACAGATCCCTGAAGGCAGCAGGACAGGCATCGAGTCCAAGTGCAGAAGCCAGTGAGGGGAATCGAGTCCCAGTGCGGAGGCCAGTGAGGGGAATCGAGTCCTGGTGCAGAGGCAAGTGAGGGGAATCGAGTCCCAGTGCAGAGGCAAGTGAGGGGAATCGAGTCCCAGTGCAGAGGCCAGTGAGGGGAATTGAGTCCCAGTGCAGAAGCCAGTGAGTTAAGTGGGCAGTTAAGAAGGCAGATAGGAAACATGCCTTTTCCCATTGAGGCAGAGATTATCAGAGCAGGGAGGGTCCTGTTGGAGCTCTACAGCCATTTGGCTAGGCCACAGTTGGAGTATTGTGTACAGTTCTGGTCACTGCACCATGGGATGGATGTGATTGCACTGGAGGGAGGGTAAAGGACATTCACCAGAACATCGGTTGGGCTGCAGCAGTTTCGCTGTGAAGGGGGAGGCTGGATAAGCTCAGGCTGCTTTCTTTAGAGCAGAGATCGGGGTATATAAGACCAAGGGGGATGTGGACTGGGTGAATGGAAAACAGTTTCCCCCCTTAATCAGAGGGCAATTAACAAAGTGGTGTAATTTTAAGCTGAAAAGCGAAGGGTTTAGAGGGGACATGCCACCCAGAGATGGTAGGGGCCTGTCCAGGAGGGGAATTGTGGGGGAAATCCTCAAAACCGTCACAAAGTACTTGGATAAGCACTGAAAGGTCATAACATTCAAGACCATGGACTAAGTGCTGGGGACTGAGACTTGTGTTGCTTTTAGTGTAATTTTGGAGGTACAAACTCGATGGACCAAAGGGGACATTTACCCTGTATGATGCCATCATGGTATTAATTTGAATGTAAGGTTCTGATTTTTGTTTTGTCTTTGTTTTGAGAAAATGTAACCGAGAGGAAGTTCATTAAAATAAACCTGTTCAAAATGATATAAAAAGATATAATCACGGTTTCCCAGTGAAGATACCACACAATATAAAACAAAGTCTCTGGAACTGTGTCAGCTCCATCTCCGAGAGAATTCTCCAATTCCGACAGATTGCCAGCAGCAGGAAGGGAAAGAAACAACGAAATGGATCTTCTCAGAGAAAGGGTGGATCAGGTGTTTGACACCATCCTCGCTGTGGTTAGTGTTCCTGGTAAGTCTTGTAACAACTGAGCTCATACAAAACTCTGCACTGAATCATCCTTATTTCGACAACAACTGATAATAATATATTTCCACTTAGCAAGGCAAATCCCACTGTCAGACAATAGTGTCCTCACTGACTGAGTTTAAAGTGAATAGTTTGTCAGTTCAGGGGCTCCTCAGTAATGTGCAGCATTGTGTGTTTCCCTTTCCTGTGCAGAATGGGTTTACACTGAGGCCACATTGATCGAGTTTGGCTGAGCACCGGTCCTGGCTGGTCTAGAAAGGGTTTCGGAAGACCACCCTCTCTCTGTGGTAGTTCACAGCCTGCTATCGGTCAGATGGGTTTGTAACAACCCACCTGGTGTTTCCCATTCCTTGATGGAAAGGGATTGTGTGGTTGGATCTTGTTCAGGCAGCTCGCTCCAAATGGGAGCCCAGATACAACAGGACAATGGGTGGGTTGTGCAGGTCATTAGGAATTAGGAAATAATGGGGACTGCTGATAGGGCAATGTGCTGGAAAAGGCACAGCAGGTCAGGCAGCATCTCAGGAGGAAGAGAGTCAAGGTTTCAAGCAGGACTCTTCTTCAGGACAGTTACAGTGGCCAATGTTGCATGAATTCAGGTTTTATTTGCTGAAGGCTGTGCTGTACCATCGTGGACAGGTGGGGGGGGGGGGGGGGGGGGGGGCGGGAGGGGGAGTTAGGACAAATATTGAAATTTTTCTGATTGCACCAGGTTGAATACTCACCACAATGTGATTGGATTCACTGCTGAACACCTTCATGGTTCAGATCATCAGGACGTTCAATCCTGTGCTTGAGGGAGGGACTCAATGCCCTCTCATTTGTTCATCCTATCATTGTGAAGGCCATCCATTCTGGGACACTGTGGGGTGGTTCAATGCCCTGTCCTGTAGATCATACAGTGGGGATATAGAATTCTGGAGGCAAACTGAACAGTGGAGACTCCAAAACCAAATACAGTAATTTTGTGATCAATGTCCATGTTCGGTGTCTCCTATTCTTTGTTTTCCTGATCCCAGGTGTCTTTGTGTGAACGCTGTGGGCTTATAGGAAATGTCAGCCAGTCAGAGTAATCTGGAAAGCAGGTGAAATCGCCTGCTGCTGAACCAAAAAAAACCCTGGAATATATGACTGTGTTTCTGTGAGTAATCTGCTGCTCATGTTTAAAATGCAAATGTTCCTTTTAGAGAGAGTTTGCTGCTGTGGTTCAGATTCTTTAAACTTTATATAACATGGAACAACAATTATCTTTGTGTCATTACTTACAGTCTGGGCTCAGGCACAGAGAATGTTTGATCAATAACCTCAAGTCTCTTTTTCCGTTCTCTTACAGTTAGTCTTGTGGTCATTGTAATCCTAGCTCAGAGAAACTGTGGCCTTTCTACATGCAGCACTCGCTCTTTGGTGGCCAATGCAGTGTCAGATCTACTGTTCGTTGTTTTTTGTATCATTCTTCACCGATTTCAACGGTATTATTATCCACCGTGTTTCCTGCACATCACTCCTGTTTGTACTGTTAACTTGTTGTCATCTGCATGATCATTGATTGTTTTGTGTGGTTCACCATTGCTTTTTCCTTTGATCGATTTGTTGCCATTTGTTTCATGAGATGAAAACTAAGTATTGCACAGAGAAAACTGCAACAAAGGTACTTGCAACAATCTGCATCTCCTTTTGGTTAAAGAATATTCCCAACTCCTTTGTTATTCCCCTGGAAAGATGATCAATAATGTTCCATGGTACTGTTATACCAGGTCTAGTTATTATAATGACCCTCGGTGGATCAGTTTTAAATATTTTGAGACCTTTTTAACACCAATGTTCCCATTCACTTTTATTCTCTTTATCAATATTCTGACTGTCAGACATATCTTCGAGGCCATTAAGGTGCGGAAGGAACTGAGAGGTCAGAGAAAAACAGAGAATGATCCAGAGGTAGAGAGCAGGAAGAATTCTGTGATTTTACTCTTTGCCATATCTGCCAGCTTCATACTTCTCTGGTTGTTGCATATTTTATATTTATTTAATGCCGGTTATTCCTTGGATTCTGTTTCTTTTGGTCTCTTTGCTCAGATTGGATATATGCTGAGGAACTTAAGTTGCTGCACAAATGCCCTTATTTATGTGGTGACACAGAAACATTTCAGAGACCAGTTAAAGTATGCCGTGACATATCCAGTTAGAACAATAATTCAATTGGTGAATCAATCCAAGTAACTCAGAGCCAACTTTGGATGCAGCAGATAACGGAACGAGGAGTCCACGTGAGGAATGGACCGAAAGGAGAAGGAGGAGCAGCAACATGATAACACTCCTTTCCTCATGGGCAAGGACTGGCTCCATCTGAGGGGCAAAATGACAGAGACTGGAGGGGTAAAGCCAGTGTAAAGGGCTGTTAGTAATCAGCAACAATTAGTAGGAAGTGGGACAACAAAAGCAAAACCAAAAGATGAATTAGATATGCACAAAAGCAACATTCATGTCAAGTAATCTGTTCACAGTGAGTGAAGTGGGGAGAAAAATAAATGATATGGAGGAAGGTGAGTATAAAATGAGATTAGATTAGATTCCTCAGAGTATGGAAGCAGGCCATTTGGCCCAACCAGTCCACACTGACCCCCTGAAGAGTAACCCACCCAGACCCATTCCCCTATATTTACCGCTGACTAATGCACCTTACACTATTAGCAATTTAGCATTACCAATTCACCTGACCCGCACATCTTTGGATTGTGGGAGGAAACTGAAGGACCCTGATGGAACCCACGCAGACACAGGGAGAATGTGCAAACCCCACACAGACAGTTACCTGAGGCAGGAATGTAATCGTTCACTGCAGGCCAGAGAGGGAAATGCAACGACAGGCTCCTGTCCTCACTGAATTCTCTGACCCACACATCTGGGCAAACTAACAAAATACATGAGAAGTTTAAAAGAGGAAATAACATCGTGTCAGGACTCTGTGTCTTTTGATTGCACCTTTGTTTTCAACAATAACATACTTTGTTTCCATTCAATTCCTCACACTAAACATAGAACACAGAACAATACAGCACAGGACAGGTCCTTCAGCCCTCGATGGTGGTGAGTACACTACTGTTGCAGGCAGGGTTTTCCATGGCCCTCCTACTCTCTGAGTGAAGAAACTACCTTGGATATTTGTCCTATATCTATCACCCCTCAATTTAAAGTTATGTCCCCTCGTATGAGCCAATGCCATCTGAGGTAAAAGGATCTCACTGTCTACCTTATCTAACTCTCTGATTATCTTATATGTCTCAATTAGGTCACCTCTCAACCTTCTTGTCTCTAATGAAAACAACCTCAAGTCCCTCAGCCTTTCCTCATAAGACCTTCCCTGCAGAGCAGGCAATCCTAGTAAATCTTCTCTGAAACCTTTCCAAAGGTTTCACATCCTTCCTATAATACGATGACCAGAACTCTACAGCATTCCAAGGACAGTTGCACCAGAGTTTTGGACAGCTGCAACATGACCTTGTGGCTCCAAAACCCAATCCCTCTACCAATAAAACCTTACACACCGTATGCTTTCTTTCCTCGACATCTTTCCTTTCCTTTCCTTGACATCTCTGGAACCATTCGGAGGCCCATAGACAACACTCAACAGGGTGACCTCTCCTTTCCTGTTTCTAACCTCAGCCCATTCTACCCCAGTAGATGAGTCCTCAAATGTCCTTTCTGCCACCATAATACTGTCCTTGACTAACATTGCCACACCTCCCCCTCCTTTACCATCTTCCCTGTTTTTACTGAAACATCTGAACCCCAGAACCTGCAGCAACCATTCCTGTGCCTGTTCTACCCAAGTCTCCGAAACGGCCACAACATCGAAGTCCCAGATACCAACCCCATCCTGCAAGTTCACCCACCTTATTCTGGATGCTCCTGACATTGAAACCATTTTCCTGCTGGCTGGTGGACTCTTGCGACCATGAAACCATATTTCTGACCTCACTATTCTCATCCTCCTGAACACTGTAACTACAATTTTGGTTCCCATCCCCGGCTGAATTAGTTTCAACTCTCCCGAAGATCAATATCAAAGTTCCCCACCCAGGATACTGGAGCCCCTCTATTTCAGGTGTAGATCATCCTGTTTGTAGAGGTCCCACCTACCCCAGAAT
Organism: Chiloscyllium punctatum; assembly: GCF_047496795.1. Taxonomy (NCBI): domain Eukaryota; kingdom Metazoa; phylum Chordata; class Chondrichthyes; order Orectolobiformes; family Hemiscylliidae; genus Chiloscyllium; species Chiloscyllium punctatum. The sequence continues at coordinate 55,205,713 of NC_092767.1, forward strand.
GAACCCCAACTATCGAGGTATCCAAAACCCTGCCTCCTGTATCATCCCTGTAGCCACGTGTTCAACTCCTCTCTCTCCATATACCTTGCCCCGCCAGCACTTGGCACGGGCAACAAACCAGAGATAACAACTCTGTTAGTTCGAGCTCCAAACTTCCACCATAGCTCCCTGAATTTCTGCCTTAAGTCCCCACCCCTTTCCCTACCAATGTCATTAGTGCCTATGTGGACCACACCCTGGGGCTGCTCCCCCGTCACCTTCAAGGGGGTCCTTATGGGTGGCACAGTGACTACATGGTTAGCAATGTCACTTCAGAGCACTCAGGGCCCGGGTTCGATTCCAGCCTTTGGCGATGGTCTGTGTGGAGTTTGTACATTCTCTCTGTGTCTGCATGGGTTTCCTCCAGGTGCTCCAGTTTTCTCGCACAATCCAAACATGTGCAGGTTAGGTGACTTGGCCATGCTAATTTGGCCATAGTTTTCAGGGATATGTAGGTTAGGTGCATTAGTCAGGGGTAAATATAGGATAATAGGGTAGGGGAATGGGTCTGGGTGGGTTACTCTTCCGAGGATTGGTGTGGATGTATTGGACAGAAGGGCCTGTTTCCACACTGTAGGAAATTTATGATTCGATGATTCTGAAAACATGATCATGACATCGTGAACCCTGGCACCTGGGAGGTAACACTCCAACCGTGAGTCTCTCTCGTTCCCACAGAACCTCCTGCTTTTCTCCCGAACTATGGAGTCCCCAATGACGAATGCTCTGCTCATCTTCCCCCTCCCTTCTGAGCAACAGGGACAGACTCTGTGTCAGAGACCTGTACCCCATGACTTACCCCTGGTTAGTTGTTCCCCCCCAACAGTATCCAAAATGGTCTGCTTGTTAATGAGGGGAACAGCTGCAGGGGATCCCTGCACTGCCTGCTAGTTCCCTTTCCATCCCTGACTGTAACCCATCAGCCCTTTTCTTGTACCTGAGGTGCAACGACCTCCCTGTAACTCCTCTCATTAACTCCCCCGCCTCCAGAATGTTTCAAAGTTTCTCCAGCTCCAGCTCTAGATCCCTAAAGTGTTTTTCAAGGAGCTGCAGTTGGGTGCACTTCCTACAGATGGAGTCAGCAGGGTGTTATGACATGGGATAAACCCCGCTGTTAATTTAAACCCAACACACAGAGATGTTCACCTCTTGCTGTAACCTGTTAAATTGCAAGAGGCAAAGGACCATCCCAGTTTTCACTACTTCAAATAAAAATTAACAATTTTATTCTTTAAGTTCAACAGAGAACATTAGACAACTATTTACAACTCCTTTTTCTTAAACCTGTCTTTTACCGCCCACTCCACAATACTGGGCTGATTACAAAAACTCGATGAAGTTTACAAAAAAAAGTCACATTTCAAAACCTGTCAGCTTTGTCGATTCTCCTTTGTAGATTTTCCTCTGTAGATTTTTCGAGGTTGGCTGTTCCTCGGTCTTCTCCTGCTCAGCTTTTTTTATGGACAGGTACCTGTCAAAGAACGATTCGATTAGCAGTCTATTCTTGTTGGGGTTCGTGACAGTGCTCCCCCTAACTGTTCAAAATGTCTGGTTTTATCGCCCAAAACATCGAATCACTTCATTGGTCTGATGTTATCAAAACACTAAATTCAAATTCGATTGGATTTTGGTATCTGGGGGAGAATTTAAACTGATTGGCTGAATTTGAATTTGTTTTTGTTCCATGGCAATGCAACTGCAGGTATTTATTTCAACCAAGTGTTACATTTTTAAATTATTCAGGACACTCTGTGCTTTCAGTCAGGCCTTTCTAGCTTCCTCTCTCTCTTAAAGGTACAGGACACGCCCACACCTTTGTAACACCTCCCCCTTAAGAAGAAAATGAACCATCATAAAGAAAAAATGGCTTCTTTTTCTCTCTATTTCTTAACCACATTACCATGAAATACATATGACTTTAACCGAACTTCATATTAACATCTTCCCTATATATAAAAAACATTGAATAGATACCAATACATTATCAGTTAAATCCGCGATAGTGCATCTGTGATTACATTCTTATGACCCGGAACATGTACGATTTTTAAATTAAAATCTGTTACATAAGGCTCCCATGAAATAGTCTCATTTCCTTGTCTTTAAAGCTTTCCAAGAATGAAAGAGGATTGTGATCCGTGTGCACGACCCTCTCTGACACATTGTTTGTGATATCCACATTAAAATATTGTCAGGCCAGTACCAAACTCAATAGTTCTTTTTTGAACATAAAGTATTTTGTCTGGTGGGTGTTGAGTTTCTTTGAAAAGTAACCACCTGGCTGTTCAATCCCATCCTTATCTTCCTGTAGCAGCACTGCTCCAACTCCTGTGTCACGAGCATCCATGGCAACTTTGAAAGGTTTTGAAAGGTTTGGTGTCGCTAAAACTGGTGTGATGGTTAATATTGCTTTGAAATGGCCGAATACCTCCTGGCATTGTTCTACCGACCAAAACGCTGTGTTACTCTTCAGCAGATACTGCTTAGTCCCGAAAATTGTTGCACCTCTTTGTTCGAGGTTGGTTGTGGAAATTCCTTGATGGCCTTCGTCTTTGCATTCCATGGGGGTCAACCTTCCATGACTGATTTTACATCCTTAGAATGTCACCTCTGCTTTCGCAAATTCAGTGTTGTTGAAGTTTGTTACAAGTTTTGCTTCTCATAGTCATTCAGAGGTCTGCCAACTGTACCGTGTGCCTTTTCCAGGACTTACTAAAGATCACTACATCATCCCCATAGACTGCACAGTCTGTTAACCCAGCCACAACTTTGTTTAGGGGTCTTTGGAATGTGGTGGGTGCATTATTCATTCCAAAAGGCATCACCTTGAATTGATGTAGCCCATTTGGGGTTACAAACACAGAAATTTCTATCACCGTCTCTGAAAAAGGTAACCACACAGTAAGCTTAACTTTGTGATGTAACTGGCTTGTCAATATGAGTCCAATTTTGTAATGTTGTTCACCTTCTGATAACACACAAAAAAATCATTGACTCCTGTTTGGTCTGGTCTGGGAACTGAGACGATCAGCAAACTCCACTCACTCTGGCTCTGTTCAATGCTGTCCTTGTCAAGCATGGCCTCCACCTCCATCTGGACCTGTCTGGCTTTGAAAAGATTAAGTTGTTTTATCAGAACAGTATTCCCTATGTCCAGTTCATGGACAACAGTATTAGTCCTCTCCATCTGATTCCTACATATGTCTTCAAACTGCAGTAGCAAACCTTTCAACTAAGCCCCTCGACCGACAGCTCACTAACCTGTCCAACTCCTCGAGGATTTCTTCATTTTTTAACATATTTTGAGGCACATCAAAATTCACAATATCTGGATTTGATTCCTCGCTCTGTGGGGCAGTAACTAACACCCATTTCTCCTGATCTTTCTCTCTACCATAATGAGGTTCCAACATGTTCACATGACATCCCCAGTACAGTTTTTCTCCTATGTGCCATCTTAACGAGATAGATCACCTGACTTAACTTTTTCTCAATCTGATAGGTCCCCTAAACCTGGTTTTGAAGGGATCGCCTATTGCTTGTGACAATACTAACACATCCTCCCCTCGGGAAAGCGTCTGTGTCTCAGAGTTTTTAATCTGTCACCTGCTTCATTCTACGCTGTGCCCTCTTTACGTGCTGTTTAGCTAAATCATCGACTCGATTTAGTGTCTCCATCACCTCTGATACGTAATCTAAGTGTGAGATCTCCGACTTTAGTCCTGTCAATTTCTCCTTGATTAATTTCAAACAGCCTCTCATTTCATGTGGAATATTAACTCGAAGGGAGTAATATGAGTAGATTTATTTGGGGCAAACAATATGAATGGGATACCTTTACCCCAGTCATTCGGGTAATCGTGACAGTATGTTGTCAACATGGTCTTCAAGGTCTGATACCACCTTTCTGAAGCTCCCTGGGATTCAGGATGATATACACTGGGATTAAAATGCTGTATGCCGAAGCTATCTGTAACCTCCTTAAACAGCTAAGCAGTAAAATGTGACCCTTGATCCAACTGAATCTCTCTGGGTAGCCCATACCGTGTGAACAAAGCTACTAACTCTTCTCCCACCTTTTTTGCCTTGATACTCCATCATGGAATTGCCTCCGGAAATCTGGTAGACACATCCATTATGGTTAACATGTACTGGTTCCCAGTTTTAGTTTTCGGGAGGGGACCTACACAATCAATTACAACCCACGCGAAAGGGAATTGGCAACAGAGGGGCTGGTTTTGTTACGACCTGGGGCTTACCTACCATTTGGCATGTATGACACATACAGCAAAAGTTAACCACATCATTGTGCATTCTAGGTGAATAAAAATGTTTTTGTACCTTAGCCTGAATCTTTCATACTCCTCGGTGACCTCCTACAGGAAGTTCATGTGCTCACCATAACACTTCCTGTCTGTATGCTACCGGCAACACAACCTGGTGCACTTTGGCCCATTTCTCCTCTGCACTAACCTGCCGTGGTCTCCATTTCTATCTGAGAATTCTATCTTTCAGATAATAACCCTTAGGAATACACTCTGCCTCCTTTTCGGAGTAAATATCCACACATATATCTTTTATTGCCTTGTCTTGCTGTTGCAAGTCCCTTAGCCTTTCAGGACTAAACGCTTCTGTCTGACCCTCTGCCTGTTCAGGTTTTTCTGCACCATTACATCAAACAGGGTATCCACCAACTGAACCTCAATTCCTTCATCGTTCTCTTCAGTTTTTGCTTTTTGCTATGACTTACGTTAGTGGGATCTTGTTACTACACAATCTGGGAAAATATCAGGATATTTTTCTTTTAACTCCTCAGTTTCTTGATCTTCCTTGGGCTTCACCACAAGAAGGGATGTCACTCCCACCTTGGATCCTGCCAAATCATTCAGAAGAACAAACTGAATTCCTGGAACCAACACTCTGTCAAACTCTGACTGTTACTCTCCCAGGTAAAACCAAGAACTGCAGATGCTGGAAACCAGAGTCGAGATTAGACAGTGGTGCTGGAAAAGCACAGCAGATCAGGCAGCGTCCGAGGAGCAGGACTGTTACCCTCCCAGCCTTGAGTTGGCACTGCAACCTGATCTTACATAACGCAATGTTAAATTTCTGTCTTGTCTATCCCACAGATTACCAAACTCTTGGTTAACAGATCAGGAAGTGTACAAATTCGCTCATCTCTTACCATTAGAGACTGGTTAGATTGTGTATTTCTCAAAATTATAATTTCTTGTTCTTCTCCCCCTGTTCTCTCAGAGTAACCTTTACCCACAAAGATGAATTCTTTGTAGAGATCAGATACTAACCCCATACCCAGCCCCTGCCTCGGCTGTGCACTCTCCTTCAGCTCCTCGGCTCTTCTTGGGGTCTCCTTTACTACCTTCACTAAGGCCACTGGCTCAGCTCCTTTTACCACATCTTTTCCCACAATGCCTTTCTTCAACAACCAGCACTGTGACTTTACATGTGTCACTTTCCCACCGTGGGAACACCTGAGGCCTTTCACCTCCTTTCCACCATCTTGGGCTTGTTTTCGAACCTGTGGGAAATATTTACATGTTCTCTACTTTTTGTTTCCTCGTGCAGAATCTCCCCTTCTCCCAACTTCTATCCCACACAGGATGAAATTCTGCCCGGAAGCTTCTCTTCTACACCAATATGTATTCATCTGTGGTAATCCTGCTGCACATCTCACTTCCTGAACTTTCTGTTCTTCCACACGAATTCTTACCATCTCTGGAAGTGAGTTTTTAAACTCCTCCAGCAGAGTAATCTCTCAGAGCCTCATAGGTCTTATCTATCTTTAAGGCTCACTACCATCTATCAAAATGATTATGTTTCATTCTTTCAAACTCAACTTAAGTTTGATGTGGTTCCTTCTTTATGTTTCTGAACTACTGTCTGTACGCTTTTGGGACCAATTCATAAGCACTCATAGATTCATAGAGATGTACAGCATGGAAACACACCCTTCGGTCCAACCCGTCCATGCCAACCAGATATCCCAACCCAATCTCATCCCACCTGCCTGTACCGGGCCATATCCCTCCAAACCCTTCCTATTCATATACCCATCCAAATGCCTCTTATATGTTACAATTGTACCAGCCTTGACCACAACCTCTGGCAACTCATTCCATACATGTATCATACTCTGTGTGAAAAAGTTGCCCCTTAGGTCTCTTTTATATCTTTCCCCTCTCACCCTAAACCTATGCTCTCTAGTTCTGGACTCTCCAACCCCAGGGAAAAGACTTTGTCTATTTTTCCTATCCATGCCCTTCAGATAGATTCTCATCAGATCTCAATCAGTCAACCAGAAGGGGGAACCCACCGCCGAGGAACACAGGACTGTTCTCAAAGGAACGGGACATGTCTTCCCAGCCATCGATGGTGCCTACCCTGCTGGTGATGATGGCCATCCCAGACGCGCACCCAAATTATGAGAAACAGAGCTCATGTACCAATAAATTTCAGTCCGAGTCAAATCCTGAAGCAGCGAATTTTATTGAAACGTTCTTGCAAGATGGGTGTCTAACAAGTGGGCACCCAATCCAAAAATTACTCCACAATTTATCCAGTTTAATTGAGTCTCTCTCGGTATAGAACACAGAACATTACAGCGCAATACAGGCCCTTCAGCCCTCGATGTTGCGCCAACCTGTTATACCAATCTGAAGCCCATCTAACCTACACTATTCCATGTCCGTAAATATGCTTGTCCAATGACAACTTAAATGTACTTAAAGTTTGCGAATCTACGACTGTTGCAGGCAAAGCATTCCATACACTTACTACTCTCTCAGTAAAGAAACTCCCTCTGACATCTGTCCTATATCTATCACCCCTCAATTTAAAGCGATGCCGCCTTGTGCTCGCCATCACCATACTTGGAAAAAACTCTCCCTGTCCACCCTATCTAACCCTCTGATCATCTTGTATGTCTCTATTAAGTCACCTCTCAACCTTCTTCTCTCCAACAAAAATAGCCTCAAGTCCCTCAGCCTTTCCTCGTAAGACCTTCCCTCCATACCAGGCAAGCAGAACCTTTCCAAATCTTCCACATCCTTCTTATATTGCGGCCGCACTAGAGTTTTGTACAGCTGTAGCATAACCTCATGGTTCCGGAACTAGATCCCTCTATTAATAAAAGCTAAAACACTGTATGCCTTCTTAACAACCCTGTCAACTTAGGTGGCAACTTTCAAGGATCTGTGTACCTGGACACTGAGATCTCTCTGCTCATCTACACTACCAAGAATCTTTCACTTAACCCAGTACTTTGCATTCCGGTTACACCGACCAAAGTGAATCACCTCACACTTGTCCGCATTAAACTCCATTTGCCACCTCTCGGCACAGCTCTGCAGCTTATCTATGTCCCTCTGTAACCTACAACATCCTTCGTCACTATCCACAACTCCACTGACCTTAGTGTCATCTGCAAATTTGCTAACCCACCCTTCTACACACTCATCCAGGTCGTTTATAAAAACGATGAACAGCAGTGGACCCAACACTGACCCTTGCGGTACACCACTAGTAAATGGACTCCAGGATGAACATTTTCCATCAACCACCACCCTCTGTCTTCTTTCAGCAAGCCAATTACTGATCCAAACTGCTATACCTCCCACAATCCCATTCCTCCGCATTTTGTACAATACTGTGGGGAACCTTATCGAACGCCTTGCTGAAATCCATATACAACACATCAACTGGTTTACTCTCATTTACCTGTTTGGTCACCTTCTCAAAGAACTCAATAAAGTTTGTGAGGCATGACCTACCCATCACAAAACCATGCTGACTATCCCTAATCACATTATTCTTTTCTAGATGATTATAAATCCTATCTCTTATTACCTTTTCCAACACTTTACCAACAACTGAAATAAGGCTCACTGGTCTACAATTACCAAGATTGTCTCTACTCCCCTTCTTGAACAGAGGAACCACATTTGCTAACCTCCAGTCCTCTGGCACTATTCCTGTAGACAATGACGATTTAAAGATCAATGCCAAAGGCTCAGCAATCTCCTCCCTTGCTTCCCAGAGTATCCTAGGATAAATCCCATCCAGCCCAGGGGACTTATCTATTTTCACACTCTGCAGGATTTCTAATACCTCCTCCTTGTGAACCTCAATCCCACCGAGTCTAGTAGCCTGTATCTCAGTAATCTCCTCGTCAACATTGTTGTTTTCTAGAGTGAACGCTGTCGAATAATATTCATTTCGTGCTTCCCCTATCTTCCTCTGACTCCACACACAACTTCCCACTACTATCCTTGATTGGCCCTAATCTTACTCTCATCATTCTTTTATTCCTTAAATACCTATAGAATGCCTTAGAGTTTACCCTGATCCTATCCGCCAACAACTTCTCCTGTCTCCTCCTGGCTCTTCTGAGCTCTCTCTTTAGGTCTTTCCTGACTACCTTGTAACCCTCAGCCCTCAGACCCCACCAGTCCAACCGTAACAAGGACAGAACGCCCCTGGTGCTCACCTTCCACCCTACCAACCTTCGCAAAAACCAAATCATCCGCCGACATTTCCGCCACCTCCAAACAGACCCCACCACCAGGGATATATTTCCCTCCCCACCCCTTTCAGCTTTCCGCAAAGACCGTTCCCTCCGTGACTATCTGGTCAGGTCCACACACCCCTAGAAACCACCCTCCCATCCTGGCACCTTCCCCTGCCACCGCAGGAACTGTAAAACCTGTGCCCACACCTCCTCCCTCACCTCCATCCAAGGACCTAAAAGAGCCTTCCACATCCATCAAATGTTTACTTGCAATCCACCAATATCATTTATTGTATCCGTTGCGCCCGATGTGGTCTCCTCTACATTGGGGAGACTGGGCGCCTCCTCACAGAGCGTTTTAGGGGACTTCTCCAGGACACCCACACCCACACCCACAACCACACCGCCCCGTGACCCAACATTTCAACTCCCCCTCCCACTCTGCCGAGGACATGGAGGTTCTGGGCCTCCTTCACCGCTGCTTCCTCACCACCAGACGCCTGGAGGAAGAACACCTCATCTTCCGCCTCAGAACAGTTCAACCCCAGGGCTTCAACAGTTTCCTCATTTCCCCTTCCCCCACCTCACCCTAATTCCAAACTTCCAGCTCAGCACTGTCTCCATGACTTGTCCGGACTTGTCCGACCTGCCTATCTCCTTTTCCACCTATCCACACCACCCTCTCCTCGCTGACCTATCACCTTCATCCCCTCCCCCACTCACCCATTGTACTCTATGCTACTTTCTCCGCACCCCCACCCTCCTCTAGCTTATCTCTCCACTCTTCAGACTCACTGCCTTTATTCCTGATGAAGGGCTTTTGCCCAAAACGTTGATTTCGAAGCTCCTTGGATGCTGCCTGAACTGCTGTGCTCTTCCAGCACCACAAATCCCGAACACATGATCAGCCGAGAGTGACTCCATTCTCCCAGGTTCCCCGTCTCTCTATTATTTCTGTTTGATGATGCCTCATTCCAGTGGGAACCCTCCGACATGGCTTCGCTTTCCCTCAAATGAGAAATCCTCCCCCCCCCCCCCAACTCTGGTGGACAGGGCTTTCACCTGTGAGAGACCCAGCTCCTGTGCTTATACCCTCACCCCTTCACCTCCTTTCCAGAACAATAATGGAGGTTCCCTTATCCTCACTCTCCACTGCACTCACTTCCACATTCACACAAACATCCCCGCCACTTCCACCACCTCCTGCAGAACAGCACCATCAAACACATCGTCCCCTCTCATCCCCTGTCAGCATTCTTAAACACCTCAAAGGTGAGGTGCCAGAGGGCTGGAAGGTTGCTCATGTTGTCCCCCTGTACAAGAAGGGTCGTAAGGATATTCCAGGTAAGTACAGACCAGTGAGCCTGACGCCTGATGGGAAAGTTGCTGGAAAAGATCTGAGGGTTAGGATCTATTTATATTTAGAAAAGAATGATCTTATCAATGATAGTTTTGTGTGGGGGAGATCGTGCCTTACCAACTTAATAAAGTTCTTCGAGGATGTGACCAAGTTGATAGATGAAGGAAGGGCTGTTGATGTCATATACATGGATTTTAGTAAGGTGTTTGATAAGGTTCCCCATTGTAGACTAAAGGAGAAAGTGAAGTCACATGGTGTGCAGGGTGTTCTAGCTAGGTGGATAAAGAACTGGTTGAGCAACAGGAGACAGAGAGCAGTAGTTGAAGGGAGTTTCTTGAAATGGAGAAAAGTGACCAGTGGTGGTCCACAGGGGTCAGTGTTGGGGCCACTGTTGTTTGTAATGTACATAAATGATCTGGAAGAGGGCACTGTTGGTATGATCAGCAAGTTTGCAGATGACACGAAGATTGGTGGAGTATCAGAAAGCATAAGGAACTGTCAGAGAATACAGGAGAATATAGATAGATTGGAGAGTTGGGTGGAAAGTGGCAGATGGAGTTCAATCCAGACAAATGTGAGGTGATGCATTTAGGCAAGACTAATTCTTGAACGAATTATACAATGAACAGAAGAGCCTTGGGATAAGTTAATGGGCAGAGAGATCTGGGAGTGCAGGTCCATTGTACCGAAGGTTGCTGCACTGGTAAATAGAGTGGTCAAGAAGGCATATAGTATGCTTGCCTTCATTGGACGGGGTATTGGGTATCAGGTAGGTAAAAACAATGACTGCAGATGCTGGAAACCAGATTCTGGATTAGTGGTGCTGGAAGAGCACAGCAGTTCAGGCAGCATCCGAGGAGCAGTAAAATCGATGTTTAATGCATAAACTACGAAGGCATGGCATTGAGGGTGCATTAGAGGTTTGGATTAGGAATTGGCTGGCTGGAAGGAGACAGAGGGTAGTAATTGATGGAAAAGGTTCATCTTGGAGTGCAGTTATTAGCGGTGTTCCACAGGATCTGTTTTGGGACCATTGCTGTTTGTCATTTCTATAAATGACCTGAAGGAGGGGCTTGAAGGCTGGGTGAGCAAGTTTGTGGATGACACGAAAGTCGGTGGAGTTGTGGACAGCGAAGAAGGATGTGGCAGGTTACAGCAGCATATAGATAAGTTGCAGAGCTGGGCAGAAAGGTGGCAAATGGAATTCAATGTAGCTAAGTGTGAAGTCATTCACTTTGGTAGGAGTAACAAGAAGATGTATTACTGGGCTAATGGTAGACTACTTGGTAGTGTGGATGAGCAGAGGGATCTTGGTGTCCATGTACACAGATCTTTGAAAGTTGCCACCCAGGTCAATAGTGCTGTGAAGAAGGCATATGGTGTACTGGGCTTTATTGGTAGAGGAATTGAGTTCCGGAGTCCTGAGGTCATGTTGCAGTTGTATAAGACTCTGGTGCGGCCTCATCTGGAGTATTGTGTGCAGTTCTGGTCGCCATACTATAGGAAGGATGTGGAGGCATTGGAACGAGTGCAGAGGAGGTTTACCAGGATGTTGCCTGGTATGGTAGGAAGATCGTATGAGGAAAGGCTGAGGCACTTGGGGCTGTTCTCATTGGAGAAAAGAAGGTTTAGGGGAGATTTGATAGAGGTGTACAAGATGATTAGGGGTTTAGATAGGGTTGACAGTGAGAACCTTTTTCCGCTCATGAAGTCAGCTGTGACGAGGGGACACAGCTTTAAATTAAGGGGTGGTAGGTATAGGACAGATGTTAGGGGTAGATTTCTTACTCAGCAGGTTGTGAGTTCATGGAATGCCCTGCCAGTAACAGTGGTGGACTCTCCCTCTTTATGGTCATTTAAGCGGGCATTGGACAAGCATATGGAGGTTATTAGGCTAGTGGAGGTTAGGTAGGCTTCGTTCGGCGCAACATCGAGGGCCGAAGGGCCTGTATGTGCACTGTATTTTTCTATGTTCTATGTTCTATGTTCTTTGTAAGCCCTTCATCAGGAATAAAGGCAGAGAGCCTGAAGCGTGGAGAGATAAGCTAGAGGAGGGTGGGGGTGGGGAGAAAGTAGCATAGAGTACAATAGGTGAGTGGGGGAGGGGATGAAGGTGATAGGTCAGGGGCGGGGGGTAGGGTGGAGTGGATAGGTGAAGAAGAAGATAGGCAGATAGGACAAGTCAAGAGGACAGTGCTGAACTGGACGTTTTGAACTAGGGTGAGGTGGGGGAAGAGGAAATGAGGAAACTGTTGAAGTCCACATTGATACCCTGGGGTTGAAGTTTTCCGAGGCAGAAGATGAGGTGTTCTTTTTCCAGGCGTCTGGTGGTGAAGGAGTGGCGGTGAACCTCAATGTCCTCGGCAGAAAAGAAGGGTTATTGAAATGTTGGGTCACAGGGCAGTGTGGTTGATTGGTGTGGGTGTCCCGGAGATGTTCCCTAAAACGCTCTGCTAGGAGGCATCCAGTCTCCCCAATGTAGAGGAGACCACATTGGGAGCAACGGATACAATAAATGATATTGGTGGATGTGCAGGTAAAACTTTGATGGATGTGGAAGTCTCCTTTAGGGCCTTGGATGGAGGTGAGGGAGGAGGTGTGGGTGCAGGTTTTGCAGTTCCTGCGGTGGCAGGGGAAAGTGCCAGGATGGGAGGGTGGGTTATAGGGGGGCGTGGACCTGACCAGGTAGTCACGGAGGGAACGGTCTTTGCAGAAGGCGGAAAGGGGGAGGGAGGGAAATATATCCCTGGTAGTGGGGTCTTTTTGGAGGTGGCAGAAATGTCGGGGGATGATTTGGTTTATGCGAAGGTTGGTAGGGTGGAAGGTGAGCACCAGGGGCGTTGTGTCCTTGTTACGGTTGGAGGGGTGGGGTCTGACAGCAGAAGTGCGGGATGTGGACGAGATGCGTTGGAGGGCATCTTTAACCACGTGGGAAGGGAAATTGCTGGCTCTAAAGAAGGAGGCCATCTGGTGTGTTCTGAGGTGGAACTGGTCCTCCTGGGAGCAGATACGGCAGAGGTGGAGGAATTGGGAATACAAGATGGCATTTTTGCAAGAAGTAGGGTGGGAAGAGGTGTAATCCAGGTAGCTGTGGGAGTCTGTTGTGGAAATGGTCCTTCTGGGAGCAGATACGGAGGAAGCGGAGGAATTGGGGTGGCAATTCATGTTAAAATTGTACAAGACATTGGTTCAGCCACATTTAGAATACTGTGTACAGTTCTGGTCACCACATTACCAAAAGGATGTGGACGCTTTAGAGAGGTTGCAGGGAAGGTTTACGAGGATGTTGCCTCGTATGGAAGGTGCTAGCTATGGAGAGAGGTTGAGTAGATTCGTTTTGTTTTCATTAGGAAAAAGGAGATTGAGGGAGGAACTGATTGAGGTTTACAAAATCGTGAAGGGTATAGACAGGGTGGATAAGCTTTTTCCCAGGGTGAAGGATTCAATAACAAGAGGTCACGCTTTGAAGGTGAAAGGTGAAATGTTTAAGGGGGATACATGCGGCAAGTACCTCACACAGAGGGTGGTGGGTGCCTGGAACACGTTGCCAGCAGGGGTGGTAGAGACAGGCACGGTAGATTCATTTAAGATGCGTCTGGACAGATGCATGAGGAGGTGGGAAGCAGAGGGATACAGATGCTTAGGAATTGGGAGACAGGTTTAGACAGTAGGTTTGGATTGGCTCAGGCTTGGAGGGCCGAAGGGCCTGTTCCTAGGCTGTAATTTTTCTTTGTTCTTTGTCCTTTGTTCTTTTTCATAAGGTCCGTTCCATAAGGCATTTTCATAAGGCATTCCCTCAGAGCGTTCCCTCAGAGGCACCCTCCGTCACCCCGAACACTTCCCCATTCCCCCATTGCACCTTCCTATGCAATTACAGAAGCTGTAACACTTACTGATTCACCTCTTCCCTCCTCCCTATCCAAGGCCCCGAATACACCTTCCAGATGAAGCAACATTCCATTTGTACCATTTCAATCCGGTCGACTGTCACTGCTGCTCACAATGCAGTCTCCTTTACATTGGGGAGACCAAACAGAGATGACTTTGGGGAACCCGTCCACTCTGTCTGTCAGACTTTCTCATTGCTTCCCATTTCAATAACCTCCCTTACTCTCATGCTAACATTTCAGTCCTGGGTATGCTGCAATGTTCCACAGAAGTCAAACCCAAGCTTGAGTAACAACTCACTTTACACTTGGGTACGTTACAGCCTGTAGGAGTTAATATTCAATTCCATAACTTCACAGCCTGACCACATTTTGTCTGCTTTCTACATTTTTAATGCATTCTCTCTCCTGGTTTCCTTCTGACCTTTTCTTGTCTGTGTCTTGTTTATCTTGCACTCAATGGTGAGAACCGATTCCCCCCCAGTCCCACCTTAATTTATGATGAGGGGGTGCCTATGTTGGACTGGGGGACACAAAGTTAAAAATCACACCACACCAGGTTATGGTCAAAATAAACCTGTTGGACTCGAACCTGGTGTTGTGTGATTCTTAACAGTGTCCACCTTAACTTCGACCCACCTTCCAGCTGTTTCTCTTTCACCATAACTAAGCTCCACACCCTCTGTTTTCCATCACCCTCTTCCTGTCAAGGGATTAAAAAACAAATTTCCCAATCCCTTTCCAGTTCTGAAGAAATGTCACGCAGGACTTGAAACATTCAATCTTTTTCTCCGTCCCTGCAGATGCTGCCAGACCTGACTATTTCCGGAAATGTTGAGGCACAGAACCAATTTTCAATAAAACAAGTAACTGTAGATACTGGAACTCTAAATAAAAACTTAAATTGCTGGAGAAAATGGGGGCTGTGAAGAAGGGTTACTGGACCTAGAATTTTAACTCTGTATTCAGTCCACAGGAGCTGCCAGACCTGCTTAGGATCTCCACCAATTTCTGTTTTTGAACACGTCTCAGTGATGTGTACAAAAAGTTGCTCCAACGCCCTGTCCAACATGGAGCACTATACACCGGGAAGTGAACACTAGCACAATGTGCACTACTTCATTGGTTCCGAAACTACACATGGCTGTCATCACTGACCCTACAGAGCTCTTAATCATGGTCAGGGAGTGAAACAGAAGGGAAGACATTCACTTTAAACACAGAAGGTGGCATTATTGGAAGGGAAGAGATTCAGATGAACATGTTAAAGGATTTTGTGTGATATGATAAATTGGAGGTATGACACTACGAAGAGACCCTCAGGAGAATGAAGATATTAAAATTGAAGTGTTCCTCCATCAGAAACCAGAGTAGGTCACTGAGTACAGGGACGATGGGTGAATGGGTCTTGGTGTGAACTGGGGGATAGGAAGCAGAATGCATTGCAGATATTGCAGCTCAGACTGGCCATTCATGTGGTGCTGTAGACCACAACAGCAACAGATTCAGGTTTAACCACAGTCTGTAACTTTTCTCCCCGATAATCCCTCCATCTACCATTGCCATCAATCGATGGTTCAGTGAAGAGTGTGGGTGAATATGTCAGGGTCAATACCATGTCTACTGAAAACTGATGGCAACCCCATTAAAGCTACTGCACTTGGCTGCTTGCATTCCAAGCAGCAGGACTAACATCTGATACAGAAGGTGAAATGATCCCAATACCAATTGACCAATGATCATGTGTCATAAATAGTGATAGAGTATTTGTGATCTCAATTAATAGTCATCGACAGTTAAACAACTCACTGGAGGAGAGGGCTCCACAAACATCCCCATCCTGAATAACGGAACAGCCCTGTCCATCAGTGTAAAAGACTAGGATGTAGTATATGCACCATCCTCAGCCAAAACTATTGAATGGGTGATTCATCTCTCCCTTTTCATGATATCTTGAAGTCAGTTAAGAGTCACCCATATTGCCGAACATCGCCTCTATGCACTTTTCCCAAGGTACATATCTCTTAATGTGATCATTGACTGTAAAAAATATAAAACAGGAACTGCAGTGGTGGTCCCTTCAGTCTATCGATTTTTCTCTCCATTAAATACAAAAAAGGTGATCCTTCATTTCCCCACCTTACTCCTGCTCTCTTCCCATCCCTTTAGTCTCTAGAGATCCTTACTTCCATGGCCTTATGTGGTAGAGAATTCCCCAGGTTCACCAGTCTCTGAGTGCAGACATTTATTCTCATCTCAGTGCAGAGTAACCTGCCTGTACCTAATACCATGGCCTGTTGTTTTAGAGGTGATAGTCAGGGGAGTTATCATCACTGTTTCCAGTCTGTCTCATCCTCTCAGAGATTTGTATATGTCACTGTATCCTCCAGTCATTTTCCTACAGGCCCAGTCCACCCAAACTGTTCCCACAACAAGCCTGTCATCCCAGAGATCAGTCTGGCCATCATTCACTGCACTCCCTCAATGTCAGGATTGTCCTTCATTCAGTATGGAGACCCAGATGGCACACAATACCGCACAATGTTTGAGATGACGTCTCACCAAGGCCCTGTACAGCGACAATAAGACACCCATTACTCCGGTACTCAAATTCCTTCGTAATGAAGGTCAACACACCATTTATCTCCCGCACTGTTTTCTGCTCCCATAGTGTTGTTTTCAGTGACTAGTGTATAAGGTGACCCAGTTCCTTTTCAATGTTACAGCTCCCCACTTGGCGGGGGTCTATGTACACTGGGCAGTGTGACAATGCCATTCCCAGTATTGACTTCTAGCTTCAGAACTCACTGCCCAGCATGGCCGTCTGAGGCCTGCACAGAAGCAAACAAAAAAGGAAACGTAAGTCCTTTTATAGATCTCGGTCGTTCAATCAATCCCTTATCAAACAGTCGGCTGCCTTTCTATGTTTCCTTCCAAAGTATACAATGTCACATCTATCCACATTGCTCTTTTTCTCCTGCTTATTTACCCATTCACTCCACTTGTCTCAATCACCTTGGGGTTATTTTACCTCCTCCTGACCCACACACAATCCTACATTGTTTAGAGCCATCATCAGGCTTGGAAATATTACATGGGAGTCCCTCAACCACATGTTTGATCAGTATTGTGAACAGCTGGGGGCCAAGCACCCATCCCTGTGACAGCCTATGAGCCTTATCCTCCAAAAAGATTATTTTATTCTTATTCACTGTTTCCTGACAGTTCTCTAATTCTAAAGTCATGTCAATACATTAGCCCCAATCCCAAAGAATGATTTTACAAACTAGGATTGGAACTTTATCAAAAACCATTCTGAAAATCCAAATGCATCACATCCATTACTTCTCTGTAATTTCGGTCCCAGTCATTTTCTCAAATATAATTCCCATTTCATCAATCTGTGTTCACTTTGTCTCTGTCCATAACTTCACTCCCAACCATTTCTCCCAAAACCGTTTATTTCCTCATTCCATTCTGTTCATTGTTTTTCTCACCAGACTGAGGTTTCCTTCTCTTGTTAGGAAGTTTTTGTTTTGTTTTGTTTTCTCCTGTAAGACAGACCTGAAGTAGTTGCTTCATCATTCGGCCATTTCCCTGTTCTGCATTCTCGGGTTTCAGACTGGGAAGAAGCTGCACTTGTTTTCGTTAACCTTTCCCATTGACATATTTTTAGAAGATGTTCCAGTTCATTCTTATCACCCTTGTTCATCTCCTCTTCAGAAACACATCAATTCTTGTCTTAAGGTTCTCATTAATTGATCTTCCACAGCCACAGAAACACAGGCTCCGTACCATCTGGAATCCAGCACAGTCTGCAGTAGTCCCACTTTCCTTCACGAGGCCCTTAGCTGTGAACGTTATGGCACGTCCAGTCCTCCTCCAAGTCCTGTGTAACGATTGTGAGTTTACCCATGACAACTACCTTCTCAGGAAGTGCATTGCAGACCCCAAACAACCTCTGAGTGAAAAACAATTCTCAAAACCTCTTTAACCTTCAAATTCTTTACTTTAAAAGTGTGTTCCTTTGTTCTTGACCCTTGGACTAAAAGGAACAGGTGCTGTCTATCCACCCTGTCCATGCCTCTCGTAATCTTATCCTTCTGAATCACATCCCCATCAGCCTCCTCTGCTTCAGAGTAAACAACCCAAGTTTACCCAGTTGCTCTTGATAGCTGATACGTTCCATCCCAGAGAACACCCTAGTCAATCTCCTCTTCCTGTGCAATCCTGAAATGCACACAGTATTCCATTTGTGGTCTAACCAAAGTCCCAAAAAGCTCTTATAATCTCTGGCTCAATGAAGAATGGTTCTGTCTATGGTCCCATATGCCTTCTTGAGTAACCTAATAACCTTTCAAATCAGGGATCTCTGGAGAAGCAACCTTTGAGCTTCCTCACGTGCTGCCATTCATTGTGTATGCCCCTGTCTGCTTCCTTCTTCCAAAGTACATCCCCTCATATTTATCAGGATTATAGTCCATCTGTCAATGATCTGCCATCTGACCATTCCATCTATATCTTCCTGTAACATAAGACCTTCCTCCTAACTGTCAACCATCAGCCAATGTTGGTGTCAAATGCAAATTTATTCATCACAGTCCCCACAAACTACCCCACGCTCCCCCCACCCACCGCATATTCTACATCATGAATACCACAAATAATATGGGACACAGCACTGATCGCTGTGGTACACCCCACTGGACACTGATCGCCAGGCACACAGCCTTCTACCACCACCCTCTGTCTCCTGCCACGATGACAATTTTGGATGTAACTTTATTTTGTTTATCAATTTCCCATGTGGGGCTTTCTCAAGATCTTGCTAAGAATCAAGATGAACGGCTTTCTCGAAAATGAGTCACTCAAATCCGTTAGGCAAGACTACCCTCTGATAAAGTTCATGTGGTCTCTCCCTGATCAAACCTTGCCTCTCCAAACAGAGATCGATTTTCTCCTTCCCTGCTTTTTCCAATAGTTTCCCCGACACTGATCTGATATTCACTGGTTGAAAGTTGCCTGGTCTATCTCCAGTACCCTTCCTGTGATGTGAAACCACATCAGCTGTTCTCTATCCCTCTGGCACCACATCTGTGACAAAAGTTGACTTAAAACTTTTGGTTAGGCCTTTTCGTCTCTCATCTCTCTCACAGTATCCTGAGACACAAGTCATTAAGATCAGGGGATGTGACCAATTGTATACCAGCTATAACCATCAATCCCTGCTCGCATTTTATACCAATCTACTGAAGAGCTTCATAGTCCACCTTCTCGAATTCTGTGCTTGCATCCTCCTTCTCCCAAGTAAAACAGATATGAAGCGCTCATATAAGTATCTGCCAATGTTCATCAACTTCAAACAAAGATTGCCTTGCTGGTTTTTAATGGGCCCTAATTGCTCCCGGTTCTCTGTTCTGCTTGATGTGCATTTGGAATATTTTGGGATTCTTCCTAATCTTGCCTGCCAGCACTTCTCCATGTCTTTGTCTTAGTCGGGCTCCTCTGTGTGAAGTTTCTAAGTTTCACTGAGATCTCATTCTTTTGAACCTCTCAATAGCACAGGCCACGTTTCCTCAACAGAGGAATTAATCTGGAGAATCTCCATTGTAGTTCGTCTGTACTCAGCATATTCTTCCTCAGATCAGGAGACCAGAACACAACACTCCAGATACAGTCTGGCCAACACTCTCTGCAACTGGTGCAGGATGTCTTTACTGCGATATTCCAAATCCCTTTCAATGAAGGCCAACCTAACTTTTCCTTTTCCATTTGCACATGTTCTTGCCAATATCCTCCCCTTGACTTTATTTGCGAACTCACTGTGTGAGGTCTTCAAAAAGCATCCGGAATACACATCGATACCATATCTCTGGTTCTCCATTGTCCAGGTTTACAAGAAACATCTTCAAATAATTTTAAAAACATTTCTCAGTAATGATTTCCCTTTCATAAATGTATAATCATTATCTCCAATTTTCCTGTTACATTCTAAATATCTAAGATCATATTCTTTACCATAGAATCTAACAGATTCCTGACTGTGGATAACAAGTTAGCAGATCTGTAGGTCGCCAATCTCCCTCTTCTTCCCTTTGCAAATAGTCGGATTAAGTTCATACCATTCCGGTTATCCAAGGGTTTTAGCCGGAAGCATTGATTTTCCTGTTCCTTGGAGGTTGTCTGACCTGCTCTGCTATTCCAGCTTCGCATTTGTTGACTCTGCCTTCCACCATCTGCAGTCCTTACTGTCTCCCACGTTAATCACCTTCCACTTACCCAGAATGGACTCCTGCCTTTGCGAATGACCAGAGTAAAACCCAATGTTGTCAAATGCAATCAATGTTTCTATTGCTGCTTCCTCCGGAATTCTGGGATGAAGTACATTTTGTCCGTCAGATTTAGCAATGCACAATCCAGCTTTGTTTCCAAATCCTACCTCCTCCCTGATAGGAAGGATTTTATTTTCTTTATTTGCACAAGGCCCACAGTCACTTGGTGTTTCTGGGGGATTTTCTGGATCTTACTCCATGAAGACAGACACAAAGTAACTGTTTATTTTTCCAGTAATTTCCCTGTTCTCTACAATAATTTATCCTGTCCACACATTCACTGCTCCACATTGGACTTTGCTTTCATTTTCCTTTCAAATATCGATTGGAACTTTTTGTCCATTTGTTTGTTTCTTGTCTGCATTCACGTTCTCCTTTTGATTTTCTGAGCAGTTTCTTGGTTCTCCTTTGCTGGGTTCTAAATTTCTCTGAATTCACTGTCATAAAATGATATCTGAGATTTTAATTAGCCTCTTCCTTTAATGTAATAATAAATATTAATGTTTTAAAAACAATTCACATCACAGAAGAAGTTCTGGAGGTTTTAGGGAATATAAAGATGGATAAATCTCTGGGACCTGGTCTAATGCATCCCACTCAGATATACAAAGTAAGGGAACAAATTACGGGGCCCCTTGCAAAATGTTTTCATCATCTATAACTACGAGTGAGGTGTCTGATAACTGGACAGTGTTTAATATCGTGCCTTTATTTCAGAAGAGCTGTAAGGAGAACTAGTGACCTGTGAGACTGACATCTATTGTGGTAAATTGTTGGAGGTGAGCTTAAAAGCTAAGAGTTTTGGATATTTATGGAGGCAGAATTTGATTCAGGGTAGTTAGCATCCATTTATATGAGGAAAATCGTGTGTTGCAAATGTAATTGAGCTTTTTGAAGAAGCTATCGAAAAGGTTGATGAGGGCAGAGCAGTAGATGTTGTATACTTGGACTTTAGTAAAGTCTTTGACCAGGTTCCACAAATTAGACTAATTAATGGAGTTAGATCACAAGGGGTTCAGAGTGATCTTGCCACTTGGATACTAAACTAGCTTAATGTGAGGAGACAGAGTGACGGCAGAGGATTGTTCTCCCATTGAGGGCAGTATGTCTGGAGTGTGCACTCTGCTGCTGCTGTAAAGGAAAATAGATGCTGAGTTGTTGCAACTGAGAGCAGCTGGAGTAGGTTGAGGCCTAGAACATGGAGTCTCTAGCGCTGCAGCCTGCCTGCCTGGAAGCACTTGAACCTGGGATTCTCTGATCCTTTTACTGCCTGGTGGCCTGTATTTTTCCTCAATGAGTTGAAGACTGCTGTAATTGCACCTCGTACGCAGGGGAGAAAATGCTGAGGATTGGGGCCTACATCCTGGGCCTTAGGTACTGCAGCTTGGAGGGGACCAGACTTGGGACTTGCTGTCACTGCTGCTGTTGCCCTGAGAAACCTGATGGTCTGCAATTCTATTCTCCGGTGCCTGGAAGATTTGTTTCTGGAGCCTGGATGTCTTCTTCAGTTTGGGGATTCTGGCCTGGACACTAATTTCTTGGTGCGGGTGGAGGAGGGAGCTGAACACTTACAGTGAGTGGCTGTATGTTGGAGTCTGGGGCCTGGAATTATTTGGAGCCTGGACCATCTCCTTTTGGCTGCTGCTTTGTGACTGTAACTAATTTTCTGCCAAGGACTATTGCTCTGGGCACTGGGGAGCAATTGCTTTGCACCTGTGGTTTGGGTAACAGGTCAGGGCATGGTTGCCTGGGTGACTGGACTGGCAGGTCAAGCCTAACAGGACTCTCTCAGTTTCCT
Source organism: Chiloscyllium punctatum (assembly GCF_047496795.1). Lineage (NCBI taxonomy): Eukaryota > Metazoa > Chordata > Chondrichthyes > Orectolobiformes > Hemiscylliidae > Chiloscyllium > Chiloscyllium punctatum. Next base: position 55,227,656 of record NC_092767.1, read on the forward strand.
TTACTGACTATTTATGTGAGGGGAGGTGTTGGTCTTGGTTTGGGAGTGGCGATTGCAATCACTGGACTCTGTAAAACAATACCCAGGGTGGGGCCCAGTCATTCTTACGTGGGGGTGGATGCATCTTCCACCTCCCCCCACCAGCCCCTCCCAGGGCCTCGTCACCCTTTCCGTATTTCACAAACCAGCTCAGGACGAAATGTTACATTCGCACCAACATGACCATTAAGACCTGTCAGCGGCCTTGGTGGGGCTAGTCTGGTTCCCCACCATTGTCACTACATCAAAGATGGATGGGAAGGCAGTGTTCTTCCTGAAGACTGAGCAGGTGGTGCAACCCGCCCTGGAGAAAGGCCTTACTGTCACTAAGATGGTATTGCCTGTTGACCCTCTGGAGGTAATTTCCCAGAGGATCATTTTGTTGAACATCATGCCCTTTGTTCCATTTGATTTACTTCCATCACACCTTTGCCAGCTCAGGGAGATGATGTCGTGTATGGTGTCAGTACTGCTTGGTCTGAAGGAGGTCTTTGCTTACCAGGCATTCTGGTCAGTTGAAGGCTGTGCGGTGTCATGCTTGCAAGGAGTTGGGGCTACTCTGGAGGAATTGGCCTGCCTTGAAGACCGCTGCCAAGTTGGAGAATAGAATACAGTCTTTGCAGGATGCAGGATGTGAGGATGTATGTTTATGATAGACATTGGCGTCCAGTCTATCCCATGAAATATAAACAGAAATGTCAAGGAAGGGAAATGAGAAGTCAGAGAATCGGGGTATTTGTGTGTGTGCGTCTGTGTGTGTGTCCGTGTGTGTGTATCTCTGTCTGTGTGTGAGAGTCTTTGTGGTGTGCCTATGTGTGTGTGTCTGTCTCTGTCTGTGTATCTGTGTTTGTCAGTGTGTCTGTGAGTGCATGCCTGTGTGTGTGTGTGTGTGTCTCTGTGTGTGCGTGTCTGTGTCTATCTGTCTGTGTCTGCGTGTGTGCGTGTCTGTGTGTGTATTTGTGTGTCCACACACACACTTACACAGACACACACAGTCACAGAGACACACAGACACATTTACACACTGGAACCCAATTCCCCTCACTGACCTCTGCACTGGGACTCGATTCCCCTAACTGACCTCTGCACTGGGACTCGATTCCCCTAACTGACCTCTGCACTGGGACTCGATTCCCCTCTCTGACCTCTGCACTGGGACTCGAGTCCCAGTGCAGAGGCCAAAGAGTTAAGTGGGCAGTAAGAAGGCAGATAGAAACATGCCTTTACCCATTGAGGCAGAGATGATCAGAGCAGGGAGGGTCCTGTTGGAGCTCTACAGCCATTTGGATAGGCCACAGTTGGAGTATTGTGTACAGTTCTGGTCACTGCATCATGGGATGGATGTGATTGCACTGGAGGGAGGGTAAAGGACATTCACCAGAACATGGGTTGGGCTGCAGCAGTTTCGCTGTGAAGGGGGAGGCTGGATAAGCTCAGGCTGCTTTCTTTAGAGCAGAGATCGGGGTATATAAGACCGAGGGGGATGTGGACAGAGTGAATGTTAAAGCAGTTTTCCCCCTTAGTCAGAGGGCAATTAACAAAGTGGTGTAATTTTAAGCTGAATGGCAAATGGTTTAGAAGGGACATGCCACCCAGAGGATGGTAGGGGCCTGCGCTGCATCGTCCAAGAGGGGAGTTGAGGTAGAAATCCTCAAAACCGTCACAAAGTACTTGGATAAGCACTGAAAGGTCATAACATTCAAGACCATGGACTAAGTGCTGGGGACTGAGACTTGTGTTGCTTTTAGTGTAATTTTGGAGGTACAAACCTGATGGACCAAAGGGGACATTTACCCTGTATGATGCCATCACGCTATTAATTTGAATGTAAGGTTCTGATTTTTGTTTTGTCTTTGTTTTGAGAAAATGTGACCGAGAGGAAGTTCCAGCTGTTGGTGTGGTCTGTATCAGCTTCAGGTTCTGTGTTAGAGTGCTCATTCACAGAGAGAATTTCCCAAATCAGTCAGATAACTGAATGACCAAGGAAAGCTGTGGGATAACAGTGTGCAGTGGAACAGCTCTCAAGGAGCTTGACAACATGAGGTATTAAATGACTGAATAACCTCAGCAGAATCAAAGTCATCACTGAAAAGAATATCAAAAGATACTCAGATATTGATGGGACTGATAGTGAGTGAAATATTGCAAGTATTGTTGTTGAAGACAAATTGGAATCAACATTTGAGACCTAACAGGATCAGATTAATCTAGTCTTTGGGGTATTCAAATACAGACTTCAATCTCAATGATATCATATCATTAAAATAAATGTGTTGTCATTAATTGTTTGTTCAAAATGATAAAAAAATTTGAAGATGTAATCATGGTTTCCCAGTGGAGATACCACACAATATAAAATAAAGTCTCTGGAACTGTGTCAGCTCCATCTCCGAGAGAATTCTCCAATTCCGACAGGTTGCCAGCAGCAGGAAGGGAAAGAAACAACGAAATGCATCTTCTCAGAGAAAGGGTGGATCAGGTGTTTGACACCATCCTCGCTGTGGTTGGTGTTCCTGGTAAGTCTTGTAACAACTGAGCTCATACAAAACTTTGCATTGAATCATCCTTATTCCTGTGGTCATTCCCCTCAACAATAAGTATACCATTTTGGATACTGTTGGGGGGGATGACTTACCAGCGGAAAGCTGTGGGGCACCTGCTACTCAGAAGGGAAGGGGGAAGAGGAGCAGAGCAGTAGTCATTGGGGACTCGATCGTTAGGGGGACAGATAGAAGGCTCTGTGGGGACAAGAGAGACTCACGGTTGGTGTGTTGCCTCCCGGTTGCCAGGGTCCGTGATGTCTCTGATCGTGTTTTTGGGATCCTTCCGGGGAGCGGGGGGAGGGAGAGCAGCCCCAAGTCGTGGTCCACATTGGCACCATTGACATAGATCGGAAGAGAGATGGAACATCAGGGAGCTAGGATGGAAGCTTAGAGCTAGGACAAACAGAGTTGTTTTCTCTGGTTTGCTGCCCGTGCCACGTGCTAGTGAGGTGAGGAATAGGGAGAGAAAGGAGTTGAGCACGTGGCTACAGGGATGGTGCAGAAGGGACGGTTTCGGGTTTTTAGATAATTGGAGCTCTTTCTGGGGTTGGTGGGACCTCTACAAGCAGGATGGTCTTCATTTAAACCAGAGGGGTACCAATGTCCTGGATGGGAAATTCGCTAAAGTGATTAAGGTGGATTTAAATTAATACAGCAGGGGGATGGGAACCAAAATTGTAAGACAGGTACAGAAGAGGATGAGAGTAGGGAACCTGGATTGAAGTGTGTGTACTTCAACGTGAGGAGCATTCGAAATAAAGTGGGTGAACTGGCAGTGTGGGTTGGTACCTGGGACTTCGATGTTGTGGCCATTACGGAGACATGGATATAGCAGGGACAGGAATGGCTGTTGCAGGTTCCAGGATTCAGATGTTTCAGTAAGAACAGAGAAGATGGTAAAAGAGGGGGAGGTGTGGCATTGTTAATCAGGGACAATATTACAGTTGTAAGAAAGGATGTTTGGGGACTCGTTAACTGATGTAGTATGGGCTGAGGTTAGAAACAGGAAATGAGAAGTCACCAAGCTGGGAGTTTTCTATAGGCCTCCGAATAGTCCCAGAGATGTAGAGGAAATGATAGCAAAGATGATTCTCGATAGGAGTGAGAGAGGCAGGGTAGTTGTCATGGGGGACTTCAACTATCCAAATATTGACTGGGATCACTACAGTACGAGTACTATAGATGGGTCAGTTTTTGTCCAGTGTGTGCAGGAGGGCTTCCTGACACAGTATGTAGACAGGCCTAACCTACTGGGTAATGAGCCTGGCCAGGTGTTAGATTTGAAAGTAGGTGAGCACTTTGGAGACAGCGATCACAATACTGTCAGATTTACTTTAGTGATGGAAAGGGATAGGTGTACGCCACCGAGGAAGAGTTACAGCTGGAGGAAGGGAAATTACGATACAATTAGGAAAGATTTAGTAAGCGTAGAATGGGGAAGGAAACTGCAGTGGATGAGCACATTAGAAATGTGGAGCTTATTCGAGGAAATGATAAGTATGTACCTGTCAAGCAAGGAGGAAGATATAGCGCACTTGAGCTGTGGTTGACTAAGGAAGTGGAATCCATGGTCAAGAAGAAGAGGAAGGCTTATGTTAGGACAAAATGTGAAAACTCAGTTAGGGCACTTGAGGGTTACAAGGAAGTCAGGAAAGACCTAAAAAGAGAGCTCAGAAGAGCCAGGAGGAGACATGAGAAGTTATTGGTGGATAGGATCAGGGTTATCCTTTAGGCTTTCCACAGGTATGTCAGGAATAAAAGAATGACGAGAGTTAAATTAGGGCCAATCAAGCATAATAGTGGGAAGTTGTGTGTGGAGTCAGAGGAGATAGGGGAAGCACTAAATAAATATTTTTTGACAGTGTTCACTATAGAAAATGAAAATGTTGGTGAGGAAGATACAGAGATACTTGCATCTAGATTAGAGGAGATTGAAGTTCACAAGGAAGAGGTATTAGAAGTACTGCAGAGTGTGAAAATAGATAAGTCCCCTGGGCCAAATGGGATCTATCCTAGGATCCTCTGGGAAGCAAGGGAAGAGATTGCCGAGCCTTTGACATTGATCTTCAAATCATCATTGTCTACAGAAATTGTGCCTGAGGACTGGAGGATAGCAAATGTGGTTCCCTTGTTCAAAAAGGATAGTAGAGACAACTCTGGTAATTACTGACCAGTGAGTCTCACTTCAGTTGTTGGTAAAGTGTTGGAAAAGGTTATAAGAGATAGGATTTACAACCATCTCGAAAAGAATAATCTGATCAAGACAGTCAGCACGGTTTTGTAAAGGGTAAGTCGTGCCTAACGAATCTTATTGACTTTTTTGACAAAGTGACCAAACAGATAGATGAGAGTAAACCAGTTGATGTGGTGTATATGGATTTCAGCAAGGTGTTCGAGAAGGTTCTCCACGGTAAGCTATTATTCAAAATGCGGAGGAATCGGATTTTGGGAGACATAGCTTGGTAGTGTCGATGAGCAGAGGGATCTTGGTGTTCATGTACACAGATCTTTGAAAGTTGCCACCCAGGTAAATAGTGCTGTGAAGAAGGCATATGGCGTACTGGGCTTTATTGGTAGAGGATTTGAGATCCCGAGTCCTGAGGTCATGTTGCAGTTGTATAAGACTCTGGTGCGGCCTTATCTGGAGTATTGTATACAGTTCTGGTCGCCATACTATAGGAAGGATGTGGAGGCACTGGAACAGGTGCAGAGGAGGTTTACCAGGATGTTGTCTGGCATGGTAGGAAGATCGTATAAGGAAAGGCTGAGGCACTTGGGGCTGTTCTCATTGGAGAAAAGAAGGTTTAGGGGAGATTTGATAGAGGTGTACAAGATGATGAGGGGTTTCGATAGGGTTGACAGTGAGAACCTTTTTCCGCGTATGGAGTCAGCTGTTACTAGGGGACACAGCTTTAAATTAAGGGGATGTTGGTATAGGACAGATGTTAGGGGTAGATTTTTTAGTCAGCGGGTTGTGAGTTCATGGAATGCCCTGCCAGTAACAGTGGTGGACTCTCCCTCTTTATGGTCATTTAAGCGGGCATTGGATAAGCATATGGAGGTTATTGGGCTAGTGTAGGTTAGGTAGGCTTCGGTCGGCGCAACATCAAGGGCCGAAGGGCCTGTACTGCGCTGTATTTTTCTATGTTCTATGTTCTATGTTCTATAGCAGTTTGAATCAGTAATTGGCTTGCTGAAAGAAAACAGAGTTTTGTAGTTGATGGAACATGTTCATCTTGGTGTCCAGTTACTAGCAGCGTACTGCAAGGGTCAGTGTAAGGTCCACTGCTGTTTGTCATTTTCATAAATGACCTGGATGAGGGATTAGAAGGGTGGGTTAGTATATTTGCGGATGACACTAAGGTCGGTGGAGTTGTGGATAGTGAAGAAGGATGGAGTAGGTTGCAGAGAGACATTGTTAGGATGCAGAGCTGGGCTGAGAGGTGGCAAATGGAGTTTAATGTGGACAAGTGTGGATGGAGTAATCGGAATGCAAAGTACTGGGCTAATGGTAAGATTCTTGGGAGTGCAGATGAGCAGAGAGATCTCGGTGTCCATGTACACAGATCCCTGAAAGTTGCCACCCAGATTGACAGGGTTGTTAAGAAGGCGTACGGTGTTTTGGCCTTTATTAATAGAGGGATTGAGTTCCGGAACCAGGAGGTTATCCTGCAGCTGTACAAAGCTCTGGTACGGCCACACTTGGAGTATTGTGTACAGTTCTGGTCACCGCATTATAAGAAGGAGGTGGAAGCTTTGGAAAGGGTGCAGATGAGATTTACGAGGATGTTGCCTGGTATGGAAGGAATGTCTTACAAAGAAAGGCTGAGGGCCTTGAGGCTGTTCTCGTTAGAGAGAAGGTGGTTGAGAGGTGACTTAATAGAGACATACAAGGTAATCAGAGAGTTAAATAGGGTGGACAGAGAGAGCCTTTTTCCAAGTATGGGAACGGCAAACACATGGGGACGCAAGTTTAAAGTGAGGGGAGATAGGTATAAGACAGATGTCAGAAGTAGTTTCTTTACTCAGAGATTAGTAAGGGTATGGAATGCTTTGCATGCAATGGTAGTAGATTCGCCAAGTTTAAGTGCATTTAAGTCATCATTGGCAGGCATATGGACGTACATGGAATAGTGTCGGTGGGATGGGCTTCAGATTAGTATGACAGGGCGGCGCAACATCGAGGGCCGAACGGCCTGTACTGCGCTGTAATTTTCTATGCTCTATCAACAACTGATAACAATATATTTCCATTTAGGAAGGCAAATCCCACTGTCAGATAATAGTGTCCTCACTGACTGAGTTTGAAGTGAATAGTTTGTCAGTTAGGAGGGTCCTCAGCATTGTGTGTTTCCCTATACTGTGCAGAATGGGAGACCACCTTGATGGAGTTTGGCTGAGCACCAGCCTCTGGCTGGTCTAGAAAGTGTTTCGAGGTAAAAACAATGACTGCAGATGCTCGAAACCAGATTCTGGATTAGTGGTGCTGGAAGAGCACAGCAGTTCAGGCAGCATCCAAGTAGCCTTCGCCCACCTCCAACACACTGCATCCACCTGGACACCCCGCGCTGGCCTATTACCTGTCCTCGACCTTTTCATTTCCAACTGCCGTCGGGACATTAACCGCCTCAACCTGTCAACCTCCCTCACCCACTCCAACCTCTCACCCTCACAACGCGCAGCCCTTCAAGCCCTCTGCTCCAATCGCACTGACCTCTACACCGCTGAAGCCAAACGTCAACTCGAGGATACCTCTTCTTACTGCCCCCTCGACCATGACCCCACCTCCCCCATCACCAAACCATCATGTCCCAGACCATACAGAACCTCATCACCTCAGGAGATCAACCACCCACAGCTTCCAACCTCATAGTCCGGGAACCCCGCACTGCCAGGTTCGACCTCCTTCCCAAGATCCACAAGCCTGACCACCCTGGCCAACCCATTGTCTCAGCATGCTCCTGCCCCACTGAACTCCTCTCTACCTACCTTGACACTGTCCTATCCCCCCTAGTCCAGGAACTCCCCACGTACATTCGAGACACCACCCACGCCCTCCACCAACTCCAAGACTTCCATTTCCCCGGCCCCCAATATCTTCACCATGGATATCCAATCCCTCTACACCTCCATCCGCCAGGATCAGGGCCTCCAAGCCCTCTGTTTCTTCCTCTCCAGACGTCCCCAACAGTACCCTTCCACCAATTCTCTCATTCGTTTGGCCGAACTGGTCCTCACCCTGAACAATTTCTGCTTTGAATCCTCCCACTTCTTCCAGACCAAAGGGATAGTCATAGGCACACGTATGGGCCCCAGCTATGCCTGTGTCTTTGTTGGCTACGTAGAACAGTCGATCTTCCGTAGTTAGACTGGCAACACTCCCCACCTCTTCCTCCGCTACATTGATAACTGCATTGGTGCCACCTCGTGCTCCCGCGAGGAGGTCGAGCAATTCATCAACTTCACCAACACATTTCACCCTGACCTTAAATTTACCTGGACCATCTCTGACACCTCCCTCCCCTTCCTGGACCTCTCCATCTCCATTAATGACGACCGACTTGACACTGACATTTTTTACAAACCCACTGACTCCCACAGCGACCTGGATTACACCTCTTCCCACCCTACCTCTTGCAAAAATGCCATCCCGTATTCCCAATTCCTCCGCCTCCGCCGTATCTGCTCCCAGGAGGACCAGTTCCACCACAGAACACACCAGATGGCCTCCTTCTTTAGAGACCGCAATTTCCCTTCCCACGTGGTTAAAGATGCCCTCCAATGCATCTCGTCCACATCCCGCACGTCTGCCCTCAAACCCCACCCCTCCAACCGTAACAAGGACAGAATGCCCCTGGTGCTCACCTTCCACCCTACCAACCTTCACATAAACCAAATCATCCGCCGACATTTCCGCCACCTCCAAACAGACCCCACCACCAGGGATATATTTCCCTCCCCACCCCTTTCTGCCTTCCGCAAAGACCGTTCCCTCAGTGATTACCTGCTCAGGTCCACGTCCCCCTACAATCTAACCTCAAATCCTGGCACTTTCCCCTGCCACCGCAGGAACTGTAACACCTGCGCCCACACCTCCTCCCTCACCTCCATCCAAGGCCCTAAAGGAGACTTCCAAATCCATCAAAGTTTTACTTGCACATCCACCAATATCATTTATTGTATCCGTTGCTCCCGATGCGGTCTCCTCTACATTGGGGAGACTGGGCGCCTCCTACCAGAGCACTTTAGGGAACATCTCTGGGACACCCGCACCAATCAACCACACCACCCCGTGGCCCAACATTTCAACTCCCCCTCCCACTCTGCCGAGGACATGGAGGTCCTGGGCCTCCTTCACCACCGCTCCCTCACCGCCAGACGCCTGGAGGAAGAATGCCTCATCTTCCGCCTCGGAACACTTCAATCCCAGGGCATCAATGTGGACTTCAACAGTCTCCTCATTTCCCCTTCCCCCACCTCACCCTAGTTCTAAACTTCCAGCTCAGCACTGTCCCCATGACTTGTCCAGACCTGTCCTACCTGCCTATCTCCTTTTCCACCTATCCACTTCACCCTCTCCTCCCTGACCTATCACCTTCATCTTCTCCCCCACTCACCCATTGTACTCTATGATACTTTCTCCCCACCCCCACCCTCCTCTAGCTTATCTCTCCACGCTTCAGGCTCATTGCCTTTATTCCTGATGAAGGGCTTTTGCCCGAAACGTTGATTTCGAAGCTACTTGGATGCTGCCTGAACTGCTGTGCTCTTCCAGCACCACTAATCTAGAAAGGGTTTCGGAAGACCACCCTCTCTCTGTGGTAGTTCACAGCCTGCTATCGGTCAGATGGGTTTGTAACAACCCACCTCTCAGTGAAACCTGGTGTTTCCCATTCCTTGATGGAAAGGGATTGTGTTGGTGGATCTTACTCAGGCAGCTCGCTCCAAATGGGAGCCCAGATACAGCAGGGCAATGGGTGGGTTCAGCAGGTCATTAGGAATGAGGAGACAATGGGGGCTGCAGATAGAACATGGTGCTGGAAAAGGCACAGCAGGTCAGGCAGCATCTCAGGAGGAAGAAAGTAGAGGGTTCAAGCAGGGCTGTTCTTCAGGACAGTTACAGTGACCAAAGTTGCATGAATTCAGGTTTTATTCACTGAGGGCTATGTTGTACAAACGTGGACAGCTGGAGGAGTTGGGTCAAATGTTGAAGTCTTCCTGATTGTGGTGTGTATCCAACCTGGTACAATGTGACTGGATTTGCTGCTGAACACCTTCATGGTTCCGATGGTCAGGATGTTCAATCCTGTGCACAAGGGAGAGATTCAATGCCTTCTCATTTGTTCATCCATCATATAGAGCCCATCCTTCCTGGACACTGTGGTCTGATTCAATGCTTTGTCCTGTAGTTCATACAGTGTAGATAGAGAATTCTGGAGGCAAACTGAACTGTGGAGACTCCAAAACCGAATACAGAAATTTTGCGATCAATGTCCATGTTAGATTTTTGCTATTCTTTGTTTTCCTGATCCCAGGTGTCTTTGTGTGGATGCTGGGGACTTATGGGAAATGTCAGCCAGTTAGACTAACCAGTAAAGCAGCTGCTGAACTAAAACCACCTTAGGTACATGACTGTGTTTCTGTGAGTAATCTGCTGCCCATGTTCTTCCCGATGTCCTTTAAAAGAGCAAATGATTAATTTAGACAGTGTTTGCTGATGTGGTTCAGATTCTTTAAACTTCATATAACGTGGAACAACAATTATCTTTGTGTCATTACCTACAGTCTAGGCTCAGGCACAAAGAATCTTTGAGTAATAACTTAAAACCTTTTTTTTCTCTTACAGTAAGTCTAGTGGTGATTGTAAGCTTAGCTTGGGGCAACTGTGGCCTTTCTACATGCACCACTCGCTATCTGGTGGCCATGACAATTTCGGATCTACTGTTCATTGTTGTTTGTATCGTCCTTCACCGATTTAACCGTTATTATTATCCACTATGTTTTCTGCAAATCACTCCTGTTTGTAGTGTTCTCTATGTCCTCAACCGCTTGACTATTGATTGTTCTGCGTGGTTCACCATTGCTTTTTCCTTTGATCGATTTGTTGCCATTTGTTTACATGAGATGAAAACTAAGTATTGCACAGGGAAAACTGCAACCAGGGTTCTAACAACAATCTGCATCTTCTTTTGTTTAAAGAATATTCCCAACTACTTTGTGTATTACCCTGGAAAGATGATCAACAATGTTCCATGGTACTGTTATACCAGGTCTAGTTATTATAATGACCCTCGGTGGATAGGTTTTAGATATTTTCAGACTTTTTTAACACCACTGTTCCCATTCACTTTTATTCTCTTTATCAACATTCTGACTGTCAGACATATCTTCGAGGCCATTAAGGTGCGGAAGGAACTGAGAGGTCAGAGAAAAACAGAGAATGATCCAGAGGTAGAGAGCAGGAAGAATTCTGTGATTATACTCTTTGCCATATCTGCCAGCTTCATACTTCTCTGGTTGTTGCATATTTTATATTTCTTTAAGGCTGGTTATTCCTTGGATTCTGTTTCTTTTGGTCTCTTTGCTCAGATTGGATATATGCTGAGGAACTTAAGTTGCTGCACAAATGCCCTTATTTATGTGGTGACACAGAAACATTTCAGAGACCAGTTAAAGTATGCCGTGACATATCCAGTTAGAACAATAATTCAATTGGTGAATCAATCCAAGTAACTCAGAGCCAACATTAGGTGCAGCAGATAATGGAACGAGGAGTCCACGTGAGGAATGGACCGAAAGGAGAAGGAGGAGCAGCAACATGATAACACTCCTTTCCTCATGGGCAAGGACTGACTCCATCTGAGGGGCAAAATGACAGAGACTGGAGGGGGAAAGAGACATCTGTCCTATATCTATCACCCCTCAATTTAAAGTTATGTCCCCTCGTATAAAGTGCTGTTAGTACTGAGCAACAATTAGTAGGAAGTGGGACAACAAAAGCAAAACCAAAAGATGAATTAGCAATGCACAAAAGCAACATTCATGTCAAGTAATCTGTTCACAGTGAGTGAAGTGGGGAGAAAAATAAATGATATGGAGGAAGGTGAGTGTTAGATGAGATGAGATTAGATTGCTCAGAGTATGGAATCAGGCCATTTGGCCCAACAAATCCACACTGACCCCCTGAAGAGTAACCCACCCAGACCCATTCCCCTATATTTACCGCTGACTAATGCACCTTACACTATTAGCAATTTAGCATTACCAATTCACCTGACCCGCACATCTTTGGATTGAGGGAGGAAACTGAAGCACCCTGATGGAACCCACGCAGACACAGGGAGAATGTACAAACCCCACACAGACAGTTACCTGAGGCTGGAATGTAATCGTTCACTGCAGGCCAGAGAGGGAAATGCAACGACAGGCCCCTGTCCTCACTGAATTCTCTGAGCCACCACATCTGGGCAAACTAACAAAATACATGAGAAGTTTAAAAGAGGAAATAACATCGTGTCAGGACTCTGTGTCTTTTGATTGCACATTTATATCCAACAATAGCAAACTTAGTTTCCATTCAATTCCTCATGATGAACATAGTACACAGAACATTACAGCACAAGACAGGTCCTTCAGCCCTCGATGGTGGTGAGTATACTATTGTTGCAGGCAGGCCTTTCCATGCCCCTACTAGTCTCTGAGTAAAGAAACTACCTCGGACATCTGTCCTATATCTATCACCCCTCAATTTAAAGTTATGTCCCCTCGTATGAGCCAATGCCATCTGAGGTAAAAGGCTCTCACTGTCTACCTTATCTAACTCTCTGATTATCTTATATGTCTCAATTAGGTCGCCTCTCAACCTTCTTGTCTTGACTGAAAACAGCCTCAAGTCCCCCAGCCTTTCCTCATAAGACCTTCCCTCCATATCAGGCAATCCTAGTAAATCTTGTCTGAAACCTTTCCAAAGGTTTCACATCCTTCCTATAATGCAGTGACCAAAACTGTACACAGTACTCCAAATGCAGTCGCACCAGAGTTTTGTACAGCTGCAACATGACCTTGTGGTTTCAAAACCCAATCCCTCTACCAATAAAACCTCACACACCGTATGCCTTCTTTAAATCTTATCAACGTGGGTTGGGTGGCAACTTTCAGGGGTCTTTGTATGGACACTGAGATCTCTGCTCATCTACACTCCCAATAATCTTATCGTTAGGCCAGTACTCTTTATTCCTGTTACTCCTTCCAAAGTAAATCACCTCACACATTCCCACATTAAACTCCATTTGACACCTCTCAGCCCAGCTCTGCAGTTTATCTATGTCCCTCTGTAACCTGTAACATTGTTCGGCACTGTCCACAACTCCATTGACGTTAGTGGTATCCGCAAATTTACTAATGCATCCTTCTGTGCCCTCTTCCAGGTCATTTATAAAATGACAAACAGCAATGGACCGAACACAGGTCCTTGCAGTACACCATTAGTAACTGAATTCCAGGATGAACATTTACCATCAACCACCACCCTCTGTCTTCTTTCAGCTCACCAATTTCTGATCCAACCCACTAAATCACCCTCAATCCCATGCTTCCATATTTTTTTGAAATAGCCTACCCTGGGGAACCTTATCAAACGTCTGACTGAAATCCATATCCACCACATCAACAGCTTTACCTTCCTCCATCAGTTTGGTCACTTTCTCAGTTTGTGAGGCACGGTGCCTCAGTGGTTAGCACTGCTGCCTCACAGCACCAGGGTCCTAAGTTTGATTCCAGCCTCAGGCGACTGTCTGTGTGGAGTTTGCACATTCTCCCCGTGTCTGCGTGGGTTTCCTCCGGGTGCTCCGGTTTCCTCCCACAGGTCCAAAGATGTGCAAGTCAGGTGAATTGGCCATGCTAAAATGCCCAGAATGTTAGGTGCATTAGCCAGAGGGAAATGGGACTGAGTGGGTTACTCTTCGGAGGGTCGGTGTGGACTGGTTGGGCTGAAGGGCCTATTTCCACACTGGAGGGAATCTAATCAATAACTCTCCAAAGTTCCATAACAATACAACAGCAAATAAAACAGTAATTGCTACTCCTGGAATTTGAGGAAATCACCTCAAACACCTAAAACACCTCAAAAATGGAGCAAATGTTACAGCCAGAAATCTTAGCAGGACTTATACACTTAATAGTAAGGTCCGAGGGAGTGTTGCTGAACAAAAAGACCTTGGAGTGCAGGTTCATAGCTCCTTCAATGTGGAGTCACAGGTAGATAGGATAGTGAAGGCGGCATTTGTTATGCTTCCCTTTATTGGTCAAGAGTATTGAGTACAGGGGTTGGGAGGCCATGTTGCAGTTGTACAGGACATTGGTTAGGCCACTTTAGGAATATTGGTGCAATTCTGGTCTCCTTCCTTTTGGAAAGATGTTGTACTGGAAAGGGTTCAGAAAAACTTTACAAGGATATTGCCAGGGTTGGAGGATTTGAGGTATAGGGAGAGGTTGAATAGGCTCGGGCTGTTTTCCCTGGAGTGTCGAATGCTGAGGGATGGCCTGATAGAGGTTTATAAAATCATGAGGGGCATGGATCGGTTAAGTAGACAAGGTCTTTTCTCTGGAGTGGGGGAGTCCAGAACTCGAGGGCATAGGTTTAGGCTGAGAGGGGAAAGATATAAAAGAGACCGAAGAGACAACTTTTTCACTCAGAGGGTGGTACATGTATGGAATGCGCTGCCAGAGGAAGTGGTAGGGGCTGGTACAATTGCAACATTGAAAAGGCATCTGGATGGGTATATGAATAGGAAGGGTTTGGAGGGATATGAGCCAGGTGCTGGTAGGTGGGACTAGACTAAATTGGGATATCTAGTCGGCATGGATGAGTTGAAGCGAAGGGTCTGTTTCCATGCTGTACATGTCTATGACTCTGACTCAATAAAGGAGAAATAGCAATGACCTGCCTCTCACAAAACCGTGTAGATTATCCCTAATTAATTGTTTCCTTTCCAAATGATTATAAGTCCTATCTCTTGTAAACTTTTTGAACACTTTACCCACAGTGAAATAAGGTTCACTGATCTATAATTACCAGGGTTGACCCTACTTCCCTTCTTGAACAAGGGGACAACATTTGCTGTCCTCCAGTCTTCTGGCACTATTCCTGTAGACATTGATGATATAAAAATCAAAGCCAAAGGTTCTACAATCTTCTTGCTGGCTTCCCAGAGAATCCTAGGATAAATCCCATCCAGCCCAGGGGACTTAACTATTTTCACGCTTTCCAGACTTGTTAACCTCTTCTCTTTGTGAACCGTGGTCCTGTCTAGTCTAGTACCCTGTATCTCAGCGTTGTCTTTTTCCAGAGCGAAAATTGGTGAAAAATATTCAATTAGTGCTTCTTCTATATCCTCAGACTCCATGCACAACTTCCCACTACTGTCTTTGATTGGTCCTAATCTTATTGTAGTCATTCTTTTATTCCTGACATATCTGTAGAAAGCTTGAGGGCTTTCCTTGATCCTATCTGCCAATGACTTCTCCTGTCCCCTCCTGGCTCTTCTTAGTTCTCTCTTTAGTTCTTTCCTGGCTAACTTGTAACTCTCAAGCGTCCTAACTGAGCCTTCCCGTCTCATCCTAACATGAGCCTCCTTCTTCCACTTGACAAGAGATTCAACTTCCTTTGTAAACTACAGCTTCCTGACTCAACCACTTCCTCCCTGCCTGATAGGTATGTAGTTATCAAGGACATGCAGTAGCTGTTCTTTGAATGTGCTCCACATTTCAATTGTGCCCATTCCCTGCAGTTTCCTTCCCCATTCTATGCATCCTAAACCTTGCCTAATCACATCATAATTGCCTTTCTACCAGCAATAACTCTTGCCCTGTAATATATACCTATCCCTTTCCATTGCTAAAGTAAACATAAATGAATTGTGGTCACTATCAAAGTGCTCACCGACCTCCAAATCTAAGGCCTGGCCGGGTTCATTACCCAGTAACAAGTCCACTGTGGCATCGCCCCTTGTTGGCCTGTCTACATACTGTGTCAGGAAACCCTCCTGCACACATTCGACAAAAACTGATCCATCTGAAGTACTCAAACTATAGTATATCCAGTTAATATTTGGGAAGTTGAAGTCCCCCATAATAACTACCCTGTTACTCTGACTCCTCTCCAGAATCATCTTTCCTCGACATCTTTCCTTTCCTTGACATCTCTGGAACTTTTCGGAGGCCTATAGACAACACCCAACATGGTGACCTCTCCTTTCCTGTTTCTAACCTCAGCTCATTCTACCTCAGTAGATGAGTCCTCAAATGTCCTTTCTGCCACCATAATACTGTCCTTGACTAACATCGCCATGCCTCCCCCTCTTTTACCATCTTCTCTGTTGTTACTGAAACATCTGAACCCCAGAACCTGCAACAACCGTTCCTATTCCTGTTTTATCCATGTCTCCAAAATGGCCACGATATCGAAATCCCAGGTACCAATCCATCCTGCAAGTTCACCACCTTATTCCGGATGCCCCTGACATTGAAACCATTTTCCTGCTGGCTGGTGGACTCTTGCGACCATGAAACCATATTTCTGACCTCACTACTCTCACCCTCCTGGACATTGTAACTACAATTCCGGTTCCCATCCCCGGCTGAATTCGTTTCAACCGTCCTGAAGAGCAATATCAAATTTCCCCTCCCCCAAGGATATTGGAACCCCTCTCGTTCAGGTGTAGACCATCCTGTCTGTAGGATGTACACCTGGTTCAGGTGTACACCACCTACCCCAGAATTTAAGCTCCAATTATTTATTTATCCGAAACCCTGCCTCCTGTGTCATTAATCACATGTTCAACTCCTCTCTCTCCCTATACCTCGCCTTGCCAGCACTTGGCACGGGCAACAAACCAGAGATAACAACTCTGTTAGCTCTAGCTCCAAGCTTCTACCCTATCTCCCTGAATTTCTGCCTTAAATGCCCACTCCTTTCCCTACCCATGTCATTAGTGCCTCTGTAGACCACACCTTGGGACTGCTCCCCGTCACCCTCAAGGGGGTCCTTATGGGTGGCAAAGTGACTTCGTGGTTAGCACTGTCACCTCACAGCACCCGGGACCTGGGTTCGAATCCAGCCTTTGGCGACGGTCTGTGTGGAGTTTGTACATTCTCTGTGTCTGCATGGGTTTCCTCCAGGTGCTCCAGTTTCCTCCCACAATCCAAACATGTGCAGGTTAGGTGACTTGGCCATGCTAATTTGGCCATAGTTTTCAGAGATGTGTAGGTTAGGTGCATTAGTCCGGAGTAAATATAGGATAATAGGGTAGGGGAATGGGTCTGGGTGGGTTACTCTTTGGAGGATCAGTGTGGACGTGTTGGACAGAAGAGCCTGTTTCCACACTGTAGGAATTCTATGATTCGATGATTCCAAAAACATGATCCAACACATCACAAACCCTGGCACCTGGGAGGTAACACTCCATCCGTGAGTCTCTCTCATTCCCACAGAACCTCCTGCTTTTCTCCCTAACAATGGAGTCCCCAGTGACTAATGCTGTGCTCATCTTCCACCTCCCTTCTGAGCAACAGGGACAGACACTGTGTCAGAGACCTGTACCCCATGACTTACCCCTGGTAAGTTGTTCCCCCCCAACAGTATCCAAAATGGTCTGCTTGTTATTGAGGGGAATGGCTGCAGGGGATCCCTGCACTGCCTGCTAGTTCCCTTTCCATCCCCTGACTGTAACCCATCAGCCCTTTTCTTGTACCTGAGGTGCAACTACCTCCCTGTAACTCCTCTCATTAACTCCCCTGCCTCCAGAATGATTCAAAGTTTCTCCAGCTCCAGCTCTAGATCCCTAAAGTGTTTTTCAAGGAGCTGCAGTTGGGTGCACTTCCCACAGATGGAGTCAGCAGGGTGTTATGACACGGGATAAACCCCTCTGTTAATTTAAACCTAACACACAGAGATGTTCACCTCTTGCTGTAACCTGTTAAATTGCAAGAGGCAAAGGACCATCCCAGTTTTCACTACTTCAAATAAAAATTCACTATTTTATTCTTTAAGTTCAACAGAGAACGTTAAACAACTATTTACAACTCCTTTTTCTTAAACCTGTCTTTTCCCGCCCACTCCACAATACTGGGCTGATTAAAAAAAACTCGATGAAGTTTTAATAAAAAAAGTTACATTTCAAATCCAGTCAGCTTTGTCGATTCTCCTTTTGTCGACTTTCCTCTGTTTAGGTCGGTTTTTCTTCAGTCTTTTTCTGCGCAGCGAAGTTCATATTAACTTCTTCCCATATATATATAAAACATTGAATAGACACCAATACATTATTAGTTAAATCCGTGATACCGCATCTGTGATTACATTCTTGTCACCCGGAACATGTACGATTTTTAAATTAAAATCTGTTACATAAGGCTCCCATGAAATAGTCTCATTTCCTTGTCTTTAAAGCTTTCCAAGAATGAAAGAGGATTGTGATCCGTGTGCACGACCGTCTCTGACACATTGTTTGTGATATTCACATTAAAATGTCATCAGGACAGTACCAAACTCAATAGTTCTTTTTTGAACATAAAGTATTTTGTCTGGTGGGTGTTGAGTTTCTTTGAAAAGTAACCACCTGGCAGTTCAATCCCATCCTTATCTTCCTGTAGCAGTACAGCTCCAACTCCTGTGTCACGAGCATCGATGGCAACTTTGAAAGGTTTTGAAAGGTTTGGTGTCGCTAAAACTGGTGTGATGGTTAATATTGCTTTGAAATAGCCGAATACCTGCTCGCATTGTTCTGCCCACCAAAACGTTGTGTTACTCTTCAGCAAATTGGTAAACAGTGCCACTACACTGCTGACGTTTGGAACAAACTTCTGATAGAATCTGCTTAGTCCCAAGAATTGTTCCACCTCTTTGTTTGAGGTTGGATATGGAAATTCCTTGATGGCCTTCATCTTTGCATTCCATGGGGGTCAACCTTCCATGACTGATGTTACATCCTAAGAATGTCACCTCTGCTTTTGCAAATTCAGTTTTGTTGAAGTTTGTTACCAGTTTTGCTTCTCGTAGTCATTCAGAGTTCTGCCAACTGTACCATGTGCCTTTTCCAGGACTTACTAAAGATCACTACATCATCCCCATAGACTGCACAGTCTGTGAACCCAGCCACAACTTTGTTCAGGAGTCTTTGGAATGTGGTGGGGGCATTATTCATTCCAAAAGGCATCGCGTTGAATTGATGTAGCCCATTTGGGGTTACAAACACAGAAATTTCTATCACCGTCTCTGACAAAGGTAACCATGCAGTAAGTCTAACTTTGTGATGTAACTGGCTTGTCTGATATGAATCCGATTTTGTAACGGTGTTCACCTTCCGATAATCCACAAAAAATCCCATTTGGTCTGGGAACTGAGACGATCAGCAAACTCCACTCACTCTGGCTCTGTTCAGTGCTGTCCTTGTCAAGCATGGCCTCCACCTCCATCTGGACCTGTCTGGCTTTGAAAAGATTAAGTTGTTTTATCAGAACAGTATTCCCTATGTCCAGTTCATGTACAACAGTATTAGTCCTCTCCATCTGATTCTCACATATGTCTTCAAACTGCAGTAGCAAACCTTTCAACTGAGCCCCTAGACCGACAGCTCACTAACCTGTCCAAATCCTCGAGGATTTCTTCATTTTTTAACATATTTTGAGGCACATCAAAATTCACAATATCTGGATTTGATTCCTCGCTCTGTGGGGCAGTAACTAACACCCATTTCTCCTGGTCTTTCTCTCTACCATAATGAGGTTCCAACATGTTCACATGACATCCCCAGTACAGTTTTTCTCCTACCTGCCATCTTTACTAGATAGATCACCTGACTTAACTTTTTCTCAATCTGATAGGACCCCTAAACCTGGTTTTGAAGGGATCGCCTATTGCTTATGACAATACTAACACATCCTCGCCTCAGGAAAACGTCTGAGTCTCAGAGTTTTTAATCTGTCACCTGCTTCATTCTACGCTGTGCCATCTTTACGTGCTGTTTAGCGAAATCATCAACTCGATTTAGTGTCTCCATCACCTCTGATACGTAATCTAAGTGTGAGATCTCCGACTTTGGTCCTGTCAATTTCTCCTTGATTAATTTCAAACAGCCTCTCACTTCATGTGGAATATTAACTCGAAGGGAGTAAAATGAGTAGATTTATTTGGGGCAAACAATATGAATGGGATACCTTTACCCCAGTCATTCGGGTAATCCTGACAGTATGTTGTCAACATGGTCTTCAAGGTCTGATACCACCTTTCTAAAGCTCCCTGGGATTCAGGATGATATACACTGGGATTAAAATGCTGTATGCCGAAGCTATCTGTAACCTCCTTAAACAGCTAAGCAGTAAAATGTGACCCTTGATCCAACTGAATCTCTCTGAGTAGCCCATACCGTGTGAACAAAGCTACTAACTCTTCTCCCTTGATACTCCGTCATGGAATTGCCTCCGGAAATCTGGTAGAAACATCCATTATGGTTAACATGTGCTGGTTCCCACTTTTAGTTTTCGGGAGGGGACCTACACAATCAATTACAACCCACGCGAAAGGGAATTGGCAACAGAGGGGCTGGTTTTGTTACGACCTGGGGCTTACCTACCATTTGGCATGTATGACACATACAGCAAATGTTAACCACATCATTGTGCATTCTACGTTAATAAAAATGTTTTTGTACCTTAGCCTGAATCTTTCATACTCCTCGGTGACCTCCTACAGGAAGTTCATGTGCTCACCGTAACACTTCCTGTCTGTATGCTACCGGCAACACAACCTGGTGCACTTTGGCCCATTTCTCCTCTGCACTAACCTGCCGTGGTCTCCATTTCTATCTGAGAATTCTATCTTTCAGATAATAACCCTTAGGAATACACTCTGCCTCCTTTTCGGAGTAACCATCCACACATATATCTTTTATTGCCTTGTCTTGCTGTTGCAAGTCCCTTAACCTTTCAGGACTAAACACCTCTGTCTGACCCTCTGCCTGTTCAGGTTTTTCTGCACCATTACATCAAACAGGGTATCCACCAACTGAACCTCAACTCCTTCATCTTTCTCTTCAGTTTTTACTTTTTGCTGTGACTTCTGTTAGTGGGATCTTGTTACTACACAATCTGGGAAAATATCAGGATATTTTTCTTTTAACTCCTCAGTTTCTTGATCTTCCTTGGGCTTCACCACAAGAAGGGATGTCACTCCCACCTTGGATCCTGCCAAATCATTCAGAAGAACAAACTGAATTCCTGGAACCAACACTCTGTGAATCTCTGACTGTTATTCTCCCAGGTAAAACCAAGAACTGTAGATACTGGAAACCAGAGTCGAGATTAGACAGTGGTGCTGGAAAAGCACAGCAGGTCAGGCAGCGTCCGAGGAGCAGGACTGTTACTCTCCCAGCCTTGAGTTGGCACTGCAACCTGATCTTACATCATGGAATGTTACATTTCTGTCTGTCTATCCCACAGATTACCAAACTCTCGGGTAACAGATCAGGAAGTGTACAAATTCGCTCATCTCTTACAATTAGAGACTGGTTAGATTGTGTATTTCTCAAAATTATAATTTCTTGTTCTTCTCCCCCTGTTCTCTCAGAGTAACCTTTACCCACAAAGATGAATTCTTTGTAGAGATCAGATACTAACCCCATACCCAGCCCCTGCCTCGGCTGTGCACTCTCCTTCAGGTCCTCAGCTCTTCTTGGGGTCTCCTTTCCTACCTTCACTAAGGCCACTGGCTCAGCTCCTTTTACCACATCTTTTCCCACAATGCCTTTCTTCAACAACCAGCACTGTGACTTTACATGTGTCACTTTCCCACCGTGGGAACACCTGAGGCCTTTCACCTCCTTTCCACCATCTTGGGCTTGTTTTCGAACCTGTGGTAAATATTTACATGTTCTCTACTTTTTGTTTCCTCGTGCAGAATCTCCCCTTCACCCAACTTCTATCCCACACAGGGCGTAATTCGGCCCGGAAGCTTCTCATATACACCAATATGTATTCATCTGCTAATCCTGCTGCACATCTCACTTCCTGAACTTTCTGTTCTTCCACACGAATTCTTACCATCTCTGGAAGTGAGTTTTTAAACTCCTCCAGCAGAGTAATCTCTCAGAGCCTCATAGGTCTTATCAATCTTTAAGGCTCACATCCATCTATCAAATTGATTATGTTTCATTCTTTCAAACTCAACTTAAATTTGATGTGGTTCCTTCTTTATGTTTCTGAACTGCTGTCTGTACACTTTTGGGACCAATTCATAAGCACTCATAGATTCATAGAGATGTACAGCATGGAAACACACCCTTCGGTCCAACCCATCCATGCCAACCAGATATCCCAACCAAATCTAGTCCCACCTGCCAACACCCGGCCCATATCCCTCCAAACCCTTCCTATTCTTATACCCATCCAATGCCTCTTAAGTGTTACAATTGTACCAGCCTCGGCCACAACCTCTGGCAGCTCATTCCATACACGTACCATACTCTATGTGAAAAAGTTGCCCCTTAGGTCTCTTTTATATCTGTCCCCTCACCCTAAGCCTATGCTTTCTAGTTCTGGACTCTCCAACCCCAGGGAAAAGACTTAGTCTATTTATCCTGGGCGGCACTGTGGCACAGTGGTTAGCACTGCTGCCTCACAGCGCCAGAGACCTGGGTTCAATTCCCACCTCAGGCGACTGACTGTGTGGAGTTTGCACGTTCTCCCCGTGTCTGCGTGGGTTTCCTCTGGGTGCTCCAGTTTCCTCCCAGAGTCCAAAGATGTGCTGGTCAGGTGAATTGGCAATGCTAAATTGCCCGTAGTGTTAGGTAAGGGGTAGATGTAGGGGTATGGGTGGGTTGCGCTTCGGCGAGTCGGTGTGGACTTGTTGGGCAGAAGGGCCTGTTTCCACACTGTAAGTAATCTATCCTATCCATGCCCTTCAGATAGATTCTCATCAGATCTCGATCAGTCAACCAGAAGGGGGAACCCACCGCCGAGGAACACAGGACTGTTCTAAAAGAAACAGGACATGCCTTCCCAGCCATCGATGGTGCCTCCCCTGCTGGTGATGATGGCCATCCCAGACGAGCACCCAAATTGTGAGAAACAGAGCTCATGTACCAATAAATTTCAGTCCGAGTCAAATTCTGAAGCAGCGAATTTTATTGAAACGTTCTTGCAAGATGGGTGTCGAACAAATAGGCACCCAATCCAAAAATTACTCCACAATTTATCCAGTTTAATTGAGTCTCTCTCGGTATAGAACACAGAACATTACAGTGCAGTACAGGCCCTTCAGCCCTCGATGTTGCACCAACCTGTTATACCAATCTGAAGCCCATCTAACCTACACTATTCCATGTCCATAAATATGCTTGGTCCAATGACAACTTAAATGTACTTAAAGTTGGCGAATCTACTACCATTGCAGGCAAAGCATTCCATACACTTACTACTCTCTAAGTAAAGAAACTCCCTCTGACATCTGTCCTATATCTATCACCCCTCAATTTAAAGCGATGCCGCCTCGTGCTCGCCATCACCATACTTGGAAAAAACTCTCCCTGTCCACCCTATCTAACCCTCTGATTATCTTGTATATCTCTATTAAGTCACCTCTCAACCTTCTTCTCTCTAACAAAAACAGCCTCAAGTCCCTCAGCCTTTCCTCATAAGACCTTCCCTCCATACCAGGCAAGCAGAACCTTTCCAAATCTTCCACATCCTTCTTATATTGCGGCCGCACTAGAGTTTTGTACAGCTGTAGCATAACCTCATTATTCTGGAACAAGATCCCTATATTAATAAAAGCTAAAACACTGTATGCCTTCTTAACAACCCTGTCAACTTGGGTGGCAACTTTCAAGGATCTGTGTACCTGGACACTGAGATCTCTCTGCTCATCTACACTACCAAGAATCTTTCACTTAACCCAGTACTTTGCATTCCGGTTTTTCCGACCAAAGTGAATCACCTCACATTTGTCCGCATAAAACTCCATTTGCCACCTCTCGGCACAGCTCTGCAGCTTATCTATGTCCCTCTGAAACCTACAACATCCTTCATCACTATCCACAACTCCACTGACCATAGTGTCATCTGCAAATTTACTAACCCACCCTTCTACACATTCATCCAGGTCGTTTATAAAAATGATGAACAGCAGTGGACCCAACACTGACCCTTGCGGTACACCACTAGTAAATGGACTCCAGGATGAACATATTCCATCAACCACCACCCTCTGTCTTCTTTCAGCTAGCCAATTACTGATCCAAACTGCTATATCTCCCACAATCCCATTCCTCTGCATTTTATACAATAGCCTACTGTGGGGAACCTTATCGAACGCCTTGCTGAAATCCATATACAACACATCAACTGGTTTACTCTCATTTACCTGTTTGGTCACCTTCTCAAAGAACTCAATAAGGTTTGTGAGGCATGACCTACCCATCACAAAACTGTGCTGACTATCCCTAATCACATTATTCTTTTCTAGATGATTATAAATTCTATCTCTTAAAACCTTTTCCAACACTTTACCAACAATTGAAGTAAGGCTCACTGGTCTACAATTACCAAGATTGTCTCTACTCCCCTTCTTGAACAGAGGAACCACTTTTGCTAACCTCCAGTCCTCTGGCACTATTCCTGTAGACAATGACGATTTAAAGATCAATGCCAAAGGCTCAGCAATCTCCTCCCTTGCTTCCCAGAGTATCCTAGGATAAATCCCATCCGGCCCAGGGGACTTATCTATTTTCACACTCTTCAGGATTTCTAATACCTCCTCCTTGTGAACCTCAATCCCACCGAGTCGAGTCGCCTGTATCTCAGTAATCTCCTCATCAACATTGTTGTTTTCTAGAGTGAATGCTGTCGAATAATATTCAATTTGTGCTTCCCCTATCTTCCTCTGACTCCACACACAACTTCCCACTACTATCCTTGATTGGCCCTAATCTTACTCTCATCATTCTTTTATTCCTTAAATACCTATAGAATGCCTTAGAGTTTACCCTGCTCTTATCCGCCAACAACTTCTCATGTCTCCTCCTGGCTCTTCTGAGCTCTCTCTTTAGGTCTTTCCTGACTACCTTGTAACCCTCAAGCACCCTAACTGAGCCTTCACATCTCATCCTAACTTAAGCCTTCTTCCTCTGGACCAATGATTCCACTTCCTTTGTAAACCATGGTTCCTGCGCTCTACAGCTTCCTCCCTGCCTGACAGGTACATACTTATCTAGGGCACACAGGAGCTTTTCCTTGAATAAGCTCCACATTTCTAATGTGCCCAAACCTGCAGTTTCCTTCCCCATCCTATGCTTCCTAAATCTTGCCTAATCGCATCGTAATTGTCTTTCCCCCAGCTATAACTCTTGCCCAGTGGTATACACCTATCCCTTTCTATCACTAAAGTAAACATAACAGAATTATGGTCTGTATCACCAAAGTGCTCACCTACTTCCAAGTTTAACACCTGGCCAGGCTCATTACCCAGTACCAAATCTAATGTGTCTTTACCCCTTGTTGGCCAGTCTACATACTGTGTCAGGAAGCCCTCCTGCACACACTGGACAAAACCTGACCCATCTATAGTTCTCGTACTATAGTGTTCCCAGTCAATATTCGGAAAGTTGAAGTCTCCCATGACAACTACCCTGTCTCTCTAACTCCTATCGAGAATCATCTTTGCTATCCTTTCCTCTACATCTCTGGAACTATTCGGAGGCCTATAGAAAACTCCCAACAGGGTGACCTCTCCTTTCCTGTTTCTAACCTCAGCCCAAAGTACCTCAATTGACGAGTCCCCAAACATCCTTTCTACAACTGTACTACTGTCCTTGACCAACAATGCCACACCTCCTTCTCTTTTACCACCTTCCTTGTTCTTATTGAAACATCTAAATCCTGGAACCTGCAAAAACCATTCCTGTCACTGCTCTATCCATGTCTCCGAAATGGCCACAACTTCAAAGTCACAGGTACCAACCCATGCTGCAAAGTCACCCATCTTATTTTGGATGCTCCTGGCATTGAAGTAGACACACTTCAAACCAACTTCTTGCTTGCCGGTGCCATCTTGAGTCCCTGAAACTTGATTTTGGACGTCCCTACTCTTAACCTTTTCTATACTTGAACTACAATTATGGTTCCCATCCCCCTGCTGGATTAGTTTAAACCCACCCCAATAGCCTTAGCGAATTTCCACACCCCCAGGATATTGGTACCCCTTTGGTTGAGGTGAAGACCAGCCTGCTTGTAGAGGTCCCACCTACCCCAGAAAGAGCCTCAATTATCCAAGGAGCCAAAACCCTCCCTCCTGCACCATCCCTGTAGCCACGTGTTCAACTCCTTTCTCTCCCTATTCCTTGCCTCACGAACACGTGGCACGGGAAACAAACCAGAGACAACAACTCTGTTCGTCCAAGCTCTAAGCCTCCAACCTAGCTCCCTGAATTTCTGCCTTCAATCGGGCCTATACTAGTTCTTGCCAATTTGAATTTTCTAGTTTGGGATTGAATACTCTCCTTGACAGAGTCTATAAATGTGGGTTGTTCATCTTCTTACTGAGTCCTTATTTTTGAACAGAAACAATCATTGCTGAACGTTTTGAAAAATCTATTTAAGTGTCTGACCCTATATTTTTGCATCCCGCATTCGGTTAGGTGTAAGACAAAAATCTGCAATTAAAATGCTTGATTCTTTTCAATCTTTCAAGAAGATCTTCTCCATGTGGCTGAACACCAACTCATTCCACACGGACTCCAGACCACCTTTAAATTAGCAGAGTTCAGACCCGAACAGGACAAACAGGACAGACTACAGATTCAAAAACACCAGCAACAGTTCTCCTTCAAGATCCTCCAAAAATACCTCCCTCCCCTTCCTGGACCTCTCCATCTCCATTAATGACGACCGCCTTGACACTGACATTTTTTACAAACCCACCGACTCCCACAGCTACCTGGATTACACCTCTTCCCACTCTACTTCTTGCAAAAATGCCATCCCGTATTCCCAATTCCTCTGCCTCCGCCGAATCTGCTCCCAGGTGGACCAGTTCCACCACAGAACACACCAGATGGCCTCCTTCTTCAGAGACCGCACTTTTCCTACCCACGTGGTTAAAGATGCCCTCCAATGCATCTCGTCCACATCCCGCACCTCCGCCCTCAGACCCCACCCCTCCAACCGTAACAAGGACAGAACGCCCCTGGTGCTAACCTTCCACCCTCCCAACCTTCGCAAAAACCAAATCATCCTCCGACATTTCTGCCACCTCCAGAAAGACCCCACCACCAGGAACATATTTCCCTCCCCACCACTTTCTGCCTTCCGCAAAGACCGTTCCCTCCGTGACTACCTGGTCAGGTCCACACACCCCTAGAACCCACCCTCCCATCCTGGCACCTTCCCCTGCCACCGCATGAACTGTAAAACCTGTGCCCACACCTCCTCCCTCACCTCCATCCAAGGCCCTAAAGGAGCCTTCCACATCCATCAAAGGTTTACTTGCACATCCACCAGTATCATTTAATGTATCCGTTGCACCCGATGTGGTCTCCTCTACATTGGGGAGACTGGGTGCTTCCTCGCAGAGTGTTTTAGGGGTCTTCTCCAGGACACCCACACCAAACAACCACACCGCCCCGTGGCCCAACATTTCAACTCCCCCTCCCACTCTGCCGAGGACATGGAGGTCCTGGGCCTCCTTCACCGTCGCTCCCTCACCACCAGACGCCTGGAGGAAGAACACCTCATCTTCCGCCTCAGAACAGAACAACCCCAGGGCATCAACGTCGACTTCAACAGTTTCCTCATTTCCCCTTCCCCCACCTCACCCTAATTCCAAACTTCCAGCTCAGCACTGTCCCCATGACTTGTCCGGACTTGTCCTACCGGCCTATCTCCTTTTCCACCTATCCACTCCACCCTCTCCTCCTTGACCTATCACCTTCATCCCCTCCCCCACTCACCCATTGTACTCTATGCTACTTTCTCCCCACCCCCACCCTCCTCGAGCTTATCTCTCCACTCTTCAGACGCACTGCCTTTATTCCTGATGAAGGCCTTTTGCCCGAAACGTTGATTTCGAAGCTCCTTGGATGCTGCCTGAACTGCTGTGCTCTTCCAGCACCACTAATCCCGAACACATGATCAGCCGAGAGTGACTCCCTTCTCCCAGGTTCCCCGTCTCTCTGTTATTTCTGTTTGATGATGCCACATTCCAGTGGGAACCCTCCGACATGGCTTCGCTTTCCCTCAAATGAGAAATCCTCCCCCCCCCCCCCCCCCCCAAATCTGGTGGACAGGCCTTTCACCTGTGAGGGACCCAGCTCCTGTGCTCATCCCCTCACCCCTTCACCTCCTTTCCAGAACAATGATGGAGGTTCCCTTATCCTCACTCTCCACTGCACTCACTTCCACATTCACACAATCATCCCCGCCACCTCCTGCAGAACAGCACCATCAAACACATCGTCCCCTCTCATCCCCTGTCAGCATTCTTAAACACCTCAAAGGTGAGGTGCCAGAGGGCTGAGAGGTTGCTCATGTTGTCCCCCTGTACAAGAAGGGTAGTAAGGATATTCCAGGTAACTACAGACCAGTGATCCTGACACCTGATGGGAAAGTTGCTGGAAAAGATCTGAGGGTTAAGATCTATTTATATTTAGAAAAGAATGATCTTATCAATGATGGTTTTGTGCGGGGGAGATCGTGCCTTACCAACTTAATAAAGTTCTTCAAGGATGTGACCGAGTTGATAGATGAAGGAAGGGCTGTTGATATCATATACATGGACTTTAGTAAGGTGTTTGATAAGGTTCCCCATTGTAGACTAAAGGATAAAGTGTAGTCACATGGTGTGCAGGGTGTTCTAGCTCGGTGGATAAAGAACTGGTTGAGCAACAGGAGACAGAGAGTAGCAGTTGAAGGGAGTTTCTCGAAATGGAGAAAGGTGACAAGTGATGTTCCACAGGGGTCAGTGTTGGGACCACTGTTGTTTGTAATGTACATAAATGATCTGGAAGAGGGCACTGTTGGTATGATCAGCAAGTTTGCAGATGACACGAAGATTGGTGGAGTATCAGAAAGCATAAGGAACTGTCTGAGAATACAGGAGAATATAGATAGATTGGAGAGTTGGGTAGAAAGTGGCAGATGGAGTTCAATCCAGACAAATGTGAGGTGATGCATTTAGGCAAGACTAATTCTTGAACGAATTATACAATGAACAGAAGAGCCTTGGGATAAGTTAATGGGCAGAGAGATCTGGGAGTGCAGGTCCATTGTACCCTGAAGGTTGCTGCACAGGTGGATAGAGTGGTCAAGAAGGCATATAGTATGCTTGCCTTCATTGGATGGGTTATTGAGTATCAGGTAGGTAAAAACAATGACTGCAGATGCTGGAAACCAGATTCTGGATTAGTGGTGCTGGAAGAGCACAGCAGTTCAGGCAGCATCCGAGGAGCAGTAAAATCGACGTTTCGGGCAAAAGCCCTTCATCAGGAATAAAGGCAGAGAGCCTGAAGCGTGTTGAGATAAGCTAGAGGAGGGTGGGGGTGGGGAGAAAGTAGCATAGAGTACAATAGGTGAGTGGGGGAGGGGATGAAGCTGATAGGTCAGGGGCGGGGGGTAGGGTGGAGTGGATAGGTGGAAAAGAAGACAGGCAGGTAGGACAACTCAAGGAGGACAGTGCTGAACTGGAAGTTTGGAACTAGGGTGAGGTGGGGGAAGAGGAAATGAGGAAACTGTTGAAGACCACATTGATACCCTGGGGTTGAAGTGTTCTGAGGCGGAAGATGAGGTGTTCTTTCTCCAGGCGTCTGGTGGTGAGGGAGTGGCGGTGAACCTCAATGTCCTCGGCAGAATTGAAGGGTTATTGAAATGTTGGGTCACAGGGCAGTGTGGTTGATTGGTGTGGGTGTCCCGGAGATGTTCCCAAAAACGCTCTGCTAGGAGGCATCCAGTCTCCCCAATGTAGAGGAGACCACATTGGGAGCAACGGATACAATAAATGATATTAGTGGATGTGCAGGTAAAACTTGGATGCATGTGGAAGTCTCTTTTAGGGCCTTGGATGGAGGTGAGGGAGGAGGTGTGGGCACAGGTTTTACAGTTCCTGCGGTGGCAGGGGAAAGTGCCAGGATGGGAGGGTTGGTTGTAGGGGGGGCGTGGACCTGACCAGGTAGTCACGGAGGGAACGGTCTTTGCGGAAGGCGGAAAGGGGTGGGGAGGGAAATATATCCCTGGTGGTGGGTTCTTTTTGGAGGTGGCAGGAATATCGGAGGATGATTTGCTTTATGCGAAGGTTGGTAGGGTGGAAGGTGAGCACCAGGGGATTTCTGTCCTTGTTACGGTTGGAGGGGTGGGGTCTGACAGCAGAAGTGCAGGATGTGGACGAGATGCGTTGGAGGGCATCTTTAACCACGTGGGAAGGGAAATTGCTGTCTCTAAAGAAGGAGGCCATCTGGTGTGTTCTGTAGTGGAACTGCTCCTCCTGGCAGCAGATACGGCAGAGGTGGAGGAATTAGGAATACAAGATGGCATTTTTGCAAGAGGTAGGGTGGGAAGAGGTGTAATCCAGGTAGCTGTGGGAGTCTGTGGTGGAACTGGTCCTTCTGGGAGCAGATAAGGCGGAAGCGGAGGAATTGGGGTGGCAATTCATGTTAAAATTGTACAAGACATTGGTTCAGCCACATTTAGAATACTGTGTACAGTTCTGGTCACCACATTACCAAAAGGATGTGGACGCTTTAGAGAGGTTGCAGAGAAGGTTTACGAGGATGTTGCCTCGTATGGAAGGTGCTAGCTATGAAGAGAGGTTGAGTAGGTTTGGTTTGTTTTCATTAGGAAAAAGGAGATTGAGGGAGGAACTGATTGAGGTTTACAAAATCGTGAAGGGTATAGACAGGGTGGATAAGCTTTTTCCCAGGGTGAAGGATTCAATAACAAGAGGTCACGCTTTGAAGGTGAAAGGTGAAATGTTTAAGGGGGATACATGCGGCAAGTACCTCACACAGAGGGTGGTGGGTGCCTGGAACATGTTGCCAGCAGGGGTGGTAGAGACAGGCACGGTAGATTCATTTAAGATGCGTCTGGACAGATGCATGAGTAGGTGGGAAGCAGAGGGATACAGATGCTTAGGAATTGAGTGACAGGTTTAGAGAGTGGGTTTGGATTGGCTCAGGCTTGGAGGGCCGAAGGGTCTGTTCCGAGGCTGTAATTTTTCTTTGTTCTTTGTCCTTTGTTCTTTTTCATAAGGTCCGTTCCATAAGGCATTTTCATAAGGCATTCCCTCAGAGCGTTCCCTCAGAGGCACCCTCCGTCACCCCGAACACTTCCCCATTCCCCCATAGAACCTTCCTATGCAATTACAGAAGCTGTTACACTTACTGATTCACCTCTTCCCTCCTCCCTATCCAAGGCCCCGAATACACCTTCCAGATGAAGCAACATTTCATTTGTACCATTTCAATCCGGTCGACTGTCACTGCTGCTCACAATGCAGTCTCCTTTACATTGGGGAGACCAAACAGAGATGACTTTGGGGAACCCTTCCACTCTGTCTGTCAGACTTTCTCATTGCTTCCCATTTCAATAACCTCCCTTGCTCTCATGCTAACATTTCAGTCCTGGGTATGCTGCAATGTTCCACAGAAGTCAAACCCAAGCTTGAGTAACAACTGACTTTACACTTGGGTACGTTACAGCCTGTAGGAGTTAATATTCAATTCCATAACTTCACAGCCTGACCACATTTTGACTGCTTTCTGCATTTTTAATGCATTCTCTCTCCTGGTTTCCCTATGACCTTTCCTTGTCTGTGTCTTGTTTATCTTGCACTCAATGGTGAGAACCGATTCCCCCCCAGTCCCACCTTAATTTATGATGAGGAGGTGCCTATGTTGGACTGGGGGACACAAAGTTAAAAATCACACCACACCAGGTTATGGTCAAAATAAACCTGTTGGACTCTAACCTGGTGTTGTGTGATTCTTAACAGTGTCCACCTTAACTTAGACCCACCTTCCAGCTGTTTCTCTTTCACCATAACTAAGCTCCACACCCTCTGTTTTCCATCACCCTCTTCCTGTCAAGGGATTAAAAAACAAATTTCCCAATCCCTTTCCAGTTCTGAAGAAATGTCACGCTGGTCTTGAAACATTCAATCTTTTTCTCCGTCCCTGCAGATGCTGCCAGACCTGACTATTTCCGGAAATGTTGAGGCACAGAACCAATTTTCAATAAAACAAGTAACTGTAGATACTGGAACTCTAAATAAAAACTTAAATTGCTGGAGAAAATGGGGGCTGTGAAGAAGGGTTACTGGACCTAGAATTTTAACTCTGTATTCAGTCCACAGGAGCTGCCAGACCTGCTTAGGATCTCCACCAATTTCTGTTTTGGAACACGTTTCAGTGATGTGTACAAAAAGTTGCTCCAACGCCCTGTCCAACATGGAGACCTATACACCGGGAAGTGAACACTAGCACAATGTGCACTACTTCATTGGTTCTGAAACTACACATGGCTGTCATCACTGACCCTACAGAGCTCTTAATCATGGTCAGGGAGTGAAACAGAAGGGAAGACATTCACTTTAAACACAGAAGGTGGCATTATTGGAAGGGAAGAGATTCAGATGAACATGTTAAAGGATTTTGTGTGATATGATAAATTGGAGGTATGACACTACGAAGAGACCCTCAGGAGAATGAAGATATTAATATTGAAGTGTTCCTCCATCAGAAACCAGAGTAGGTCACTGAGTACAGGGACGATGGGTGAATGGGTCTTGGTGTGAACTGGGGGATAGGAAGCAGAATGCATTGCAGATATTGCAGCTCAGACTGGCCATTCATGTGGTGCTGTAAACCACAACAGCAACAGATTCAGGTTTAACCACAGTCTGTAACTTTTCTCCCCGATAGTCCCTCCATCTACCATTGCCATCAATCGATGGTTCAGTGAAGAGTGTGGGTGAATATGCCAGGGTCAAAACCATGTCTACTGAAAACTGATGGCAACCCCATTAAAGCTACTGCACTTGGATGCTTGCATTCCAAGCAGCAGGACAAACATCTGATACAGAAGGTGAAATGATCCCAATACCAATTGGCCAATGATCATGTGTGGTCCCGTCATAAATAGTGATAGAGTATTTGTGATCTCAATTAATAGTCATCGACAGTTAAACAACTCACTGGAGGAGAGGGCTCCACAAACATCCCCATCCTGAATAACGGAACAGCCCTGTACATCAGTGTAAAAGACTAGGATGTAGTATATGCACCATCCTCAGCCAAAACTATTGAATGGGTGATTCATCTCTCCCTTTTCATGATATCTTGAAGTCAGTTAAGAGTTACCCATATTGCCGAACATCGCCTCTATGCACTTTTCCCAAGGTACATATCTCTTCATGTGATCATTGACTAAAAAATATAAAATAGGAACTGCAGTGGTGGTCCCTTCAGTCTATCGATTTTTCTCTCCATTAAATACAAAAAAGCTGATCCTTCATTTCCCCACCTTACTCCTGCTCTCTTCCCATCCCTTTAGTCTCTAGAGATCCTTACTTCCATGGCCTTATGTGGTAGAGAATTCCCCAGGTTCACCAGTCTCTGAGTGCAGACATTTATTCTCATCTCAGTGCAGAGTAACCTGCCTGTACCTAATACCGTGGCCTGTTGTTTTAGAGGTGCCAATCAGGGGAGTTATCATCACTGTTTCCACTCTGTCTCATCCTCTCAGAGATTTATATATGTCACTGTATCCTCCAGTCATTTTCCTAAAACTCATGGAATACAGGCCCAGTCCACCCAAACTGTTCCCACGACAAGCCTGTCATCCCAGAGATCAGTCTGGCCATCATTCACTGCACTCCCTCAATGTCAGGATTGTCCTTCATTCAGTATGGAGACCCAGATGGCACACAATACCGCACAATGTTTGAGATGACGTCTCACCAAGGCCCTGCACAGCGACAATAAGACACCCATTACTCCGGTACTCACATTCCTTCGTAATGAAGGTCAACACACCATTTATCTCCGGCACTGTTTTCTGCTCCCATAGTGTTGTTTTCAGTGACTAGTGTATAAGGTGACCCAGTTCCTTTTCAATGTTACAGCTCCCCACTTGGCGGGGGTCTATGTACACTGGTCAGTGTGACAATGCCATTCCCAGTATTGACTTCGAGCTTCAGAACTCGCTGCCCAGCATGGACCTCTGAGGCCTGCACAGAAGCAAACAAAAAAGGGAACGTAAGTCCTTTTATAGATCTCGGTCGTTCAATCAATCCCTTATCAAACAGTAGGCTGCCTTTCTATGTTTCCTTCCAAAGTATACAATGTCACATCTATCCACATTGCTCTTGATCTCCGGCGTATTTACCCATTCACTCCACTTGTCTCAATCACCTTGGGGTTATTTTACCTCCTCCTGACCCACACACAATCCTACATTGTTTAGAGCCATCATCAGGCTTGGAAATATTACATGGGAGTCCCTCAACCACATGTTTGATCAGTATTGTGAACAGCTGGGGGCCAAGCACCCATCCCTGTGACAGCCTATGAGCCTTATCCTCCAAAAAGATTATTTTATTCTTATTCACTGTTTCCTGACAGTTCTCTAATTCTAAAGTCATGTCCATACATTAGCCCCAATCCCACAGAATAATTTTACAAACTAGGATTGGAACTTTATCAAAAACCATTCTGAAAATCCAAATGCATCACATCCATTCCTTCTCCAGAATTTCGGTCCCAGTCATTTTCTCCAATATAATTCCCATTTCATCAATCTGTGTTCACTTTGTCTCTGTCCATAACTTCACTCCCAACCATTTCTCTGTTCTGCTTGATGTGCATTTGGAATATTTTGGGATTCTTCCTAATCTTGCCTGCCAGCACTTCTCCATGTCTTTGTGTTCGTCGGGCTCCTCTGTGTGAAGTTTCTAAGTTTCACCGAGATCATGCCTCATTCTTTTGAAGCTCTCAATAGCACAGGCCACGTTTCCTCAACAGAGGAATTAATCTGGAGAATCTCCATTGTAGTTCGTCTGTACTCAGCATATTCTTCCTCAGATCAGGAGACCAGAACACAACACTCCAGATACAGTCTGGCCAACACTCTCTGCAACTGGTGCAGGATGTCTTTACTGCGATATTCCAAATCCCTTTCAATGAAGGCAAACCTAACTTTTACTTTTCCATTTGCACATGTTCTTGCCAATACTCTCCCCTTTAACTTTATTTGCGAACTCACTGTGTGAGGTCTTCAAAAATCATCCAGAATACACATCGATACCATATCTCTGGTTCTCCATTGTCCAGGTTTACAAGAAACATCTTCAAATAATTTGAAAAACATTTCTCAGTAACGATTTCCCTTTCATAAATGTATAATCATTATCTCCAATTTTCCTGTTACATTCTAAATATCTAAGATCATATTCTTCATCATAGAATCTAACAGATTCCTGACCGTGGATAACAAGTTAGCAGATCTGTAGGTCGCCAATCTCCCTCTTCTTCCCTTTGCAAATAGTCGGATTAAGTTCATAACATTTCGGTTATCCAAGGGTTTTAGCCGGAAGCATTGATTTTCCTGTTCCTTGGAGGTTGTCTGACCTGCTCTGCTGTTCCAGCTTCACATTTGTTGACTCTGCCTTCCACCATCTGCAGTCCTTACTGTCTCCCACGTTAATCACCTTCCACTTCCCCAGAATGGACTCCTGCCTTTGCGAATGACCAGAGTAAAACCCAGTGCTGTCCAATGCAATCAATGTTTCTATTGCTGCTTCCTCCGGAATTCTGGGATGAAGTACATTTTGTCCGTCAGATTTAGCAATGCACAATCCAGCTTTGTTTCCAAATCCTACCTCCTCCCTGATAGGAAGGATTTTATTTTCTTTATTTGCACAAGGCCCACGGTCACTTGGTGTTTCTGGGGGATTTTCTGGATCTTACTCCATGAAGACAGACACAAAGTAACTGTTTACTTTTCCAGTAATTTCCCTGTTCTCTACAATAATTTATCCAGTCCACACATTCACTGCTCCACATTGGACTTTGCTTTCATTTTCCTTTCAAATATCGATTGGAACTTTTTGTCCATTTGTTTGTTTCTTGTTTGCATTCACGTTCTCCTTTTGATTTTCTGAGCAGTTTCTTGGTTCTCCTTTGCTGGGTTCTAAATTTCTCTGAATTCACTGTCATAAAATGATATCTGATATTTTAATTAGCCTCTTCCTTTAATGTAATAATAAATATTGATGTTTTCAAAACAATTCACATCACAGAAGAAGTTCTGGAGGTTTTAGGGAATATAAAGATGGATAAATCTCTGGGACCTGGTCTAATGCATTCCACTCAGATATACAAAGTAAGGGAACGAATTACGGGGCCCCTTGCAAAATGTTTTCATCATCTATAACTACGAGTGAGGTGTCTGATAACTGGACAGTGTTTAATATCGTGCCTTTATTTCAGAAGGGTTGTAAGGAGAACTAGTGACCTGTGAGACTGACATCTATTGTGGTAAATTGTTGGAGGTGAGCTTAAAAGCGAAGAGTTTTGGATATTTCTGGAGGCAGAATTTGATTCAGGGTAGTTAGCATCCATTTGTATGAGGAAAATCGTGTCTTGCAAATGTAATTGAGCTTTTTGAAGAAGTTTTCTAAAAGGTGGATGAGGGCAGAGCAGTAGATGTTGTATACTTGGACTTTAGTAAAGTCTTTGACCAGGTTCCACAAAGTAGACTAATTAATGGAGTTTGATCGCAAGGGGTTCAGAGTGATCTTGCCACTTGGATACAAAACTCGCTTAATGTCAGGAGACAGAGTGACGGCAGAGGATTGTTCTCCCATAGAGGGCAGTATGTTGGGAGTCTGCACTCTGCTACTGCTGTAAAGGAAAATAGATGCTGAGTTGTTGCAACTGAGAGCAGCTGGGGTAGGTTGAGGCCTAGAGCATGGAGTCTCTAGCGCTGCAGCCTGCCTGCCTGGAAGCACTTGAACCTGGGATTCTCTGATCCTTTTACTGCCTGGTGGCCTGTATTTTTCCTCAATGAGTTGAAGACCGCTGTAATTGCACCTCCAGTGCTGGGGAGAAAATGCTGAGGATTGGGGCCTACAGCCTGCGCCTCAGGTACTGCAGCTTGGAGGGGACCAGACTTGGGACTTGCTGTCACTGCTGCTGCTGCCCTGAGGAGCCTGATGGTCTGCAATTCTATTCTCCGGTGACTGGGAGATGTGTTTCTGGAGCCTGGATGTCTTCTTCAGTTTGGGGATTCTGGCTTGGACACTAATTTCTTGGGGGGGCGTTGAACACTTACAATGAGTGGCTGTATGTTGGAGTCTGGGACCTGGAACTATTTGGAGCCTGGACAATCGCCTTATTGCTGCTGCTTTGTGACTGTAACCTATTTGCTGCCAGTGACTATTGCTCAGGGCACTGGGGAACAATTGCTTTGCACCTGTGGTTTGGGTAGCAGGTCAGGGCATGGTTGCCTGGGTGACTGGACTGGCAGGTCAAGCCTAACAGGACTCTCTCAGTTTCCTTTACTGACTATTTATGTGAGGGGAGGTGTTGGTCTTGGTTTGGGAGTGGCGATTGCAATCACTGGACTCTGTAAAACAATACCCAGGGTGGGGCCCAGTCACTCCTACGTGGGGGTGGATGCATCTTCCACCTCCCCCCCCCAGCCCCTCCCAGGGCCTCGTCACCCTTTCCTTATTTAACAAACCAGCTCAGGACGAAATGTTACATTCACCCCAACATGACCATTAAGACCTGTCAGCGGCCTTGGTGGGGCTAGTCTGGTTCCCCACCATTGTCACTACATCAAAGATGTATGGGAAGGCAGTGTTCTTCCTGAAGACTGAGCAGGTGGTGCAACTCACCCTGGAGAAGGGCCTTACTGTCGCTAAGATGGTATTTGCCTGTTGACCCTCTGGAGGTAATTTCCCAGAGGATCATTTTGATGAACATCCTGCCCTTTGTTCCATTTGATTTCCTTCCATCGCACATTCACCAGCTCAGGAAGATATGTTGGGTATGGTGTCAGTACTGCTTGGTCTGAAGGAGGTCTTTGCTTACCAGGCATTCTGGTCAGATGAAGGCTGTGCGGGGTCATGCTTGCAAGGAGGTGGGACTACTCTGGAGGAATTGGCCTGCCTTGAAGACCGCTGCCAAGTTAGAGAATGGAATACAGTCTTTGCAGGATGCAGGATGTGAGGATGTATGTTTATGATAGACATTGGCGTCCAGTCTATCCCATGAAATATAAACAGAAATGTTAAGGAAGGGAAACGAGGAGTCAGAGAATCGGGGAATTTCTGTGTGTGTGCGTCTGTGTGTGTGTCCGTGTGTGTGTATCTCCGTCTGTGTGTGAGTGTCTTTGTGGTGAGTCTGTGTGCGTGTGTCTGTCTGTGTCTGTGTTTGTCAGTGTGTGTCTGTGTATCTGTGTTTGTCAGTGTGTCTGTGAGTGTGTGTGTGGATTTCTCTGTCTGTGAGTGTGTGTGTGTGTGTGTTTCTCTGTCTGTGTCTGTGTGTGCGTGTCTGTGTGTGCGTGTCTGTGTCTATCTGTCTGTGTCAGTGTGTGTGTGTGTCTGTTTGTGTGTCTGTGTGTGTGTGGGACTCGATTCCCCTCACTGACCTCTGCATTGGGACTCGATTCCCCTCACTGACCTCTGCACTGGGACTCGAGTCCCAGTGCAGAGGCCAGTGAGTTAAGTGGACAGTTAAGAAGGCAGGTAGGAAACATGCCTTTACCCATTGAGGCAGAGATTATCAGAGCAGGGAGGGTCCTGTTGGAGCTCTACAGCCATTTGGATAGGCCACAGTTGGAGTATAGTGTACAGTTCTGGTCACTGCACCATGGGATGGATGTGATTGCACTGGAGGGAGGGTAAAGGACATTCACCAGAACATGGGTTGAGCTGCAGCAGTTTTGCTGTGAAGGGGGAGGCTGGATAAGCTCAGGCTGCTTTCTTTAGAGCAGAGATCGGGGTATATAAGACCAAGGGGAATGTGGACTGGGTGAATGTTAAAGCAGTTTTCCCCCTTAATCAGAGGGCAATTAACAAAGTGGTGTAATTTTAAGCTGAATGGCAAATGGTTTAGAGGAGACATGCCACCCAGAGGATTGTAGGGGCCTGTGCTGCATCGTCCAAGAGGGGAGTTGAGGTAGAAATCCTCAAAACCATCACAAAGTACTTGGATAAGCACTGAAAGGTCATAAAATTCAAGACCATGGACGAAGTGCTGGGGACTGAGACTTGTGTTGCTTTTAGTGTAATTTTGGAGGTACAAACTCGATGGATCAAAGGGGACATTTACCCTGTATGATGCCATCACGCTATTAATTTGAATGTAAGGTTCTGATTTTTGTTTTGTCTTTGTTTTGAGAAAATGTGACTGAGAGGAAGTTCCAGCTGTTGGTGTGGTC
The DNA here is from genome assembly GCF_047496795.1 of Chiloscyllium punctatum. Classification (NCBI taxonomy): domain Eukaryota; kingdom Metazoa; phylum Chordata; class Chondrichthyes; order Orectolobiformes; family Hemiscylliidae; genus Chiloscyllium; species Chiloscyllium punctatum. The sequence goes on from NC_092767.1 coordinate 55,266,718, forward strand.
TGTATCAGCTTCAGGTTCTGTGTTAGAATGCTCATTCACAAAGAGAATTTCCCAAATCAGTCAGATAACTGAATTAACAAGGAAAGCTGTGGGATAACAGTGTGCAGTGGAACAGCTCTCAAGGAGCTTGGCAACATGAGGTATTAAATGACTGAATAACCTCAGCAGAATCAAAGTCATCACTGAAAAGAACATCAAATGATATTCAGATATTGATGGGACTGATAGTGAGTGAAATATTGCAAGAATTGTTGTTGAAGACAAATTGGAATCAACATTTGAGACCTAACAGGATCAGATTAATCTAGTCTTTGGGGTATTCAAATACAGACTTAAATCTCAATGATATCATATTATTAAAATAAATGTGTTGTCATTAATTGTTTGTTCAAAATGATAATAAAAATTTGAAGATGTAATCATGGTTTCCCAGTGGAGATACCACACAATATAAAACAAAGTCTCTGGAACTGTGTCAGCTCCATCTCCGAGAGAATTCTCCAATTCCGACAGGTTGCCAGCAGCAGGAAGGGAAAGAAACAACGAAATGCATCTTCTCAGAGAAAGGGTGGGTCAGGTGTTTGACACCATCCTCGCTGTGGTTGGTGTTCCTGGTAAGTCTTGGAACAACTTAGCTCATACAAAACTCTGCACTGAATCATCCTTATTCCTGTGGTCATTCCCCTCAACAATAAGTATACCATTTTGGATACTGTTGGGGGGGATGACTTACCAGCGGAAAGCTGTGGGGCACCTGCTACTCAGAAGGGAAGGGGGAAGAGGAGCAGAGCAGTAGTCATTGGGGACTCGATAGTTAGGTTGACAGATAGAAGGTTCTGTGGGTCAAGAGAGACTCACGGTTGGTGTGTTGCCTCCCGGTTGCCAGGGTCCGTGATGTCTCTGATCGTGTTTTTGGGATCCTTCCGGGGAGCGGGGGGAGGGAGAGCAGCCCCAATTGTGGTCCACATTGGTACCATTGACATAGTTTGGAAGAGAGATGGAACATCAGGGGGCTAGGATGGAAGCTTGGAGCTAGGACAAACAGAGTTGTTTTCTCTGGTTTGCTGCCCGTGCCATGTGCTAGTGAGGTGAGGAATAGGGAGAGAAAGGAGTTGAGCACGTGGCTACAGGGATGGTGCTGGAGGGAGGGTTTCGGGTTTTTAGATAATTGGAGCTCTTTCTGGGTTTGGTGGGACTTCTACAAGCAGGATGGTCTTCATCTAAACCAGAGGGGTACCAATGTCCTGGATGGGAAATTCGCTAAAGTGATTAAGGTGGATTTAAATTAATACAGCAGGGGGATGGGAACCAAAATTGTAAGACAGGTACAGAAGAGGATGAGAGTAGGGAACCTGGATTGAAGTGTGTGTACTTCAATGCGAGGAGCATTCGAAATAACGTGGGTGAACTGGCAGCGTGGGTTGGTACCTGGGACTTCGATGTTGTGGCCATTACAGAGACATGGATATAGCAGGGACAGGAATGGCTGTTGCAGGTTCCAGGATTCAGATGTTTCAGTAAGAACAGAGAAGATGGTAAAAGAGGGGGAGGTGTGGCATTGTTAATCAGGGACAATATTACAGTTGTAAGAAAGGATGTTTGGGGACTCGTTAACTGATGTAGTATGGGCTGAGGTTGGAAACAGGAAAGGAGAAGTCACCAAGCTGGGAGTTTTCGAAAGGCCTCCAAATAGTCCCAGAGATGTAGAGGAAATGATAGCAAAGATGATTCTCGATAGGAGTGAGAGAGGCAGGGTAGTTGTCATGGGGGACTTCAACTATCCAAATATTGACTGGGATCACTACAGTACGAGTACTATAGATGGGTCAGTTTTTGTCCAGTGTGTGCAGGAGGGCTTCCTGACACAGTATGTAGACAGGCTTAACCTACTGGGTAACGAGCCTGGCCAGGTGTTAGATTTGAAAGTAGGTGAGCACTTTGGAGACAGCGATCACAATTCTGTCAGATTTACTTTAGTGATGGAAAGGGATAGGTGTACGCCACCGAGGAAGAGTTACAGCTGGGGGAAGGGAAATTACGATGCAATTAGGAAAGATTTAGGAAACGTAGAATGGGGAAGGAAACTGCAGTGGATGAGCACATTAGAAATGTGGAGCTTATTCGAGGAAAAGATAAGTATGTACCTGTCAGGCAGGGAGGAAAATATAGCGCACTTGAGCTGTGGTTTACTAAGGAAGTGGAATCCCTGGTCAAGAAGAAGAGGAAGGCTTATGTAAGGACAAAATGTGAAAACTCAGTTAGGGCACTTGAGGGTTACAAGGAAGTCAGAAAAGACCTAAAAAGAGAGCTCAGAAGGGCCAGGAGGAGACATGAGAAGTTATTGGTGGACAGGATCAGGGTTATCCTTAAGGCTTTCCATAGGTATGTCAGGAATAAAAGAATGACGAGAGTTAAATTAGGGCCAATCAAGCATAATAGTGGGAAGTTGTGTGTGGAGTCAGAGGAGATAGGGGAAGCACTAAATAAATATTTTTTGACAGTGTTCACTATAGAAAATGAAAACGTTGGTGAGGAAGATACAGAGATACTTGCATCAAGATTAGAGGAGATTGAGGTTCACAAGGAAGAGGTATTAGAAATACTGCAGAGTGTGAAAATAGATAAGTCCCCTGGGCCAAATGGGATCTATCCTAGGATTCTCTGGGAAGCGAGGGAAGAGATTGCCGAGCCTTTGACATTGATCTTCAAATCATCATTGTCTACAGGAATAGTGCCTGAGGACTGGAGGATAGCAAATGTGGTTCCCTTGTTCAAAAATGGTAGTAGAGACAACTCTGGTAATTACTGACCAGTGAGACTCACTTCAGTTGTTGGTAAAGTGTTGGAAAAGGTTATAAGAGATAGGATTTACAACCGTCTAGAAAAGATTAATCTGATCAAGACAGTCAGCACGGTTTTGTGAAGGGTAAGTCGTGCCTAACGAATCTTATTGACTTTTTTGACAAAGTGACCAAACAGATAGATGAGAGTAAACCAGTTGATGTGGTGTATATGGATTTCAGCAAGGCGTTCGAGAAGGTTCCCCACGGTAGGCTATTATTCAAAATGCGGAGGAATGGGATTGTGGGAGACATAGCAGTTTGAATCAGTAATTGGCTTGCTGAAAGAAAACAGAGGGTTGTAGTTGATGGAACATGTTCATCTTGGTGTCCAGTTACTAGCGGCATACCGCCAGGTTCGGTGTAAGGTCCACTGCTGTTTGTCATTTTCATAAATGACCTGGATGAGGGATTAGAAGGGTGGGTTAGTAAATTTGCGGATGACACTAAGGTCGGTGGAGTTGTGGATAGTGAAGAAGGATGGAGTAGGTTGCAGAGAGACATTGTTAGGATGCAGAGCTGGGCTGAGAGATGGCGAATGGAGTTTAATGTGGACAAGTGTGGATGGAGTAATCGGAAAGCAAAGTACTGGGCTAATGGTACGATTCTTGGGAGTGCAGATGAGCAGAGAGTTCTAGGTGTCCATGTACACAGATCCCTGAAAGTTGCCACCCAGATTGACAGGGTTGTTAAGAAGGCGTACGGTGTTTTGGCCTTTATTAATAGAGGCATTGTGTTCTGGAACCAGGAGGTTATGCTGCAGCTGGACAAAGCTCTGGTACGGCCACACTTGGAGTATTGTGTACAGTTCTGGTCACCGCATTATAAGAAGGATGTGGAAGCTTTGGAAAGGGTGCAGATGAGATTTACTAGGATGTTGCCTGGTATGGAAGGAATGTCTGACAAAGAAAGGCTGAGGGCCTTGAGGCTGTTCTCGTTAGAGAGAAGGTGGTTGAGAGGTGACTTAATAGAGACATACAAGGTAATCAGAGAGTTAAATAGGGTGGCCAGAGAGAGCCTTTTTCCAAGTATGGGAACGGCAAGCACATGGGGACACAAGTTTAAAGTGAGGGGAGATAGGTAGAAGACAGATGTCAGAAGTAGTTTCTTTACTCAGAGATTAGTAAGGGTATGGAATGCTTTGCCTGCAATGGTAGTACATTCGCCAAGTTTAAGTGCATTTAAGTCATCATTGGCTGGCATATGGACGTACATGGGATAGTGTCGGTGGGATGGGCTTCAGATGAGTATGACAGGGCGGCGCAACATCGAGGGCCGAAAATTACTGCGCTGTAATTTTCTATGCTCTATCAACAACTGATAACAATATATTTCCATTCAGGAAGGCAAATCCCACTGTCAGATAATAGTGTCCTCACTGACAGAGTTTGAAGTGAATAGTTTGTCAGTTAGGAGGGTCCTCAGCATTGTGTGTTTCCCGATACTGTGCAGAATGGGAGACCACCTTGATGGAGTTTGGCTGAGCACCGGCCTCTGGCTGGTCTAGAAAGTGTTTCGAGGTAAAAACAATGACTGCAGACGCTGGAAACCAGACTCTGGATTAGTGGTGCTGGAAGAGCACAGCAGTTCAGGCAGCATCCAAGTAGCCTTCGCCCACCTCCAACACACTGCATCCACCTGGACACCCCGCGCTGGCCTATTACCTGTCCTCGACCTCTTCATTTCCAACTGCCGTCGGGACATTAACCGCTTCAACCTGTCTACCTCCCTCCCCCACTCCAACCTCGCACCCTCACATTGTGGGCGGCACGGTGGCACAGTGGTTAGCACTGCTGCCTCACAGCGCCGGAGACCCGGGTTCAATTCCCGCCTCAGGCGACTGACTGTGTGGAGTTTGCACGTTCTCCCCATGTCTGCGTGGGTTTCCTCCGGGTGCTCCGGTTTCCTCCCACAGTCCAAAGATGTGCAGGTCAGGTGAATTGGCCATGCTAAATTGCCCGTAGTGTTAGGTAAGGGGTAGATGTATGTGTAGGGGTATGGGTGGGTTACGCTTCGGCGGGGCGGTGTGGACTTGTTGGGCCGAAGGGCCTGTTTCCACACTGTAAGTAATCTAATCTAATCTAAACGCGCAGCCCTCCAATCCCGACCTCACCATCAAGCCAGCGGATAAAGGGGGCACAGTGGTAGACTGGCGCACTGACCTCTACACTGCTGAAGCCAAACGTCAACTCGAGGATACCTCTTCCTACTGCCCCCTCGACCATGACCCCACCCCCATCACCAAACCATCATCTCCCAGACCATACAGAACCTCATCACCTCAGGAGATCAACCACCAACAGCTTCCAACCTCATACCTCCTTCCCAAGATCCACAAGCCTGACCACCCTGGCCGATCCATTGTCTCAGCATGCTCCTGCCCCACTGAACTCATCTCTACCTACCTCGACACTGTCAAATCCCCCCTAGTCCAGGAACTCCCCACATACATTCGAGACACCACCCACGCCCTCCACCTCCTCCAAGACTTCCGTTTCCCCGGCCCCCACTGCCTCATCTTCACCAAGGATATCCAATCCCTCTACACCTCCATCCACCATGACCAGGGCCTCCAAGCCCTCCGTTTTTCCTCTCCAGACGTCCCCAACAGTACCCTTCCACCGACGCTCTCATTCATTTGCCGAACTAGTCCTCACCCTTAACAATTTCTCCTTTGAATCCTCCCACTTCTTCCAGAACAAAGGGGTAGCGATAGGCACACATATGTACCCCAGCTATGCCTGTCTCTTTGTTGGCTATGGAGAGCAGTTGATCTTCCATAACTACAACGGCACCACTCCCCACCTCTTCCTCCGCTACATTGATGACTGCATTGGCGCCACCTCGTGCTCCCGCGAGGAGGTCGAGCAATTCATCAACTTCACCAACACATTTCACCCTGACCTTAAATTTACCTGGATCATCTCTGACACATCCCTCCCCTTCCTGGACCTCTCCATCTCTGTTAATGACGACCGACTTGACTCTGACATTTTTTACAAACCCACCGACTCCCACAGCTACCTGGATTACACCTCTTCCCACCCTACCTCTTGCAAAAATGTCATCCCGTCTTCCCAATTCCTCCGCCTCCGCTGGATCTACTCCCAGGAGGACGAGTTCCAACACAGAACACACCAGATGGCCTCCTTCTTTAGAGACAGCAATTTCCCTTCCCACGTGGTTAAAGATGCCCTCCAATGCATCTCGTCTCCATCCCGCACCTCCGCCCTCAGACCCCACCCCTCCAACCGTAACAAGGACAGAACGCCCCTGGTGCTCACCTTCCACCCTATCAACCTTCGCATAAACCAAATCATCCGCCGACATTTCCGCCACCTCCAAACAGACCCCACCACCAGGGACATATTTCCCTCCCCACCCCTCTCCGCCTTCCGCAAAGACTGTTCCCTCCGTGACTACCTGGTCAGGTCCACGTCCCCCTACAACCCACCCCCCCATCCTGGCACTTTCCCCTGCCACCGCAGGAACTGTAAAACCTGCGCCCACACCTCCTCCCTCACCTCTATCCAAGGCCCTAAAGGAGACTTCCACATCCATCGCAGTTTTACTTGCACATCAACCAATATCATTTATTGTATCCATTGCTCCCAATGCGGTCTCCTCTACATTGGGGAGACTGGGCGCCTCCCAGCAGAGCACTTTAGGGAACATCTCCGGGACACCCGCACCAATCAACCACACCACCCCGTGGCCCAACATTTCAACTCCCCCTCCCACTCTGTCGAGGACATGGAGGTCCTGGGCCTCCTTCACCACCGCTCCCTCACCGCCAGATGCCTGGAGGAAGAAGGCCTCATCTTCCACCTCGGAACACTTCAACCCCAGGGCATCAATGTGGACTTCAACAGTCTCCTCATTTTCCCCTTCCCCCACCTCATCCTAGTTCTAAACTTCCAGCTCAGTAACTGTCCCCATGACTTGTCCGGACTTGTCCTACCTGCCTATCTCCTTTTCCACCTATCCACACCACCCTCTCCTCCCTGACCTATCACCTTCATCCCCTCCCCACTCACCCATTGTACTCTGCTAATTTCTCCCCACCCCCACCCCCACCCCCACCCTCCTCTAGCTTCTCTCTCCACGCTTCAGGCTCACTACTTTTATTCCACTTGAAGGTCTTTTGCCCGAAAGGTTGATTTCGAAGCTACTTGGATGCTGCCTGAACAGCTGTGGTCTTCCAGCACCACTAATCTAGAAAGTTTTTCGGAAGACCACCCTCTCTCTGTGGTAGTGCACAGCCTGCTATCGGTCAGATGGGTTTGTAACAACCCACCTCTCAGTGACACCTGGTGTTTCCCATTCATTGATGGAAAGGGATTGTGTTGGTGGATCTTACTCAGGCAGCTCGCTCCAAATGGGAGTGCAGATACAGCAGGGCAATGGGTGGGTTCAGCAGGTCATTAGGAATGAGGAGACTATGGGGACATGCTAATAGAGCGCGGTGCTGGAAAAGGCACAGCAGGTCAGGCAGCATCTCAGGAGGAAGAAAATTGAGGTTTCAAGCAGGGCTGTTCTTCAGGACAGTTACAGTGACCAAAGTTGCATGAATTCAGGTTTTATTCACTGAGGGCTATGTTGTACAAACATGGACAGCTGGAGGAGTTGGGTCAAATGTTGAAGTCTTCCTGATTGTGGTGTGTATCCAATCTGGTACAATGTGACTGGATTTTGCTATTCTTTGTCTTCCTGATCCCAGGTGTCTTTGTGTGGATGCTGGGGACTTATGGGAAATGTCAGCCAGTTAGACTAACCAGTAAAGCAGCTGCTGAACTAAAACCACCTTGGGTACATGACTGTGTTTCTGTGAGTAATCTGCTGCCCATGTTCTTCCCGATGTCCTTTAAAAGAGCAAATGATTAATTTAGACAGTGTTTGCTGATGTGGTTCAGATTCTTTAAACTTCATATAACATGGAACAACAATTATCTTTGTGTCATTACCTACAGTCTAGGCTCAGGCACAAAGAATCTTTGAGTAATAACTTAAAACCTTTTTTTTTCTCTTACAGTAAGTCTAGTGGTGATTGTAAACTTAGCTTGGGGCAAATGTGGCCTTTCTACATGCAGCACTCGCTATCTGGTGGCCATGACAATTTCGGATCTACTGTTCATTGTTTTTTGTATCGTCCTTCACCGATTTCAACGTTATTATTATCCACGATGTTTCCTGCAAATCACTCCTATCTGTAGTGTTCTCTATGTCCTCAAACGCTTGAGCATTGATTGTTCTGCGTGGTTCACCATTGCTTTTTCCTTTGATCGATTTGTTGCCATTTGTTTATATGAGATGAAAACTAAGTATTGCACAGGGAAAACTGCAACCAGGGTTCTAACAACAATCTGCATCTTCTTTTGTTTAAAGAATATTCCCAACTACTTTGTATATTACCCTGGTAAGATGATCATCAATGTTCCATGGTACTGTTACACCAGGTCTCGTTATTATAATGACCCTCGGTGGATAGGTTTTAGATATTTTCAGACTTTTTTAACACCACTGTTCCCATTCAGTTTTATTCTCTTTATCAACATTCTGACTGTCAGACATATCTTCGAGGCCATTAAGGTGCGGAAGGAACTGAGAGGTCAGAGAAAAACAGAGAATGATCCAGAGGTAGAGAGCAGGAAGAATTCTGTGATTTTACTCTTTGCCGTATCTGCCAGCTTCATACTTCTCTGGTTGTTGCATATTTTATATATCTTTAAGGCTGGTTATTCCTTGGATTCTGTTTCTTTTGGTCTCTTTGCTCAGATTGGATATATGCTGAGGAACTTAAGTTGCTGCACAAATGCCCTTATTTATGTGGTGACACAGAAACATTTCAGAGACCAGTTAAAGTATGCCGTGACATATCCAGTTAGAACAATAATTCAATTGGTGAATCAATCCAAGTAACTCAGAGCCAACATTAGGTGCAGCAGATAACGGAACGAGGAGCCCACGTGAGGAATGGACCGAAAGGAGAAGGAGGAGCAGCAACATGATAACACTCCTTTCCTCATGGGCAAGGACTGACTCCATCTGAGGGGCAAAATGACAGAGACTGGAGGGGTAAAGTCAGTGTAAAGGGCTGTTAGTAATCAGCAACAATTAGTAGGAAGTGGGACAACAAAAGCAAAACCAAAAGATGAATTAGATATGCACAAAAGCAACATTCATGTCAAGTAATCTGTTCACAGTGAGTGAAGTGGGGAGAAAAATAAATGATATGGAGTAAGGTGAGTGTTAGATGAGATTAGATGAGATTGCTCAGAGTATGGAAGCAGGCCATTTGGCCCAACAAATCCACACTGACCCCCTGAAGAGTAACCCACCCAGACCCATTCCCCTATATTTACCGCTGACTAATGCACCTAACACTGTGGGCAATTTAGCATTACCAATTCACCTGACCCGCACATCTTTGGATTGAGGGAGGAAACTGAAGTACCCTGATGGAACCCACGCAGACACAGGGAGAATGTGCAAACCCCACACAGACAGTCACCTGAGGCAGGAATGTAATCGTTCACTGCAGGCCAGAGAGGGAAATGCAACGACAGGCACCTGTCCTCACTGAATTCTCTGACCCACACATCTGGGCAAACTAACAAAATACATGAGAAGTTTAAAAGAGGAAATAACATAGTGTCAGGACTCTGTGTCTTTTGATTGCACATTTATATTCAACAACAGCAAACTTAGTTTCCATTCAATTCCTCATGGTGAACATAGAACACAGAACATTACAGCACAAGACAGGTCCTTCAGCCCTCGATGGTGGTGAGTATACTATTGTTGCAGGCAGGCCTTTCCATGCCCCTACTAGTCTCTGAGTAAAGAAACTACCTCGGACATCTGTCCTATATCTATCACCCCTCAATTTAAAGTTATGTCCCCTCGTATGAGCCAATGCCATCTGAGGTAAAAGGCTCTCACTGTCTCCCTTATCTAACTCTCTGATTATCTTATATGTCTCAATTAGGTCGCCTCTCAACCTTCTTGTCTTGACTGAAAACAGCCTCAAGTCCCCCAGCCTTTCCTCATAAGACCTTCCCTCCATATCAGGCAATCCTAGTAAATCTTCTCTGAAACCTTTCCAAAAGTTTCACATCCTTCCTATAATGCAGGGACCAAAACTGTACACAGTACTCCAAATGCAGTCGCACCAGAGTTCTGTACAGCTGCAACATGACCTTGTGGCTTCAAAACCCAATCCCTCTACCAATAAAACCTCACACAGTATGCCTTCTTTAAACCTTATCAACGTGGGTGGCTACTTTCAGGGGTCTTTGTATGGACACTGAGATCTCTGCTCATCTACACTCCCAATAATCTTATCATTAGGCCAGTACTCTTTATTCCTGTTACTCCTTCCAAAGTAAATTACCTCACACATTCCCACATTAAACTCCATTTGCCACCTCTCAGCCCAGCTCTGCTTTTTATCTATGTCCCTCTGTAACCTGCAACATGGTTCGGCACTGTCCACAACTCCATTGACGTTCGTGGTATCTGCAAATTTACTAATGCATCCTTCTGTGCCCTCTTCCAAGTCATTTATAAAATGACAAACAGCAATGGACCCAACGCAGGTCCTTGCAGTACACTATTAGTAACTGAATTCCAGGATGAACATTTACCATCAACCACCACCCTCTGTCTTCTTTCAGCTCACCAATTTCTGATCCAACCCACTAAATCACCCTCAATCCCATGCTTCCATATTTTTTTGAACTGGCCTACCCTGGGGAACCTTAGCAAACGTCTGACTGAAATCCATATCCACCACATCAACAGCTTTACCTTCCTCCATCAGTTTGGTCACTTTCTCAGTTTGTGAGGCACGGTGCCTCAGTGGTGAGCACTGCTGCCTCACAGCACCAGGGTCCGAAGTTTGATTCCAGCCTCAGGCGACTGTCTGTGTGGAGTTTGCACATTCTCCCCGTGTCTGCGTGGGTTTCCTCCGGGTGCTCCGGTTTCCTCCCACAGGTCCAAAGATGTGCAAGTCAGGTGAATTGGCCATGCTAAAATGCCCATAATGTTAGGTGCATTAGCCAGAGGGAAATGGGACTGAGTGGGTTACTCTTCGGAGGGTCGGTGTGGACTGGTTGGGCTGAAGGGCCTATTTCCACACTGTAGGGAATCTAATCAATAGCTCTCCAAAGTTCCATAACAATACAATATCAACTAAAACAGTAATTGCTACTCCTGGAATTCGAGGAAATCACCTCAAACACCTAAAACACCTCACAAATGGAGCAAGTGTTACAGCCAGAAATCTTAGCAGGACTTATACACTTAATAGTAAGGTCCGAGGGAGTGTTGCTGAACAAAAAGACCTTGGAGTGCAGGTTCATAGCTCCTTGAATGTGGAGTCACAGGTAGATAGGATAGTGAAGGCAGAGTTTGTTATGCTTCCCTTTATTGGTCAAGAGTATTGAGTACAGGGGTTGGGAGGCCATGTTGCAGCTGTACAGGATATTGGTTAGGCCACTTTAGGAATATTGGTGCAATTCTGGTCTCCTTCCTTTTGGAAAGATGTTGTACTGGAAAGGGTTCAGAAAAACTTTACAAGGATATTGCCAGGGTTGGAGGATTTGAGGTATAGGGAGAGGTTGAATAGGCTCGGGCTGTTTTCCCTGGAGTGTCGAATGCTGAGGGATGGCCTGATAGAGGTTTATAAAATCATGAGGGGCATGGATCGGTTAAGTAGACAAGGTCTTTTCTCTGGAGTGGGGGAGTCCAGAACTCGAGGGTATAGGTTTAGGCTGAGAGGGGAAAGATATAAAAGAGACCTAAGAGACAACCTTTTCACTCAGAGGGTGGTACATGTATGGAATGAGCTGCCAAAGGAAGTGGTAGTGGCTGGTACGATTACAACATTGAAAAGACATCTGGATGGGTATATGAATAGGAAGGGTTTGGAGGGATATGAGCCAGGTGCTGGCAGGTGGGACTAGACTAAATTGGGATATCTAGTCGGCATGGACGAGTTGAAGCGAAGGGTCTGTTTCCATGCTGTACATCTCTATGACTCTATGACTCAATGAAGGAGAAGTAGCAATGACTTGCCCCTCACAAAACCGTGTTGATTATCCCTAATTAACTGATTCCTTTCCAAATGATTATAAGTCCTATCTCTTGTAAACTTTTTGAACACTTTACCCACAGTGAAATAAGGCTCACTGATCGATAATTACCAGAGTTATCCCTACTTCCCTTATTGAACAAGGGGACGACATTTGCTGTCCTCCAGACTTATGGCACTATTCCTGTCGACATTGATGATATAAAGATCAAAGCCAAAGATTCTACAATCTTCTTGCTGGCTTCCCAGAGAATCCTAGGATAAATCCCATCCAGCCCAGGGGACTTAACTATTTTCACACTTTCCAGACTTGCTAACCTCTCCTCCTTGTGAACCGCAGTCCTGTCTAGTCTAGTACCCTGTATCTCAGTGTCATCTTTTTACAGAGCGAAAACCGGTGACAAATATTCATTTAGTGCTTCTTCTATATCTTCAGACCCCATGCACAACTTCCCACTACTGTCTTTGATTGGTCCTAATCTTACTGTAGTCATTCTTTTATTCCTGACATATCTGTAGAAAGCTTGAGGGCTTTCCTTGATCCTATCTGCCAATGACTTCTCCTGTCGCCTCCTGGCTCGTCTTAGTTCTCTCTTTAGGTCTTTCCTGGCTAACTTGTAACTCTCAAGCATCCTAACTGAGCCTTCCCGTCTCATCCTAATATGAGCCTCCTTCTTCCACTTGACAAGAGATTCAAATTCCTTTGTAAACGACAGCTTCCTCACTCAACAACTTCCTTCCTGCCTGATAGGTACGTAGTTATCAAGGACATGCAGTAGCTGTTCTTTGAATATGCTCCACATTTCAATTGTGCCCATTCCCTGCAGTTTCCTTCCCCATTCTATGCATCCTAAACCTTGTCTAATCACATCATAATTGTCTTTCTACCAGCAATAACTCTTGCCCTGTAATATATACCTATCCCTTTCCATTGCTAAAGTAAACATAAATGAATTGTGGTCACTATCAAAGTGCTCACCTCCCTCCAAATCTAATGCCTGGCCGGGTTCATTACCCAGTACCAAGTCCACTGTGGCATTGCCCCTTGTTGGCCTGCCTACATACTGTGTCAGGAAACCCTCCTGCACACATTCGAAAAAAACTGATCCATCTGAAGTACTCAAACTATAGTATTTCCAGTTAATATTTGGGAAGTTGAAGTCCCCCATAATAACTACCCTGTTACTCTGACTCCTCTCCAGAATCATCTTTCCTCGACATCTTTCCTTTCCTTGACATCTCTGGAACTATTAGGAGGCCCATAGACAAGACCCAACAGGGTGACCTCTCCTTTCCTGTTTCTAACCTCAGCCCATTCTACCCCAGTAGATGAGTCCTCAAATGTCCTTTCTGCCACTATAATACTGTCCTTGACTAACATCGCCATGCCTCCCCCTCCTTTCCCATCTTCTCTGTTGTTACTGAAACATCTGAACCCCAGAACCTGCAACAACCGTTCCTGTTCTTGTTTAATCCATGTCTCCAAAATGGCCACAACATCGAAATCCCAGGTCCCAACCCATCCTGCAAGTTCACCCACCTTATTCCGGATGCTCTTGACATTGAAACCATTTTCCTGCTGGCTGGTGGATTCTTGCGACCTTGAAACCATATTTCTGACCTCACTACTCTCACCCTCCTGGACATTGTAACTACAATTTCGGTTCTCATCCCCCGGCTGAATTCGTTTGAAACCCCCCGAAGAGTAATATCAAATTTCCCCTCCCCCAAGGATATTGGAACCCCTCTCGTTCAAGTGTACACCATCCTGTTTGTAGAGGCCCCCACCTACCCCAGAATGAGCCCCAATTATCTGGGTATCCGAAACCCTGCCTCCTGTATCATTAGCCACATATTCAACATATCTCTATCCCAATACCTCACCTCGCCAGACTTGGCACGGGCAACAAACCAGAGATAACAACTCTCTTTGTTCTAGCTCCAAACTTCCACCCTATCTCCCTGAATTTCTGCCTTAAATGTCGTTAGTGCCTATGTGGACCGCACCTTGGGGCTGCTACCCGTCACCCTCAAGGGAGTCCTTATGGGCGGCACAGTGACTTTGTGGTTAGCACTGTCACCTCACAGCACCCGGGACCTGGGTTTGATTCCAGCCTTTGGCGACGGTCTGTGTGGAGTTTGTACATTCTCTCTGTGTCTGCATGGGTTTCCTCCAGGTGCTCCAGTTTCCTTCCACAATCCAAACATGTGCAGGTTAGGTGACTTGGCCATCCTAATTTGCCCATACTTTTCAGGGATATGTAGGTTAGGTGCATTAGTCAGGGGTAAATATAGGATAATAGGGTAGGGGAATGGGTCTGGGTGGGTTACTCTTCAGAGGATCGGTGTGGACCTGTTGGACAGAAGGGCCTGTTTCCACACTGTAGGAAATGTATGATTCTATGATTCCGAAAACATGAGCCGAGACATCCTGAACCCTGGCATCTGGGAGGTAACATGCCAACTGTGAGTCTCTCTCATTCTAACAGAACCTCCTGCCTTTCCCCCTAACTATGGAGTCCCCAATGACTAATGCTCTGCTCATCTTCCCCCTCCCTTCTGAGCAACAGGGACAGACTATTGAGGGGAACGACTGCAGGGGATCCCTGCACTGCCTGATAGTTCCCTTTCCATCCCCTGACTGTAACCCATCAGCCCTTTTTTTGTACCTGAGTTGCAAACACCTCCCTGTAACCCCCCCCCCCCCCTCCCACCGACCTCCGGAATGACCCAAAATTCATCTCGCTCCAGCTCTCGATCCCTAAAGTGTTTTTCAAGGAGCTGCAGTTGGGTGCACTTCCCACAGATGGAGTCAGCAGGGTGTTATGACATGGGATAAACCCCTCTGTTAATTTAAACCCAACACACAGAGATGTTCACCTCTTGCTATAACCTGTTAAATTGCAAGAGGCAAAGGACCATCCCAGTTTTCACTACTTCAAATAAAAATTAACAATTTTATTCTTTAAGTTCAACAGAGAACGTTAGACAATTATTTACAACTCCTTTTTCTTAAACCTGTCTTTTACCGCCCACTCCACAATACTGGGCTGATTACAAAAACTCGATGAAGTTTACAAAAAAAAGTCACACTTCAAAACCAGTCAGCTTTGTCGATTCTCTTTTGTAGACTTTCCTCTGCAGATTTTTCGAGGTTGCCTTTTCCTCAGTCTTCTCCTGCACAGCTTTTCATGGACAGGTACCTTTCAGAGAACGATTCGATGAGCAGTCTATTCTTGTTGGTGTTTGTGACAGTGCTCCCCCTAACTGTTCAAAATGTCTGATTTTAAACCCCAAAACATCGGACCATTTCATTGGTGTGATGTTATCAAAACACTAAATTCAAATTTGATTTGACTTTGGTATCTGGGGCAGAATATAAACTGATTGGTCGAATTTGGATTTGTTTTTGTTCCATGGCAATGCAACTCCAGTTATTTGTTTCAACCAAGTGTTACATTTTTAAATTGTTCAGGACACTCTGTGCTTTCAGTCAGGCCTTGCTAGCTTCCTCTCTCTTTTAAAGGTACAGGACACACCTACCCTTCATAACACCTCCCCCCCCTTAAGAAGAAAATGAACCATCATAATGAAAAGATGGCTTCATTTTATTTCTCTATTTCTTTGATCGAAGTTCATATTAACTTCTTCCCATATATATGAAACATTGAATAGATACCAATACATTATTATTTAAATCTGCGATACTGCATCTGTGATTACATTCTTATGACCTGCAACATGTATGATTTTTAAATCAAAAGTCTGTCACATAAGACTCCAATGAAATAGTCTCATATCCTTGTCTTCAGTGCTTTCCAAGAATGAAAGCGGATTGTGATCCGTGTGCACAACCATCTCTGCCACATTGTTTGTGATGAACACATTAAAGTGTTGTAAGGCCAATTCCAAACTCAATAGTTCTTTTTCGAACATAGAATATTTTCTCTGGTGGGTGTTGAGTTTCTTTGAAACGTAACCACCTGGCAGTTCAATCCCATCCTTTTCTTCCTGTAGCAGTACATCTCCAATTCCTGTGTCACAAGCACCGATGGCAACTTTGAAAGGTTTTTAAAGGTTTGGTGTAGCTAAAACTGGTGTGATGGTTAATATTGCTTTGAAATGGCCAAATACCTGCCAGCATTGTTCTGCCCACCAAAACGTTGTGTTATTCTTCAGCAAATCAGTAAACAGTGCCACTACACTGCTGATGTTCACAACAAACTTCTGGTAGAACCCGCTTTGTCCCGAGAATTGATGCACCTCTTTGTTCGAGGTTGGTTGTGGAAATTCCTTGATGGCCTTCGTCTTTGCATTCCATGGGGGTCAACCTTCCATGACTGATGTTACATCCCAAGAATGTCACCTCTGCTTGCGCAAATTCAGTTTTGTTGAAGTTTGTTACCAGTTTTGCTTCTTACCAGTTCAGAGTTCTGCCAACTGTACCATGTGACCTTTCCAGGACTTACCAAAGGTTACTACATCATCCCCATAGACTGCACAGTATGTTAACCCAGCCACAACTTTGTTCAGGAGTCTTTGAAATGTTTTGGGTGCATTATTCATTCCAAAAGGCCTCACCTTGAATTGATGTAGCCCATTTGGGGTTACAAACACAGAAATTTCTATCACCGTCTCTGACAAAGGTAACCATGCAGTAAGTCTAACTTTGTGATGTAACTGGCTTGTCTGATATGATTCTGATTTTGTAACGGTGTTCACCTTCCAATAATCCACAAAAAATCCCATTTGGTCTGGGAACTGAGATGATCGGCAAACTCCACTTGCTCTGGCTCAATTCAATGCTGTCCTTGTCAAGCATGGCCTCTATCTCCATCTGGACCTGTCTGGCTTTGAAACGATGAAGCTGATAGGGAATACTGTCCTGATAAAACAACACCCCTATGTCCACTTCAAGTACACCAGCATTCGTCCTCCCCATCTGATTCTCACATATGTCTTCAAACTGTAATAATAAACCTTTCAACTGTGTTCTATGCTCCTGAGACTGACAGCTTACTAACATGTACAACTTCTCAAGGACTTGTTCATTTTTTCACATATTTTGAGGCACATCAAAATTCACAATATCTGGACTTGATTCCTCGCTCTGTGGGGCAGTAACTAACACCCATTTCTCCTGGTCTTTCTCTCTACCATAATGAGGTTCCAACATGTTCACATGACATCCCCAGTACAGTTTTTCTTCCATCTGCCATCTTTACTAGATAGATCACCTGCCTTAACTTTTTCTCAATCTGATAGGTCCCCTAAACCTGGTTTTGAAGGTATTGCCTATTGCTTGTAACAATACTAACACATCCTCCCATCGGGAAAGCGTCTGAGTCTCAGAGTTTTTAACCTGCCACCTGCTTCATTCTACGCTGTGCCCTCTTTATGCGCTGGTTAGCTAACTAACCTAGTCGATTTACTCTCTTCATCACCTCTGATACATCATCTAAGTGTGAGATCGATGACTTTGGTCTGTTAATTTCTCTTTGATTTATTTCAAACAGCCTCTCACTTCATGTGGAATGTTAGCTAGAAGGGAGTAATTTGAGAAGATTTATTTGGGGCATGTCTAATGGCAAACAATATGAATGGGATACCTTTATCCCAATCCTTCGGGTAATCCTGACAGTATGTTGTCAACATGGTCTTCAAGGTCTGATGCCACCTTTCTAAAGCTCCTTGGAATTCAGGATCATATTCACTGGATTTAAAGTACTGTATACCTCAGCTATCCGTAACCTCTTTAAACAGCCTAGCAGTAAAATTTGACCGTTGGTCAGACTGAATCTCTCTGGGTAGCCCATACCATGTGAACAAAGCTAGGCTAACTCTAGCTAACTCTTCTCCCACCGTTTTTGCCTTGATACTCTGTCATGGAATTGCCTCCGGAAATCCGGTAGACACATCCATTATGGTCCATAAGTACTGGTTCTCAATTTGAGTTCCCGGGAGGGGACCTACACAATCAATTACAACCCACACAAAAGGGAATTAGCAATAAAGGTGCTGGTTTTATTACCGCCTGTGGCTTACCGACCATTTGGCATGTATGACACGTACGACAAAAGTTAACCACATCCTTGTTAATTCCAGTCCAATAAAAATGTTTTTGTACCTTAGCCTGAATCTTTCGTACCCCAAGGTGACCTCCTACAGGTAGTTCATGTGCTACCCATAACATCTCCTGTCTGTGTGCGACCGGCAACACAATCTGGTGCACTTCAGCCCATTTCTCCTCTGTACTAACCTGCTGTGGTCTCCATTTCCGTCTTTGGATTCTATCCTTCAGATAATAACCCTCCGGAATACTCTTTGCCTCCTTTTCGGAGTACACATCCACTTATATATCTTTTATCGTCGTATCTTTCTGTTGCAAGTCCTTTCACTTCTGTCTGACCCTCTGCCCATTCAGGTTTATCCTGCACCATTACGTCAAACAGGGTGTCCGCTAACTGAACCTCAACTCCTTCATCTTTCTCTTCAGTTTTTGCTTTGTGCTGTGACTTATGTTAGTGAGATCTTGTTACTACACAATCTGGGAAATTATCAGGATATTTTTCTTTTAATTCCTCAATTTTGTGATCTTCCTCGGGCTTCACCACAAGAAGGGATGTCACTCCCATCTTGGATCCTGCCAAATCATTCACAAGAACAAACTGAATTCCTGGAACCAACACTCTGTCAAACTCTGACTGTTATTCTCCCAGGTAATTCCAAGAACTGCAGATGCTGGAAACCAGAGTCAAGATTAGTCAGTGGTGCTGGAAAAGCACAGCAGATCAGGCAGCATCTGAGGATCAGGACTGTTATTCTCCCAGCCTTGAGTTGGCACTCCAACCTGATCTTACATAAAGGAATGCTAAATTTCTGTCCGTCTCTCCCACAAATTACCAAACTCTCGGGTAACAGATCAGGAACAGTGCAATTTCACTCAACTCTTACAATTAGAGACTGGTTAGATACTGTGTTTCTCAAAATTATAATTTCTTGTCCTTCTCCCCCTGTTCTTTCAGAGTAAACTTCACCCACAGAGGCAAATTCTTTGTAGAGATCAGGTCCTAACCCCATACACAGCCCCTGCCTCTCCTGCAGCTCCTCGGCTCTTATTGGGGTCTCCTTTACCACCTTCACTAATGCCACTGGCTTAGCTTCTTTTCCCACAGTGCCTTTCTTCAACAACCAGCACTTTACATGTGTCACTTTCCCACAGTGGGAACACCTGAGGCCTTTCACCTCCTTTCCACCATCTTGAGCTTGTTTTTGAACCTGTGGTAAATATTTACATGTTCTCTACTTTTGGTCTCCTCATGTAGGAGCTCCCCTTCTCCCAACCTCTATCCCTCACATTGGCCCTGAAGCTTCTCTCCTGCACCAACACGTACTCATCTGCTAATCCTGCTGCTCTTCTCACTTCCTGAACTTTCTATTCCTCCTCCTGAATTCTTACCATCTCTGGAAGTGAGTTTTTAAACTCCTCCAGCAGAGTAATCTCTCAGAGCCTCATAGGTCTTATCAATCTTTAAGGCTCACATCCATCTATCAAAATGATTATGTTCAATTCTTTCAAACTCAACATAAGTCTGACCTGGTTCCTTCTTTATATTTCTGAACCACTGCCTGTATGCTTTTGGGACCAATTCATAAGCACTCAGAATAGCCTGTTTAACCACATCATCAGCTCTTGAACCCTGACAGCGTGTCAAATATCTCATCAGCTCTGCCTTCCAGCTTAGTCTGAATTAGCATCACCCATAAATTCTCGGATCACTCCATCTGCCTAGCCAATTTTAAAAAATGAAATAAAGAAGGCTTTTACATATTTCTCATCAAAATGTGGCAGAGTTTTAACATATTTGCATATATCACTACCTTCTCCTTTAATCTCCATCCTGTTAACTTGACTTTGCTGACGAGGTTGCAACTTCTCAAGTTCAAACTGTCTCTCTTTTTGCTCAGCGAATAACTTTCTCCCTCTTTCTTTTTCCTATCTCTCTGCCTCTCTCTCTCTCCTCTCTCTTTCTGTCTCATGTGCTTCTCTCTCTTTTTCTTTCTCTCTCCCTTTCTTCTCTCTGTTTCTCTTTTGCTCTACTTTTCTTCTCTCGCTCTCTCTGTTCAGCTAAGAACCTTCTCTCTGTCTCTCTTTTTCTTTTCTCTCTCTCTTTGCTTATCTTCTAACTCTGTTTTCCTCAATTGTAATTGAAGTTTTTCGAACAGTGCTACACTTGTCTGTTTCTGTGGCACACCTGAGTGTTTGAGTAATTCCATTACAGTTTCAGCTTTATTTTTGTCCTTGGTTAAACCCAATTCTAACCTCTTTGCTAATTCTAAGAGTATGGTCTTTTCTTCCTAAATTTCTTGGCCAATTTGGGAATCATCTCCAAACCCCAGAACCTCCTTAGCAATTTTAAGAGCCATTTCTCTCACTTTTAATTTAACCAACGACAAGTAACCAAAATTAAACTAATTGTCTCACCTATGAAAGACCTAGGACACTAATTGGCAAGTGGTTAAATCAACTGAGCTTTTTTTGTATCCCAAATCTATTCAAATCTGTCCAACTCTCAGATTGGATCTATCTAAACATGTTCAGATCATGAATTGGAGACTCAAACTACTCAAATCCTGGCGACAATCCCCCAAACTATTACGACACGGTGTAAACCCCTCTGCGAATGTAAACCTGACACACAGAGATGCTCACCCCATGCTGTAATCTGTTACATTTCAACAGGCAAAGAACCATCCCAGATTTCACTATTTAAAGGAAAAATTAACAATTTTATCCTTTAAGTTTAACAGAGAACATTAGACCACTACTTACAACTCCTTTCTCTTATAACCTATATTTTACTGCCCACTCTACAATACTGGTCTGATAAAGAAAAGCCCCAACTAAGTTTACAAAAAAAAATCACATTTCAAAATCAGTCAGCTTTACTGATTCTCCTTTTGTAGACTTTCCTCTGTATACATTGGTTTTTCTTCAGTCTCCTGCACAGCGTTTCTTACGGACAGATACCTTTCAGAGAACGATTCGATTAGCAGTCTATTCTTGTTGGGGTTGTGGCAGTGCTCCCCCGAACTGCTCAGAATGTCTGGTTTTACCCCAAACCATCAGATAATTTCAATAGTGTGTGGGAAATCATGTCTCACAAACTTGATTGAGTTTTTTGAAGAAGTAACAAAGAAGATTGATGAAGGCAGAGCAGTAGATGTGATCTATATGGACTTCAGTAAAGAGTTCAATAAGTTCCCCATGGGAGACTGATTGGCAAGGTTAGATCTCATGGAATAAAGGGAGAACTAGCAATTTGGGTACAGAACTGGCTCAAAGATAGAAGACGAAGGGTGGTGGTGGAGGGTTGTTTTTCAGACTGGAGGCCTGTGACCAGTGGAGTGCCACAAGGATCGGTGCTGGGTCCTCTACTTTTTGCCATTTACATAAATGATTTGGATGTCAGTATAAGAGGTACAGTTTGCAGATGACACCAAAATTGGAGGTGTAGTGGACAGCGAAGAGGATTACCTCAGATTACAACAGGATCTGAACCAGATGGGCCAATGGGCTGAGAAGTGGCAGATGGAGTTTAATTTTGATAAATGCAAGGTGCTGCATTTTGGGAAAGCAAATCTTAGCAGGACTTATACACTTAATGGTAAGGTCCTAGGGAGAGTTGCTGAACAAAGAGACCTTGGAGTGCAGGTTCATAGCTCCTTGAAAGTGGAGTCACAGGTAGATAGGATATTGAAGAAGGCGTTTGGTATGCTTTCCTTTATTGGTCAGAATATTGAGTACAGGAGTTAGGAGGTCATGTTTCACCCATACAGGACATTGGTTAGGCCACTGTTGGAATATTGTGTGCAATTCTGGTCTCCTTCTTATCGGAAAGATGTTGTGAAAGTTGAAAGGGTTCAGAAAAGATTTCCAAGGATGTTGCCAGGGTTGGAGGATTTGAGTTATGGGGAGAGTCTGAACAGGCTGGGGCTGTTTTCCCAGGAGCGTCGGAGGCTGAGGGGTGATCTTATAGAAGTTTACAAAATTATGAGGGGAATGGATAGGATAAATAGACAAAGTCTTTTTCCTGGGATCGGGGAGTCCAGAACTAGAGGGCATAGGTTTTGGGTGAGAGGGGAAAGATATAAAAGAGACCTAAGGAGCAACTTTTTCACGTGTATGGAATGAGCTGCCAGAGGATGTGGTGGAGGCTGGTACAATTGCAACATTTAAGAGGCATTTGGATGGGTATATAAATAGGAAGGGTTTGGAGGGATATGGACCGGGTGCTGGCAGTTAGGACTAGAGTGGGTTAGAATATCTGGTCAGCGTGGGCAGGTTGGACCCAAGGGACTGTTTCCATGCTGTACATCTCTATGACTCTATGGCTCTATGTTATCAAAACACTAAATTCAAATTCGATTGGAATTTTGGTATCTGGGGCAGAATTTATACTGATTGGCTGAATTTGAAATTGTTTTTGTTCCATGGCAATGCAACTGCAGCTATTTGTTTCAACTAAGTGTTACATTTTAAAATTGTTCAGGACACCCTGTGCTTTCAGTCAGGCCTTGCGAGCTTCCTCTCTCTCTTAAAGGTACAGGGCACACCTACACCTTCATAACAAGGGAACTAGTGGAGTCCCTTACCTCCCACATTCTGCAGGAAGAACATTCAACTGCCCTAATTGCCATTCCTACTATTCTAAATTCCCAAAGAGGCTACTGAAAAATAAAAAAAAGAAAAATTAGTTACCTTACCAATCCGGCACACAGAACCCTGTTTTGGTGAGAGGAGGATGATGGGTAGGAGACACCACCTAAGTAGTGTCTCAGGGAAGCCAAGCACCCAAATATATTACTTCACTCACTCAGCAATCCCATGTCCGTTCCTGCTTAGCCTGTGCTCTGCCTATTCATGAGATCAGTTTTTAAAGCAGAAACATATCTCCCAACAGGCCCTGCTCCTCTCTCCCTCTCTCCTCGCTGCTCCTGAAAAACAGAGGCCTGACTCTTGAGGTAAGTCCCTCGAGGCAATTTAATTCCTGGCAATCGCAAGTTGAGAGTTTTTACATTGATCAAAAGGAAAACCCAAAGGTGAAAGGAATTTGATCAGTTTGAAAAATACATGTGGCTGCAGTGTTTCAAGCTGGAATCCACGGGGAGGCCACTGGCTCTTCCTCTCTATCCCAGGGGTTTCAGCTGCAGTGAAGGTTTTTAAAACAAACTCCTTCCAGTGACTGTAAGAAAACAGCTTCGCTGCTGCAGCTCATGGTGGGGTCTCGAGGTTCGGAAGAGGGAAGCAACCTGGATCGGACCAGGAACATGCAGCACCAGGAATAACCAACAGGCCACCCTCAGAACTATCGAACTCCTTCAGATATTCAATGGAGGACAGCGACCTCGAGACTGCCTCATGGGGAGTGTAAGTTGGCACGGAGGATGTAGGGCATGGTTTGTGGTCACTCCTCGGGTATGTAGTAAATTTAGATATTTTGATTTCTTAAATTTAGCTGTTACATGCCCTCTACACTCCGTTTGGATATTTTTAAAAAATACAATCTACTTTTTACCTGTAACCTTGCAAATGACAACTTCTTAAACAAAAATTGAGACAGCCAGGTCCAGTCGTGCCAGGCTGCGCCATTCACTGAGCCCAAGTCTCCAGAGAAACCGCATATCGATGAAGCCACACTACTTGGCATTAAGGACATGATGGATGATTCACAGGCCGAAATCATTACCAAGTTTGAATCTATAATTTGAGAGAGGGTTAGGAAGGAGGTAACAGCTACTCTGAAGCTGTTGGAGGAAAACGTTTCTTCGCAATGCAGGAGTATTTTGAACCTGGAACATTTGGCTCATGAGCATGATAACCAGATAACTAACCTCCAAGCTAATGTTATCTGCTATGATTGAGTCTCTGACGAAGAAATGTGAAGACTTGGAGGCCTGCTTCAGGAATAATATTCAACTTGTGGGTTTACCCAAAGAATCGGAGGATTTTCATCCAACAGAATTTATAGCCTGACTTTTACAGGACTTGCTCAGACTTGAGGATAAACCCATGTTGGACAAGACTCATCGTATGCTGCGCGCTAACCTGAAAGAAGGTGAGTTACCTCGCCCGATGGTTGTCAGGGTGAACCAGTTTCAAATGAGAAATCACATTCTGTGCTGTGCTGGAGTAGCTTCTCTCCTTGTTTATAATGGAAAGAGAGGATATATTTTTCCTGATTTCACCCGACTGTTGCTAAGCAGCATGCGGCTTTTGCCAAGGTAAAGAAGGAGCCTCACTCATGTCCTAACATTAAATTTGGCCTTTGTTATCCAGAGATATTACATATCATCTTGCTGAGCAGGCTAACACATAGGTTTGATGGCTTGGGTCGGGCTACGGACCTTGTGAATAAAAACGTTTCAAAAATGCAGTTCCAGAGCCAGTTTGATGTTTGGGCCTAACTAGGTCAGTTAGACATTAGTTTTATGCTACTATGGACAAAGACTGCATTTCCCACTGGGGAGATTAAAATGGACGGTATGCTGTGTTTAAAATCAACTCGGAGAAAGGGAGGACTGCAGATGCTGGAGATCAGAGCTGAAAATGTGTTGCTAGAAAAGTGCAGTAAGTCAGGCAGCATCAAAGGAGAAGAAGAAGGGCTTCTGCCCGAAACATCGATTGTCCTTCTCCTTTGATGCTGCCTAATCTGCTGCGCTTTTCCAGCAACACATTTTTAAGGTATGCTGTGTTTACAGACTTGGATTTGATTTCTTTTTACATTTGACCTCATCCACCAAGAAGTACATGTTTCCTTACACAAGATTTTTTTTTGAGAGGTTGCGCTAATAGTACCAAAGAATGTAGAATTTAATTGTTTAACTACATACAGTAAATATTTTTATTACATGTACATGTTTACTCATTTTTTGCTTCACAGTTTTTGAATAGTTAACTTTTACATTCCCTGAGGTCACCGTGTAGTTTGCTTGAGCTACAAAACGCGACAGTTTTTTTTACTGTGGGGGAAGAGAGCACGCACTCAACTAGAGGGGACTTCTGCTGGGAGGGGGCGGGGTTGGTAGGCAGGTATTCCATTGGGGGGGGTTACCATTGTGGGAGTTGGTGGAGCTTGTTTTGTTCTGATGGGGATGGGGGGGTGACACATATTTCACTTTTACAAGGTTTACTCTTTTTTATCTATTATTGCACATTTGGGATTTTATGGTGAGTATTACACATGACACAGTTAATGATTCACCACCCTTGGTAGGTGGGACATTAAATTTGCCAGTCTGAATTGCAAAGGCCTGAACAACCCAATCAAACACACTAAGATTTTACATTATTTACACCATCTCAATGCCCATATAATTTACTTACAAGAAACCCAATTGAAAAATAAAGACAGTCCTAAGTTGAAACGAGGTTGGCTTGGACAAGTGCATTTTTCCTCCTTTTCTGGCAGATCTAGAGGAGTTGCTAATAAGTAAGTAATTAGCTCGCTGAGCTTGAAGGTTTGCTTTCAGATATTCCATCAGCATACTAGGCAACTTTATCAGTGAGAGTCTCTGGTGAAGTGCTGGTTGTATGTCCCACCTCTCTATTTAGAGGTCTTGGTTACTTCAGGTGGGTGATGTCATTTCCGTTTTTGTTCAAGGGAATCGATGTGTGTATTGATAGAGTTCTCATTAGAATGCAATGCTTCTAAGAATTTTTGTGTGTCTCTCTGTTTTGCCTGTCCTAGGATATGTGTGTTGTCCCAGTCAAAGTGGTGTTTTTCTTTGTCTGTATGTATAGAAACCATGTCTTTTGGCGGCCAGTTGGTGTTCGTGTATCCGAGTGCCAAGTTTCCTGCTAGTTTGTTTGATGAAGTATTGCTGCCTACTGGTAAGTTTAAGTATCTGCAAGTAGGGCATTTGCCTTTTTAAAATAGGCAGTTTTTTTTCAAATAACAGTCATATTACCATGGTCTGTGGGTAGGATAAACATGTTTTCTCCTTTTTAAGTTTTTCTAAGGCTTTATTTTCTTGAACATTAAGTGCGCTTCCTTCCTTTTATCGGCCTAATGTAGGTGCAATAGCTTGTCTTATGGTCTGCTGTGTTTCCTCTGAAAGACCTTTTCTTAAAGTAAATTCAAACGCTGTGGGGAAATCCTTTTTACTCATGTCTTTGTAATTGTAGTTTAACCCTCTGACTAGGACTGCTTTTCCTGTATTGGTAAGTGGATGGTCTGAAAGATTTTTTATCCAAACATCAGTTTTGTATGAAATGAAGTTAGCAGGGTGGCTGTCGCTATTAGACTCTCTTTATGCAATCTCTGAGTCTTTAGAAGTATCTCAAGAATGCATATCTCTCCAGGCCGAGTATGATGTTGTAATGTCACAATAGACCACCAAGCTTTTACTTCACTCTAGGTTAATATTTTATGAACAAGGAGATGGAACTCAGAAATTGTTAGCACATCAGTTGCACCAAATGTCCTCATCTCAAGTAATCCCATTAATTAAGGCTAATTCATGTATCCTCTCAGACCCATTCGAAATCAACAAGACATTGAAGGAATTTTACATTTCATGTTGTTCATCTGGATGTTACTCTGCTACAGCAGATTTTGATCCCTTTTTTGATAAGATTAACATTCCTACAATTGATCAAAATGTGGCAAAGGAATTAGACCAACCAATCACAGCAAGATAACTTGAGGCTGCGGCTAGATCACGACAAAGTGGGAAAACTCCTGGAACCGATGGTTTTCCGGTCAGGTTTTATAAAATATTTTGGAAAAAGCTGGCTCTGCTTTTGGTAGGTGTGTTTGTTGAAGCATTTAATTCTGGCTGTCTTCCTCAAACTTTAACTCAGGCATCAATTTCTTTGCTTTTAAAGAAAGGCAAAGATCCCTTACTGTGTGATTCATATTGTCCTATAAGTCTGCTCAATGTTGACTTTAAATTATTGTCAAAGTTATTGGCCCAATGTTTGGAAACCATCCTTCCATCTATCATATCCTTGGATCAAACTGGACTTATTTGCAACAAGCAGTCCTTTTTTAATCTTAGGTGGGTAATTTAACATTGTTTATAATTCTCCCCATCCACCCTCCCTGTGGCTTTGATATCTTTAGATGCTGAAAAAGCATTTGATAGAGTGGAATGGAATTAATTTTTTTTTAATTTTGGAGAAATTTGGCTTTGGGGTAAAACGTATTTATGGGATCAAACTACTCTATGTATCACCACAGGCCTCTGTTGGGACCAATGACATGAATTCTGAGTATTTCTACCTTTATTGTTCCACTAGACAAGGTTGTTCTTTAAGTCCACAGCTGTTTGCTGGTGGAATTGAACCTCTGTCTATTGCTCCACAGACCCTTCCTGATTTCTCTGGCATTACTCGAAATGGTATGGAGTTGAAGGTTGCCCTCTATGCAAGTGACCTTTTGCTATTTATCTCCAACTTATCTCTCTCCATTCCCACCACACTCTCAATTTTAGAATCTTTCAGTAAGACTCCTGGGTATAAATTGAATTTTAGCAAAAGTGAGATATTTGCTATCAATAAGCCTGCCAGCAAATACCCACTTGATAATTTGCCATTTAAAATCGCCAACTTTGGTTTTGTTTATCTTGGTGTACACATGGCAGATACACAAGGCAATTTGGACAGGAAACATTTTGAACCGTTATTGGTACCAATTAAATGAGACTTTGAATGATGGTCTCTCCTTAATTTGTCTGTTGCTGCGAGAATTAATTCCATTAAAGTGAATTTTTTTCTACAATTTAATTATTTATTTCAATGCATACCAATTTTTCTTACTCTTGCCTTTTTCCAAAAAGCAGATAGTCTCATTCTTGAATTTATTTGGAATAAATAAAATTCCTAGGTTACAAAAACAGTTGTTACACAGGCCTAATATATTAGGTGGAATGGTGCTGCCAAATATTTTGTTTAATTATTGGGCAGCAAACAGAAGAAATTCGAACTATTGGCTCCAATACGAGAAGCTTGACGCTTTCTCAATTTGGTTGACTATTGAGGCAAATCCCACCCACCCGGTAACATTGAAGGCTTTATTGAATTCACTTCTCCTTTCTTCAATCTGTATTTACACGAACAATGTAATTGTTTTATCCTGTCTTAAAATCTGGTTTCAATTTGACGTCACTTTCGCTTTCAGTCATTTTCTACAAAGGTGTCGTTGGTGGCAAATCATATTTTTCCCCATCTTTAGTGGACAGTGCCTTTTCTGGTTGGGCTAAGTTAGGAATAAAAACTGTGAAAGATTATATGTTAATTGTGTTTCTCTATCTTTTCAACATCTTAGTCGATACGTTTTCACTTCTTAAAAGCTACTTCTTTAAATATCTCCAAGTTCGCAGTTTTGGCCGTAGTTCATAATGATTCCTAATGATTCTGATTTTGACATCTTTCTAGAACCACTTTCTTCATTAAAGGAGGTTATTTCAGCAAGTTATTCAAACATTCAAAAAGTAATGTTATGACATGGGGTAAACTCTCCTGCTTTATTTTAAACCAACAATACAGAAAAGATTTATCCCATACAGTAATCTGTCAAACTTCGAGTGACCAAGAACTATTCAAAGTGAAAGTTAACAACTTTATTTCTTAAAGTATAACAGAGCATAATTAGCTAACAACTATGTATAAGTCCTTACTCTAACCTATCTTTACCTACCCTTCTATACTAGTCCAATAAAACTCCCAATTAAGATTTACAAAATAATACTTCTTAGCTCAAAAGGCAGGTTTCTGTTCATCTATTGGGATCTTCCTCTGGCTTTTCTTCTTCTTCTTAGGAATTTCTGCTTCACAGCTTACTGATTGATAAAGATCCCTTTTTAAGAGAGCTGTTTTTCTGGGCAGTGTGAAGATGACATCGGCTTGGCAGTTGTCCCCTCAACTGTTCAATTGTCCACAGTCTTATATCCCAAGGTATCAGATTGTTGTCATTGGCTTTTAAGATTGTCAATATACTCAATTCAAACTGGATTGGAGTTTGATATTTTTCGGGATATAATTGAAACTGATTGGCCAAATTCAAATTTGTGTTTTTGTCTCCAAGCAACGAGCTAATCGAGTTGTTCGACCGAGTGCTATGTTGTTATCTTATTGAGAATACATGGTGCTGTGTCCGGTAGTTCTGCTGCTTTTAACTCTCTTAAAGTACACCCACATCTTCATAACACCTCCCCCCTTAAGAAAAAATGAACCATCATAATGAAAAGATGGCTTCATTTTCTTCCCACCCTTTAAACACATTATCCGAACATACAGATAACTTTTATATCAGTTCACCTTAATTTCTTCCTATATGCTTATATATATAAAACATTAAATAAAGACAAATCACATCTAAACTCTATCAGTTAAATCCACGATAACGCATCTGTGATTACATTCTTCTGACCACAACATGTATGATTTTTAACTAAGGGTCTGTAACATAAGACTCCAATGAAATAGTCTCAGATTCCTATCTTTAAAACATTCCAAGAATGTAAGTGGATTGTGGTCAGTGTATACAGCCGTCTCCGACACATTGTTCATGACATCCACATTAACATGTTGGAAGGCCAGTACCAAACTCAGTAGTTCCTTTTCGATTGTGGAGTGTTTTCTCTGGTGGATGTTGATCTTCTACGAAAAGTAACCAACTGGCAGTTCAATCCCATCCTCATCTTCCTGGAGGAGCTCCAACTCCACTGTCACTAACATCGATGGCGACTTTAAAAGGTTTTGAAACATCTGTTGTAGCTAAAACTGGTTTGGTGGTTAATATCGATTTGAAATGGTTGAATGCCTCCTGGCATGGTTCTGACCACTGAAACTTTGTGTTCTTCATCAGTAAATCGGTTAACAGTACCACTACACTGCTAAAGTTTGGAACAAACTTCCGATAGAATCCGCTGAGTCTAAAGAATTGAAGCACCTCTTTCTTCAAGGTTGGTTGTGGAAATACCTCGATGGCTTTCGTCTTTGCGTTCTGTGGGATCACCTTCCATGACCGATGTTACGTCCCAAGAATGTCACCTCTGCTTTTGCAAGTTCCAGTTTATTTCAGTCTATCACCAGTTTTGCCTCTCGTAGTCACAGAGTCATAGAGATGTACACCACAGAAACAGACCCTTTGGTCTAACTCGTCCATGCTGACCAGATATCCCAACCCAATCTAGTCCCACCTGCCAGCACCTGTCCCATATCCCTCCAAACCCTTCCTATTCTTATACCCATCCAGATGCCTTTTAAATGTTGCAATTGTACCAGCCTCCACCACTTCCTCTGGCAGCTCATTCCATACACTTGCCACCCTCTGTGTGAAAAAAAGTTGTCCCTTAGGTCTCTTCTTTATCTTTCCCTTCTCACCCTAAACCTGTGCTCTCTAGTTCTGGACACCCCGACCCTAGGGAAAATACTTTGTCTATTGATTCTAACCATGCCTCTCCTGATTTTATAAACCTCTATCAGCCTCCGACCCTCCTGGGAAAACAGCCCTAGCATATTTAACTTCTCCCTACAGCTCAAATCCTCCAACCCTGGCAACATCCTTGTAAATCTTCTCTGAACCCTTTCAAGTTTCACAACATCTTTCACAATGTCGTTCAAAGACCTCTGCCAACTGTACCATATGATCTTTCTAGGAATTACTAAAGATCACTACATCGTCCAAATAGACTGCACAGTTTGTTAACCCAGTTACAACTTTGTTCATGAGATTTGGAATGTGGTGGGCACATTCTTCATTCACTTTAAACTGATATAGCCCATTTGGAGTGACAAACACAGAAATTTATTTCACCAACTCTGATAAAGGTACCTGCCAGTAAGCAGGCATTAAGACCAACCTGGTGGTGTAACTGACTTGCCCGAATTTCTCAATGCAGTCC
Source organism: Chiloscyllium punctatum (assembly GCF_047496795.1). Lineage (NCBI taxonomy): Eukaryota > Metazoa > Chordata > Chondrichthyes > Orectolobiformes > Hemiscylliidae > Chiloscyllium > Chiloscyllium punctatum. The sequence continues at coordinate 55,297,564 of NC_092767.1, forward strand.
TCCAATCAGGGAATTGGATTTGAGTTGGCGTTGACCTTCGATACTCCATGCAGAATCATTGAGTCCTATCTGGTTCAGAACTAAGACACTCACCGAACTCCACTCGTTCTGGCTTGGTTCGATGATGTCCTCATCAAACATAACCTTCACCTCCTTCTAGACCTGTCTGGCTTGAAGAGGATTAAGCTGATAGGGGAGCAGTTTTATCAGAGCAGTATTCCCTACGTCTACTTCATAGACAATAGCATTAGTCCTCCCCATCTGATTCTTACATATGTCCTTGTATTGCAGCAACAAATCTTTCAACTCTGTTCTATGTTCCTGAGACGGATTGCTTGCGAACCTATCCCACTCCTCAAGGACTTCTTCACTTTTTAATCTATTTCAAATCCACATAGTCTGGATTTGACACCTCACTCTGCAGGGCAGTAACTAGCATCTGGTTCTCCAGTTCTTTCTTTCTAGTGTAATAATGTTTCAACATGTTCACATGACATTCCTGATATCCTTTCTTCCTATCAGGCATCTTTACTAAATAGTTCATCTGACTCAACCTTTTCTCAATTTGGTAGGGACCACTAAACCTGGCTTTGAAGGGGTCTCCTATCATGGGCAACAGTATTAACACATCATCCCCTTGGGAAAATGTCTGAGTTTCAGAGCTTTTATCTGCCACCTGCTTCATTCTACACTGCGGCCTTTTTACGTGCTGTTTCGCTGCCTTACCTACTCGATTTCATCTCTCCCTCACCTCTGATACATAATCTAAGTGTGAGATCTCCGACTTTGGTCCTGTCAAATTTTCTTTAATTAATTTCAAAGGGCCTCTCACTCCATGACTGAATATTAACTCAAAGGGAGTAAACTGAATAGATTCATTTGGGGAATCTCTAATGGCAAACAATATGAATGGAATACCTTTACCCCAATCTCTCGGGTAATCCTGACAATATATGTTCTCAAGATGGTCTTCAAGGTCTGATGCCACCTTTCGAAAGCTCCCTGGGATTCAGGATGATATTCACTGGGATTAAAGTGCTGTATACCGAAGCTACCCATAACCTCTTTAAAAAGTCTAGCCATAAAATTTGACCCTTGGTCTGACTGAATCTCTCTGGGTAGCCCATACCGTGTGAAGAAAGATACTAACTCCTCTGCTATCCTTTTTGCCTTGATACTCTGTAATGGAAATGCCTCTGGAAATCTGGTAGACACATCCATTATGGTTAACATGTACTGGTTCCCACTTTTAGTTCTTGGGAGGGGACCTACACAATCAATTATAACCCATGTGAAAGCTTTTTCAAATGCGGGAATTGGCAACAAAGGTGTTGCCTGCGGCTTACCTACCATTTGGCATGTATGAGAGGTATGATTAAAGTTAACCATATCCTTGTGCATTCCAGGCCTTAGCTTGAGTCTTTTGTACCTTAGCCTGAGTCTTTTGTAGCCCTCCATGACCTTCTAAAAGTAGTTCATGTGCTACCCATAACATCTACTGTCTGTATACTACGGGCAACACAATCTGGTGCACTTCGGCCTATTTCTCCTCTGCAGTAAGCTGCCGTTTATGTCTGTGGACTCTACCTTTTAGATAGTAAACCCCTGGAATATTCTCTGCCTCCTTTCAGAGTACGCATCCACATATATATGTTTTATCATCTTGGCTTGCTATTGCAAGTGTTTTCATCTTTCAGGAGTAATTACTTCTGTCTAACCCTCTGCCTGGTCAGCTTTTTCCTGCACCATTACATCAAGCAGGGTATCTGCGAACTGAACCTCAACTCCTTCATCTTTCTCTTTACTTTTTGCTTTGTGCTGTGTTTTATGAGAGTGGGATCTGGTTACCACACAGACTGGGAAAGTACCAGGACATTTCTGCTTTAACTCCTCGGTTTCTTGGTCTTCCTTGGGCTACTCCACAACAAGGGGTGTCACTCCCACCTTGGAACTGACACTCTGTCAATCACTCCCACTGTAACTTCCCCACCTTCGGTTGGCACTCCAACCTGATCTTAGATAGGGGAACACTAAATTTCTGTCCATCTATCCCACAAATTATCACACTCTCGTGTAACAAATCAGAAAGAGTGCATATTCACTCGTCTCTTACTATCAGCGACTGCTTAGGTCATGTATCTCACAAAATTATAACTTCTTCATTCTTCATCACCCAATGTTTTGTTTGCATCTTGAAAATTTGTTTTCTTTAAGAAATATTGCATTATTTCTGCTCCCTATAACTTCAAATACCAATTCATCAATTTATGCTTGTCTAACGTTAAAGCCTGTTCCTAACTTGTAAATATATATTTATATATTATCAATTAATTTATTCAGTATTCAATATTTAAAATGGAAAATGCATGCAGTTCCCAACTTTGAAATCGACTATAATTACCCAGTTTTAGTACCTTAATTTAAATCTAAAATTAGTTTTCATAGGTAGTCCTGACCAATCATTGCTCAATTACAATGCTATAGGTCGTGAAATCATTGGAGCTGCCTTAAAAGGATTTGTCTATTCAAGTTTAAAAAAAAACTTCTTATGCATGAACAATGGCCGAATCCAAGGTCACAGATATTAACCTTCGGATTTTTTTTAATATTACAATCTAATGTTGAACTGAAACTTCAACTGTCCTCCATAAGTCGCTTTTATGTAAAGATAAAAGAGATTAGTTCGAAACTGACAGTAAGGCAGTCCTGACCTGTAAAAAGAACAGGAGTTATCATTTTATTTCATAATCCCGATAGAATCCTCAACCTTAAAAGAAATCATGTTAAGTTTCAATAATAAAAATCAGATTCAAAACAGTCCAGGGAAGAAAGCACAAACATTCAGTCACCAACAAACAAATGTGCATTCAAACCGAATCACAAAGGGTTAAACTTTCTCCCAGCTGTACAGCACTTTTCGTTCTCTCTCTCTTACACACCATATCTCACAGACACTTTCTGAGCTTCCCGCAACAACACCTCTGGGTGCTCTTCGCTTCACCCCTCTATCTTTTGAATATTTTTCTGGATGTCTGGCCATGATTTAGTTACAAAGTGTACTCTCAGTAGCCCTCCAGCTACCAGTCCTTCTGACTTGAAGCATGATCTGATTCCTCCTGACTGTCAGGCTGTTTTTCATTGACATATAAATTCAAATATTTACAAACCCAGTCTTCGTCTGACCCGTACTTTGGCCAGAAGACGTCGGGACGAAGAATAGATTCCTTAGTCCATACAAAGCAACAATATTTAATCATCTTTTTCCTATCTTTATCCCTTGTACAAGTAATATTTTTCCAATTCCACAACATCCTGCCCAACGGACTTTCTGGAGGTATGTTGGAAGGGACTCCATCTCCATTTCCATTGCCTTTTTCCTTTGTTTTCCCGGAGGCTTTTTCCTTACCCACGGCACAGCCCATATTGAGTTCCTTTGTTAGTCCCTTATGAACTACTAGAACTCAATCCCAGCCACCAAGGCAGTACTTAAAAGTCAATTTTCTTATCTTGGTCTGTGCACAGAGTTGCCTGGCCCCTTTTTGCCGTATTTCCTATCAACTTCCTTTCACTGTCTGACTCAGATGTCTCTCTTGTGAGATTCGTACCAGTCGTCCAAGGGAGCGGACCAAACCGGGACACGAGACCCCTCAATCGGGAACGGGACGTGTCTTCCCAGTGTCCAGGACCAGCCACTCCCCCCAGCAATGGAAGAATATCCCGGACGGCCCCCAAATGTGAGAAACGAAGCTCAATCACTTCAATAATTTCAGTCGGAGACAAGATCTGAATCAGTAGTGTCATTTATTTCACTCTTGCAAGATGGGTGTGGTGTCAACTGTGTACAACGGCAGTCACACACACAGACTGAATTCAACTAGTACTTAGTATTTATGTAATTTGTTCCTATTCTCTCCTCCCATGTTTACATCTCCCACTCTCTAAGACCGGTGCCCATGACTCTTGTTTATCTCTTGCTTTATCCGGCCTTGTCTGTGACAAAGTGCTTATTTCTGGCCTCACAAGGCTGTTTGACCACATCCTGCTGTGGTCCATTGTTAGGTATATCCTCCTTCACTATCTTCTGTTTCCCTCACTTGTTATGACCTTATGACCTCATGACTTCTTGATTGTGGTTTGTTCTTGTTTTTGCAGAAGCGGGAAATAGATGATTATAACTACTGTTTGTACAGGTATATCAAGCTTAACCCCCTCCCCTCACAGCACCTTATCTATTTGTCTGGAACATCTACCATTGTTTGCAGGCACATTTCATTCTTGTATGCACATTTTAGCTAATATAAAAACAATTATCTATTTCCTTCACATAGTTTTCATTCTTGTTGACTCAGCTCTTGGTTGAAACAATTACACACTGGTGTGAGTTCATTTACCTTGCATAAGTAATTATGAGTGCAGAAGTAACACTACTTTACCTATATCCCACATTACCATCTCTGGAAGCAGAGGAAGTCAAAGGCAGTCTGTACTAAACTATTTCTCTGATATCATCCCGGTTCTTTATTTGTTCCTTTCGATGAACCAGCTGAAGCGTTGCCAGGGGAATCGAAGCCCAACCAGAGGGATTTCTGGACTCCCTCCCTGCACCCACCCAATGAGCCAGCTCCCTCTCCGATTCCAGATGCTTCTTCAAATCTACCTCTTCATATAAGTTATTGTCACCTGACCCAATATCACATTCAGTGAATCAACATTACCTCTGTTTAATTTGTCATGATAAAGGTCGTTTTAACTATGTTTGGGGACTGTGTTGTGGTAAAGTGCACGGTGATGGTGCTATCGTGGTTAGTGTAGCTGTCTTCCAAGCAGGTGACCTGGGTTAGATTCCTGGCAATCGCAAGTTGGGATTTTTTACAATAATCAATAGGAAACCCCAAAGACAAAAGGAATTGGATCATTTTGAAAATACATTTGGCTTTCATTCCAAGATAATAAAATGCAAAGCAGGAGCAGACAAAGGCAGACTGGATGAAACTGTTTACCTGCTGCATTCTCTCACACCTCCTCCCTCCCTCCCCCCTCTAAACCACTGAGATGGCTCTGACTGTGCTCCATCCCTGGGGGAGGTATGCCTTGGGTACAGGAAGCTGGGACTAGGGCAGAGAAGGGGCTCTGAGTGAGAGAGCTGCGGATATTTCAAACAGGTTCTGGCAGTCATTGTCACTTTCACCGTGTGCACTAAGCAGGGGGTGAGTATCGGTGTGTTTCTGTCTGTCTGTGTGTGAGAGAGTGTGGGGAGTATTTGAATCTCAATCCCAGTTTTGATCCTTTAACCTCACCCCCTCCCTGAACCAGCCCCTCCTAAAGCCAGCCCCTGGAGCAGAGTCTGTCTCAAATGGGAGGGAGGAAGTATGAGAGACCATCAAGAGAGCTCAGACCAACCAGAATGGTGAATATCAACTCTTTAATCTCGCCACATCTTTCCTTATCTCCTGTTTGTACCTGTCTGATATTTCCTCTTTTCCCTCTCTCTGTCTCTCTCTTTGCCTCTGATTCTCACTCACTGTCTGTATCACTTCATATATCTCTCTCCCTCTCAACCTTTCTCTCTCACATTATCTTTCTCTCTCTCTCTCCTGACAGACTCTCCTTTTGTCTTTTTCTCTCTTCCTTCTTCCTTTGTCTATGTTCTTTCCCACTCTCTTGCTCTCTTTCTTCTTCTCTCACTCTCTCTCTGTCTTCCTCTCTCTTCTTGATTTCTGTCTTTCAATCCTGAATCTGCGCCCCACCCCACCCCCCTTCAATTTTGGACAACCCCCCCCCCCCCCCCACTGCAAATTTAGCTGTCCCCCTCCATGGCCGCTGTTTAATTGCTCTCCCTTGTGCAGCTCCATTTATCCTGAACTGTCCCTCTGTTGTTCCTCCATTATACACCCACTGCAGATAAAAGCCCCTCAGTATCTCCATTCGTAAACAATACCCTTCCCCCGTGTTGTGTCCCAGCCCCTGGTCGGACGACAAAGTGAGCGTGTGCAGAGACTAATGTGTCTTTTGACTGCCTACTGTAATATTATGGAGTCATAGAGTCATCCAACACGGAGACAGACCCTTCGGACCAACCAGGCCACACCGACCATGTTCCAAAACTAAATTATTCCCACCTGCCTGCGCTTGTCCCATATCCCTCCAAACCTTTCCTATTCATGAACTTATCCAAATGTATTTTAAACATTGTAACTGTATCTGCATCCATCACTTCCTCTGGCAGTTCATTCTAAACCGAAAACTACTAAAGATTTTGCCCCTCATGTCGTTTTTCAATCTTTCTCCTCTCACCTTAAAAATATACCCCTTTGGTTTGATCTCCCCACCCGAGGGAAAAGACCCTTGTCATTCACCTTATCTATGTACCTCAAGGTTTTTTAAACATCAATAAGGTCACTCCTCAACCTCCAATACAACAGTGGAAAAAAGTCCTCACCTTTCCAGTCCATGTTTTTATCTGAAACCCTCCATTCCTGGCAACATCTTGGTAAATCTTTACTGAACCCTCTCCAGTTTCAAAATATCCTTCCTATCACAAAATAATGAGAATTGCATATATTAAACCAGAAGAGGCCTCACCAATGCCCTGTAGAACTTCAATATAATGTCAGTTCTGACATTGCACAGACCTTTGAGTATAGGAGTAATGAAGGCAAGTGTGCTAAATACCTCCTTAACTACCCTGTCTACCTATGATGCAAACTTCAAAGAAATATGTCCCTGAACCCCGAGCTCTTTCCGCTCTGCAACACTACCCAGGGCCCTACCAATAAGTCCTGTTCTTGGTTGTATTACCACAAGGAATTCCTCATGTTCATCCAAATTAAATTCCATCTGCCATCCCTCAGCCCTTTAGCCCAATTGATCAAGATCTCCTTGTAATCTCAGGTAGCATTCTTCACTGTCTGTTTCACCAATTTTGGTGTCATCCACAAACTTACTAACCATGCCTCGGATATTCTCATTTAAATCATTCATTTCAATGACAAACAGAAGTGGAGCCAGTACCGCTCCCTGTGGAATACCGTTGGTCACAGTCCTCCGGACTGAAAAACAATGATCCACCATCACCTGCTGTCTCCTACCGTAAAGCCAGTTATATGGATTTTAGTAAGGCATTTGATAAGGTTCCCCATGGTAGGCTTATGCAGAAAGTCAGGAGGCATGGGATAGTAGGAAGTTTGGCCAGTTGGATAGAGAACTGGCTAACCGGTCGAAGTCAGAGAGTGGTGGTAGATGTTAAATATTCAGCCTGGAGCCCAGTTACAAGTGGAGTTCCTCTGCTGTTTCTAAATTTTTATTAATGACTTGGAAGAGGAAGTCGAAGGGTGGGTCTGTAAATTTGCAGATGATACGAAGATTGGTGGAGTTGTGGATAGTGAGGAGGGCTGTTGTCGGCTGCAAAGGGACTTAGATATGATGCAGAGCTGGGCTGAGGAGTGGCAGATGGAGTTCAACCCTGTGAAGTGTGAGGTTGTCCACTTTGGAAGGACAAATAAGAATGCGGAATACAGGGTGAATGGTAGGGTTCTTAGTAAGGTGAAGGAGCAGAGGGATCTTGGGGTCTATGTTCATAGATCTTTGAAAGTTGCCACTCAGGTGGATAGAGCTTTTAAGAAGGTCTATGGTGTATTAGCGTTCATCAGCAGAGGGATTGAATTCAAGAGTCGTGAGGTGATGTTGCAGCTGTACAGGACCTTGGTCAGGCCACATTTAGAGTACTGTGTGCAGTTCTGGTCACCTCATTTTAGAAAAGATGTGGAAGGTTTGGAGAGGGTGCAGAGGAGATTTACCAGGATGTTGCCTGGAATGGAGAATAGGTCGTACGAGGATAGGTTGACAGTGCTAGGCCTTTTCTCATTGGAACGGCGAAGGATGAGGGGTGACTTGATAGAGGTTTATAAGATGATCAGGGGAATAGATAGAGTAGACAGTCAGAGACTTTTACCCCGGGTACAACAGAGTGTTACAAGGGGACATAAACTTAAGATGAAGGGTGGAAGGTATGGGGCGATATCAGGGGTAGGTTCTTTACCCAGAGAGTGGTGGGGGCATGATAGCACTGCTTATGGGAGTGGCAGAGTCAGAATCATCGGTGACCTTTAAGCGGCAATTGGATAGGTACATGGATAGGTGCTTAAGCTAGGACAAATGTTCGGCACAACACCGTGGGCCGAAGGGCCTGTTCTGTGCTGTATTGTTCTATGTTCTACGTTCTACATATCCAATTGGCAAGCCCACCCTGAATCCCATGTGATCTAACTTTACTAATTAGTCTAACCTTGTCAAAGTCTTTGCTAAAGGCCAAGCAAACACCATCAATCACTCTTTCCTCATTGTTTTTTGTTACTTCCAAAAACAAACCTAACTAAGTGTGTCAAAAATGATTTTCCTCACACAAAACCATATTGATCATCTCAAATCAATCCTTTCCTCTCCACCCTGTGTAAATCCTATCTTTCAGAATCATCTCCAAAAATGTGCCCACCACCGAAGTGAGACTCACGGGTCGATCATTCCCAGGCTTCTCCTCACATCCCATCATAAACAATGGCATATTAGCCACACCCCAGTCCTCCAATTCTTCATCTGTGTTTATTGATGGTACAAATATTTCTGTTAGGGGCCCTGCAATTTTCTCTCTAACTTCCCACAGTGTCCTGGGACACACTTGATCAGGTTCTGGAGGTTTATCTGCCTTTATGTTTTTTAAGATCTCCAGCACTTCCTCTTCTGTACTGTAAACTGTTTCCAAAACATCAGTATTTGTTTCCCTGATTTCTTTCGCATCCAATTACTTCCCAACAGTAAAACAGAATTATTCATTTATATCCCTCCCATCTCTTGAGGTTCAACACAAAGACAACCTTGTTGATCTTTAAGGGGTTCTATCTCTCTCCAGTTGCTCCCTCATTCTTAATGTATTTCCAGAATCTCTTTGGATTATCTTTACCTTATCTGCCAAGACTATCTCCTGTCCCCTCGTTGCCTTCCTCATTTCCTTCTTAAGGATGTCTCTTCACTCTTTATATTCTTCAAGACATTCAGTTCATCCCAATTATCTCTCTGATAGTTTTTTTTTCATTCTTGACTTGAACTTCAACATCTTTATTTATCCATTGTTCCCTAATCTTACCAGCCTTGCCTTTCACTCTAACAGGAACAGAATGTTTCTGGACTCTTGTGATCATACTTTTGAAGGCCTCCCACTTGTCAGTCATCCTTTTACCTGCAAACAGAGTCGAGAGTGTGGTGCTGGAAAAGCACAGCAAGTCAGGCAGCATCCCACGAGTAGGAAACCTGCTGTGTTTTTCCAACACCACACTCGCGACTCTGATCTCCAGCATTACCATCCTCACTTCCTCCTGGTTCCTTTTACCTGTGACCAGTCTACTCCAATCAACTTTTGAAAGTTCTTGTTTCATATTTTTAAAATTTGCCTTACTCTAATTAAGAACTTTAACTTTTATGGAAGACCTGTTCCTTTCCATAACAATTTTAAAACTGATAGTTTTATGATCACTGGTCCCAAAGTGTTCCCTGACTAACACTCAGTCACTTGGTCTGTCTTATTTCCCAAGAGAAGTTCAGTTTTGATCCTTCTCTAGTAGGAACATTTATATCTTGACAAATGAAATTTTCTTGCAATTTAACAAATCCTTCACAATCAAAACTGTTTAACACTCTGGCAATCTGAATCAATGTTTAGAAAATTTAAATCCCTTACCATTCGAAGATGGACTGGTTGGACAGTTCCAGAGGGTGGTGCTTGGTTGGATGATTGGCTCGATGATAAGGAGGGGGGAGGTGAAATAAAGAAGCTGGTGGAATCTACATTGATCCCATGTGGTTGGATGGTCCCAAGGCGGAAGATAATGTATTCTTCCTCCAGATTTCGGGTGGCTGGAGTTTGGCGGTGGAGGAGGTCCAGTACTGGTATATCCTTGGCAGAGTAGGAGTCGGGGTGGGGGTGGGGGGGAGTTAATGTGTTTGCCAAACTCTAACCACCTGGAGGTAGAAAGCCTCATCTTCTACCTTGGGCCCCTCAAACCACACGGGATCAATGTAGATTCCCTCGGTTTCTTCATTCCCCCCGCCACCTTATCCAAGATCCAACATTCCAACTTGGCACACCCCTCTTGAACTGTCCTACCTATCCATCTACCTTCCCACCTATCCCACTCTACCCTCCTTTCTGACCTATCACCATTACCCCCCTCCTCCATCGCCCTATCACATTCCCAGCTACTTTGCTCCCAGACCGAGATCCCTCCCATTTATCTTTCCCTTGGGTCATCCCCTCATTTCTGGTGAAGAGCTACTCTCCTGCTCCTTGGATGCTGCCTGCCCGGCAGTGCTTTTCCAGCACCACACTTGTCAACTCTTCTCCATTCCTCAGTCAAGTTCTGTAATAGCGATGACATCCCAGTCCCAAGTTCCCTTACATGCCCTGAGTCCGTCAGCCTTATCAATAAGGCCTCTTACATTGAAATAGATGCAGTTTAAGTGTTCTGAGTTTCTCTGTTCTGACTTGTTCTTGTTTGTCTTTTCTAAATATCTTGCTGTTTTCTGATTCAGAACCATTGCCATCTTTCTTTCCATTTTCAATGTTACTTAGGAAGCCCCCACCCACCTCTCTAAATGTTTACAAGCTCCTAATATTGAACTGGCAAATCTCCGCACCAGGACATTGGTCCCCTTATAGTTCAGGCGAACCCCATCCTTTTTAAATCTCTTCTGTCTGAGAAGAGATCCTAACGATCCAAGTAACTGAATCCCTGCACATTGCAGCACCTCTTCAACCACTGATTTATCTGCCCTATCCCCTTATTCCTTCCCTCGTTAGAACTTGGCACCAGAAGTAAACTAGAGATTACTACTTTTCATATTCTGTTTATTAACCATCTACCTAACCTCTTACACTCACTCTGTAATGCTTCAACCTTTCTTGAACAATGTCATTCTTACCAATGTGCACAACAACTTCCGGCTTCTCACTCTTCCCTTTGACAATCTGCGTCAAACATTTTGAGACATCCTTCACCCTGGCACCAGAAAAGCAACGTACTATCCTAGATTCACACTCACTACCGCAGAATCTCCTGTCTGTGCCCCTCGCAGGTGAGTTCCCAAAAAATATTAATCTTTTAAATCTTGACAAACCTATTTAACATAAAATTCATTTTTAGTGCCCAAGATCTGACAACCCCTCCTATTTTTCCCATTGAATGATACCCAAAACAGAATATCTGTTTGAGAGAGGAATAGCCACAGGAGATTTCGAAACCACCTTCATACCCTTCCTGACGGGCAGTTATCGATCTGAATGATCGTGCTGTGATTATACCCCTCGAAATCTAGTAGTCATCACACCTCAATGTCTCTTGCAGGCCCTCAGGAACATTAATCCTAAAAAGAAGAAGCTCTCAGTAGCACCTTATATATAAAATTAAATACCTTTCCTTACCCAGAGATTTAAAATGAAGCATGCAAAAAAAGTAAAAACACTAAAAAGAAATCAAAAACTTAACTGAACAAATGAAAAAGACAATTCCTTCTCAAATAATCCACCCATTCAGTTTTCACTGTCCAGATACAAAAAAAACTCTCCAGAGCCATCCATATCCAGGCCTCTCCTTAAGCTCCATGTATAAACAACCTGTCCCTCTTCATATACCTTTTTAACTTCTTTTTTCTCAAAACTTACCCACCACTGACAGCAGACTCACAGATCTATAGTTCCCCAGCTTTACCCTACCACCTTTCTTAAATAATAGCACGATGGTAGCCACTGTCCAGTCTTCTAGCACCTCAGCCTTGGCTGTTAATTATACGAATATCTCAGTGAAAGGCCCAGCTATCTGTTCCCCAACTCCCTCGCAGTCTGACATTTTACAAAATCACAGCATCATTTTATTCCAGAATGTGTGATGTGAAGTCAACAAACAGTCTGCCTTCCATCCACTTCTAACCGACATCATGGAGACAACAGAAAATGGTAGGTGGGAGGGTCTGGTCAAACCACTAACCCTGCAGAATTGTTCGAGAAGAATAAACCTTCCAGAAACAATGACCCAATGGGTTACATTTGTCTCTATGGGACTCGACCAGCCATGACTCTCCTGTGGTACACAGTAGCATGACTCTGCCTAACAGCATGGAGAAAGTGAAGACTGCAGATGCTGGAGATCAGAGTTGAGAGTGGGGTGCTAGAAAAGCACAGCAGGTCACGCAGCATCTGAGGAGTAGGAGAATCAACATTCTCTGACTCCTCAGATGCTGCCTGACCTGGGAAAGCGATAGGTTGGTGAAGGTGAGGGAGAAGGTGTAAAGGTCAGGGGGCTGTGGGGTGGAGCAGACAGATGGGAAAGGTGATGGACAGGTCAGGAGGGCGGTGCTGGGTTGGAGGCTTGGGACTGGGATAATATTGGGGGAGGGTAAATGAGGAAACTGTTGAAATCCACCTTTAACCCGAGTGGCTGCAGGCTCCCAAGGCAGAATATGACGCATTCGTCCTCCAGGGAACACTTCCCCAATTATAACATTTGGAAAGCATCTGGATGGATATTTGAATATGGAGTGTTTAGAGTGATAAGGCCCAAATGTTGGCAAATGGGACCAGATCTGTTCAGGGAGGATGGCTTTAATGGAAAGGTCTGTTTCGGCGTTGTACACGTTTATGACTCTAAGTCATCAGTATAGAGAAAACCATGAGGCATGGTTATTGGCAGGTCATTTGACTAAATGTTGAAAAATGTTTAGGTCAGCCCTGTGCCAGTACTTAGTCAGTCTGCCCCATGTACTTCCCAGTTGTTATCAAATCATAGAGATGTACAGCATGGAAAAAGACCCTACAGTTCAACTCATTCATGCTGAACAAATATCCGAAATTAATCTTGTCCCATTCGCCAGCACTTGGCCCACATCCCTCTAAACCCTTCCTATTAATATACCCATTCAGGTGCCTTTTAAATGTTGTAATAAAGCTTGCTTTCACCACTTCCTCTGGCAGCTCATTCCATACACACATCACTCTCTGCAAGAAGAAAACTGTACCGTCCCTTTTAAATCTTTCCCCTCTAACCTTGAACCTATGACCTCTAGTTTTGGACTCCTATCACCTGGAATATAGACAGTCTATTTACTCTATCCCTGCCACACCTGATTTTATAAATCCCTATAAGATCACCCCTCAGCCTCTGACATTTCAGGGAAAATAGCCCCAGCCTATTCAGCCTCTCCCTATAACTCAAACCCTGCAACCCTGGCAACATCCTTGTAAATGTTTTCTGAACCATTTTACGTTTCACAACATCCTTTCTATAGGAGGAAGACTAGATTCGAAAGCAGCATTCCAATAGTGTGCTAACCAATGTCCTTCACAGCCACAACATGATGTCCCAACTCCCATACTCAATGCACTGACCAATAAAAGAAACACAGGAATGCTTTCCTTCTCAGTTTTTGCTTTTCTACGTGCACCTACGTCTTGTAGTAAGGTACCTTCATACCTGAGATGGCACCATGCTTGATCAGATTGTACACATTTCACTGTACTCCTGTACTTGAGTACGTGACAATAAAGCTTAAGTCTATATCTAAATACCAAACACCTTCTTCATTACCCTGTCTACCTGTGACTCCATTTTCAAACATCTATGAACCAGCGCTCCAAGGTCTCTGTTTAGCAACACTCCCCAGTACTTTACCATTAACTGCATATGTCCCACCCTGACTTGCCTTTCCAAAATGCAACACCACACATTTATCTAAATTTAACTCTATCTGCCACTCCCCAGCCCAGCAACCATCTGATCAAGGTCCTGTTGTACTCTGAGGGAATCTTCTCCGCAGTCCACTACACCTTCAATTTTGGTGTCATCGCAAACTTACTAATTATCCCTCCCATGTTCACATCCAAATCATTTTTATAAATGACAAAACATGGTGGACCCAGCTTCAATCGCTGTGTCACAGTGGTGGTCACAGGTCTCCAGTCTTTTGGAGAAGCAACCTTCTATCACCACCCTTAGTCTCCAACCTTCTGTATCCAACTGGCTAGTTCTCCTTATGTTCCATGTGACCTAATCTTGCTCACCAATCTACCATGCAGAACTTTGTTGAATGCCTTACCGAAGTACTTATAGATTATGTTCACCACTCTGCCTTCATCAATCCTCTTTGTTACTTCTTCAAAAAACTCAATTAAGTTAGTGAAACATGATTTCCCACACACAATGCCCATGTTGACTATCCCTAATCTGCCCTTGCCTTTCCAAATATATGTAAATCCAGTCCCTCAGGATCCCCTCTCAACATGCTGCCCACCAGCAATGTCAGACTCATCGGTCTATAGTTCCCTTGTCTCTCCTTACCACGTTTCTTGAATAATGGCACCACATGAGCCAACCTCCAGTCTTCTGGAACCTCACCTGTGACTACAGATGATACAAATATCTCAGCAAGGGGCAGAGCAATCACTTCTCTAGATTCCCACAGAGTTCAAGGTACACCTGAACAGTTCCTGTGGATTTACCAACCTTTATATGTTTTAAGATGTCCTGCACCTCCTCCTCTGTAATGTGGACATTTATCAAGATGTCACTACTTATTTCCCCAAATTCTCTTGATTCCATCATCTTCTTCACAATAAACACTTATGTAAAACATTTGTTTAGCATCACCCATATCTCCTGTAGTTCCACAGGCGGTCTTGCTGATCTTTAAAGGGACCTATTCTCTCCTGAATTACCTTTTTCTCCTTAATGTAATCCCTTTGGATTCTCCTTAACCCTGTTTGCCAACTCTATCTTATGTCCCATTTTTTGACTTTCTGATTTCCCTCTTATGTATACTTCTACTGACTTTATACTCTTCTAGGGTTCCGTGCTGTCTAGGGTTTATTCTCTCGTTCCGTGCTGTCTACATCTGACATATGCTTCTTGCTTATTCTTGAGCGAAATCTCATTTTCTCTTGTCACTCAGCATTCCCTAAAGCTACTAGCCTTGCACTTCACCCATATGGGAACATACTGTCTCTGGACTCTTGTCTCATTTTTGAAAGCTGTCCCTTTACCTGCGAACATTTGTCCCCAATCAACCTTTGAAAGTTCTTGCCTAATATCATGCAAATTGACCTTCCTATAAATTTAGAACTTTAGCTTTTAGATCCGTTCTACCTTTTCCATCATTATTTTAAAACAAGTAGAATTATGGTTCCTGGCCCCAAAGTGCTCCCCCACTGACACCTCAGTCACCTGCCTTGCCTTATCTCCAAAGAGTAGATCAAGTTTTGCTCCTTCTTTAGAATGTACATCCACATACTGAATCAGAACATTTTCTTGTACACACTTAACAAATGCCTCTCCAACCAAGTCATTAACACTATATGGCAGTCTCAGTCTATGCTTTGGAAAGTTAAAATTCCCTAACATTACCAGCCTATGACAGATAATTGAGATCACCTTACAAATTTGCTTTTCAATTTCCCCTGACTGTTTGGAATCTAGAGTACAATTCTAATCAGGTAATTTTCCCTTTCTTATTTCTTGGTTCCAACCGAATAATTTCCCTGGATATACTCACAGGAATATCATCCCAAAGTACAGCTGTAATATTATCCCTAATCAAAATATGCCTCTCTCTCCTCTCTTGCACCCCCCACCCCCCACGCTCATTTCAATCCTTCCTCGAGTATCTATTCCCTGGAACATTAAGCTGCCAGTCGTGTCCATCCCTGAGCCACAGCTCTGTAATTGCAATGATATCCCAGTCCCATGTTCCCAACCATGCCCTGAGTTCACCTGCCTTACCTATTAGACCATTTGCATTGAACTAAATACAGTTTAATCTATCAGTCTTACCTCTCTGTCTGCTTTTTTCCTGCCTGCCCTGGTGTAATTGACTTGCACCTTTTCCCAACTATACCAGTCTCAGACTGAGCCCCTTCCTCACTATCTCCCTGGGTGTCAATTCCATCCCCATCTCCCCCAACCCAAGCAGCTCCCAACTCTCCCCACCAGTATATTTGTCCCCTTGCAATTCAGGTGCAATCTCTCCTTCTGATACAGGTCTCTTCTACCCCAGAAGACATTCCTCTAGCCTCCTATTGCTATTCCTAGTCCCATTGGGACACGGCACTGGGAGTAATCCAGATATTACTGCTGTAGGAGTGACCGCTGTCTCTGAGGCAAAAAGACTCTGAAGGCCTGGGCAATTCAGCAGGAACAGCAGTTTATTCCAGCGGGAATCGATTACAGCCAGGAGAGGAACTCCAGACCATCACACAGGACAATCGAGCTCTCTCTGTCAAACACCAGCACAATACCATTCTTACACTTTCTGACATCAAAGTTATGTCAGTCTACAAACTAACTGTTATTGCGCAGTTGATCATATCAAGTCCACAAGTCAATCAACTGGGCGATGATTCCATCAGGTCTGTAAATCAGTTGGCCGGGCAGTTAATTCCATCAGGTCTGTAAATTAATTCCATCCAATTAATAATCCAATTAACTGGGCATTTTGATGACATCAGGTCAGTGTCTATTACATATCTCCCAGTCAGGGTCAAACACACGGGGCCTGTTCGCTGATGTGGTCACTTGTTTATCTTGTAACCTTTGTCCCTGAATACCCTGTGATCTGCTGAGGTTCTGCCCTGCTCCCCCATATCAATTAATCATTACCAATGTCTCCATGGGCTCGCTGGCGTGTCTTTACTGATACAGAGAGTCAATCACCTTCAAACATCTTATTCTATGGTTTTGTGAGATATTGTACTATATGTTTCTTTATTTTTATATTAAGGCCCTTTATTTACCAACCCACTCACAATCGCTCGGTATTTACTCCTTCCGCATTTCATTCAGTCATTCATCAAACTGTGGTCTCCCCACTCCCCAGCGCACTATCTCACCTGAAACTATGAAAAGATGAGAATACTAATCCCCCTCAGAACCATCTACCGGGACTTGAACAGCTTGCAGGACACCAAACAAGTTGTCTCCATCAGCACGGACCTGTTAGATACAGATTGAATGGGGTCTCTGTCCCCTTTAAGAAAGTTACTGTCAAATCGCGCCTCCGTGAAATGGAATGAATGAGGGAGGAGACCGACAATAGGGAGTGAAATCTCAAAACCCAGCCTCGGGAATCCGTTTACTCACCCCTCTGCTTTTATTAAGGACATCTATAATTTCTGATTTGGTTAAATCATATAAGCCTGATATTCTCTCTCATACTCTCTACCCTAAAAGGACTCACACCCTCATCCCCCTCCTACAACTACCCTTGGGGATCCACTTTTTAAGTTCCTGCCTAAATTCCTATTTTCTCTCCCCAGAACCTGGTCCTTTTCCCATCCTGTATCATGGGTTCCAATGTGTACAGCAACATCCTGCTGGTCCCTCTCCCCTTTGGGAATATTCTGTACCCTCTCTGAGATAGTTCTGAATTGTCTGGAGTAAGGGGATACTTGAATAACTGCCTGGATTCAGTTTGGAAGCTCTCTGGACAGATTTCAGATCCCATCATTGACTCAGTCTTTATTGGAGGGACAGTGAGGTGCAGCAGCGCTATATTTGAATTCAGGCCTTTCTGAAGCCGTTTTCAATGTATTTGGTCGGGCAGTGTGTTGGGAAGGTGACCCAGCTGGTTACTGCAGTTATTGAATTGAGTTGTGTACTCGGCTTATTGAAGTGAAAAATAGTTAAATTGTCTTCAACTGAAAAAGATAGTTTGGTCTGGCTTGATTTTAAAATTGAAAGAAATCAAGACATGTTAACTTTTTATTGTATAAAACATAAAATCGCCCTGCAGCATATTCCTCACAGACTAATCGAGCAACAATCGAACATGGTCACACTCACAGAATCCCACTTTACAGACAATGTCCCAGACAACACAGTGACCATCTCAGGGCAGGTCCTGTCCCACTGGCAGGAAAGAGCCAGCAGAGGGAACAGCTCCGTGGGATACAGTCAAGAGGCTGTGCTCTGGAAGTGCTCAGCATTGATGCCAGACCCCATGAAGCCTCATGACATCAGGTTAAACATGGACACCGAAACATTCTGTGTGTCTTAAAAAGTATTCAGGTAAATAAGTCCCTGGGTCCTAATGGGATCGATCCAGAATATTGAGGGAGACAAGAGAACAAATTGCTGCAGCATTGACAGACATCTCTGTATTCTCTCTGGCCACAGGTGAGGTCCCAGAGGCCTGGAGACTAGCTGATGATGTCCCATTGTTTAAGAAGGGTAGCAGGGATAATCCTGGGAATTACAGACCTGTGAGCCTTATGTCAGTGTTAGGGAAATGATTGGAAAACATTCACATGGACAAGATCTATTCGCATTTAGAAGAAAGTGGATTAGTGACAGACAGCATAGTTTTGTGCAGGAGAGGTCGTGCCTTCCTAACTTGACCACGTTTTTTGAGGAGATGATGAAGATGATTGATGAGGGAAAACCAGTTGATATTGTCTACATTGACTTCAGTAAAACAAGGTCCCTCATGGCAGACTGGTACAAAAGGTGAAGTCACATGGTATCGGGGATGAGCTGGTAAGATGGATTTTCCTATTTAGAACTGACTCAATCATAGGAGACAGAGGGGAGTGGTGGAGGAAGCTTTTCAGAATGGAGGGCTGTGACTAGTGGTGTTCATAGGGATCAGAGCTGGGACCTCTACTGTTCATGGTCTTTATAAATAATTTGGAGGAAAACGTGATCAGTCTAATTGGTACATTTGTGGATGATACAAAGATTTGGACGATACAAAGATTGGTGGAGTTGCGGATAACGAGGAAGATTGTCAGAGGAACGTAGATCAGTTGGGCATAAAAATGACAGATGGAGTTTAATCTCAACAAATGTGAGGTGATGCATTTTGAAAGGTCAAATACAGCTGGCAATTATATAGTGAATGGCAGAACCCTTCAGAGCATTAACGTGCAGTGGGATCTGGGTGTACACATCAACAGATCACTAAAGGTGGCAGTGTCACAGTGTCATAGAGTCGTAGAGATATGCAGCATGGAAACAGTCCCTTCCATCCAACTCATCCATGCCATCCCAAAACAGTCTCGTCCCACCTGCCAGCACATGGCCCATATCCCTTCATTCCTGAAGAAGGGCTCATGCCCGAAACGTCGATTCTCCTGCTCCTTGGATGCTGCCTGACCTGCTGCGTTTTTCCAGCAACACATTTTCAGCTCTGATCTCCAGCATCTGCAGTCCTCACTTTCTCCTCATATCCCTCCAAACCCTTCCTATTCACATACCCATCCAGATGCCTTTTTAATGTTGCAATTGTACTGGCCACCACCACTTACTCTGGCAGCTCATTCCATTTACATAAAACCCTCTGAATAAAAAAGTTGCCCCCTAAGTCTCTTTTATATCTTTCCCTTCTCACCCTAAACCCATGCCCTCTAGTTCTGTACTCCCACACCCCAGGGATAAGACTTTGTTTATTTATCCTATCTATGCCCCTCATGATTTTATAAACCTTCATAAGATCACCCCTCAGCCTTCGATGCTCCAGGGAAAGAAGTCCCAGCCTATTCAACCTCTCCCTATAGCTCAAATTCTCCAACCCTGGCAACATCCCTTCAAATCTTAACTTAATCCTTTCAAGTTTCACAACATCTTTCCAATAGGAAGGAGACTGGAATTGCACACAATATTCCAGCAGTGCCTTAACCAATGTCCTGTACTGCCACAACATGACCTCCCAACTCCTATACTTAATACTCTAACCAATAAAGGAAAGCATAACAAATGCCTTCTTCACTAACCTATCTACTTGAGATTACCCTTTCATAGAACTATGAACCTGCACTCCAAGGTCTCTTTGTTCAGCCAGACTCCCTAGGACCTTACCATGAATCTGTATGTCCGGCTAAGATTTGTTTTCCCAAAATGCTGCACCTCACATTTATCTAAATTAAACTCCATCTGCCATTCCTTGGGCCATTAGCCTAACTGATCAAAATCCCATTGTAATCTTCACTGTCCACTACACCTCCAATTTTGGTGTCTTCAGCAAACTTACTAACTATACCTCTTATGCTCACATCCAAATCATTTATATAAATGTTGAAAAGTAGTGGACCCAGCACTGATCCTTGTGGCACTCCACTGGTCACAGGCCTCCAGTCTGAAAAATAACCCTCATCCACCATCCTCTGTCTTCTACCTTTGAGCCAGTTCTGTATCCAAATGGCTAGTTCTCCCTGCATTCCATGAGATCTAACCTTGGTCACCAATCTCCCATGGGGAACCTTGTCGAACACCTTACTGAAGTCCATACAGATCACATCTACCGCTCTGCCCTCATCAATCCTCTGTTACTTCTTCAAAAATGATAAACAAGTTTGTAAGACAAGATTTCCCATGCACAAAGCCATATTGACTATCCTTAATCAGTCCTTGCCTTTCCAAATACATGTACATCCTGTCCCTCAGGATTCCCTCCAACACCTTGCCCACCACCGACATCAGGCTCACTGGTCTACAGTTACCTGGCTTGTCCTTACTACCCTTCTTAAACAGTGGCACCATGTTAGTCAACCTCCAGTCTTCCAGCACCTCACCAGTGACTATCGCTGATACAAATATCTCAGTAAGAGGCCCAGCAATCACTTCCCACAGATTTCTCAGGTATACCTGATCAGGTCCTGGGGATTTATCCACTTTTATGCATTTCAAGACATCCAGCACTTCCTCCTCTGTAATTTTTCAAGATGTCACCATTTATTTCCCTACATTCTATATCTTCCATGTCCTTTTCCATAGTAAATACTGATGCAAAATACTCGTTTAGCATCTGCCCCATCTCCTGCAGCTCCACACAATGGCCACCTTGCTGATCTTTGAGGGGCTCTATTCTCTCCCCAGTTACCCTTTTGTCCTTTAATGTATTTGTAAAACCCTTTGGATTCTCCTTAATTCTATTTGCCAAAACTATCTCATGTCCCCTTTTTGCCCTCCTGATTTCTTTCTTACGTATACTCTTCTAAGGATTCACTCGATCTATCCTGTCTCTACCTGACATGTGCTTCCTTTCTTGCTGGTGGATAAGGGAGTAAAAAGGCCTATGGCATGCTTGCCTTCATTGGAATGGGCATTGAGTATAACAGTAGTCCAAAGATGTGTGGCTTAGGTGAATTGGCCAAGGTAGATTGCCCATAGCGTTCAGGGATGTGTAAGGTAGGTGCACTATTCAGGGGAAATGCGGAATAATAGGGGAGGGGAAATGGGTCTGCGTGGGATATCTTCAGAGGGTAGGTGTGGACTTGTTGGGCCAAATGGCCTGCGTCCACACTGTAAGGATTCTATGATTTCTATGATAGGCAAGTTATGCTTCATCTTTGTAGAACTTTAGTTTGGCTGCACTTGGAATATTGTGTCTAGTTTTGATCACCACACTACTAGAAGGACGTTGATACTTTAGACAGGGTACAGAAAAGGTTTGCCAGGGTGTTGCCTTAGTATGAGTGGTTTTAGCAATGAAGAAAGTTTGGATAGACTGGATTTGTTTACATTGGAATGTAGAAGTTTATAAGATTGTGAATGACATTGGATGAAGTGGAAATATGAGGCTTTTTCACTGGTTGGGGCGTCAATTACGAGGGGCACAGGTTCAAACCACAAGGAGGGAAGTTTAAAAGAGATGTGCAAGGCCCATTTTTCACACCAAGGATGGTGAATGCCTGGAATGTACAGCCAGAGGAGGTGGTGGAAGCAGACACATTAGTAGCATTCAAGGAATACCTGGACAAATACACAAATAGGAAGGGAATAGAGGGAAACGGATCCTGGAAATGAAGACGGTTTTAGTATGGAAGGGTAACATGTGTCAGCGCAGGCTTGGAGGGCCAAAGGGCCTGTTCCTGTGCTGCATTGTTCTTTGTTCTTCTCTGTTCAGTGAGCTCTTCCTGCATTTAAAACACTGCAACAGGGATGCTATGAAACAACTCCAGGTCACTGAGATACAGACCCACCTTGGAGGATACAGTCCCAGATGTGGCTTTCCCAGACTAGTGCACTTGGAAGTTTGAATATTGAGTTTTACTTTTAAAAAGACACCTCCGCTGGATACTATTGAGACAAAAATATCAGTGCAATCACATTTTCAGAATTCCAGTGGCTTTCCAGTCAGATCACTACTTCGAATCCCTCGATTAGATTCCAGTCTGTAACTCACTCCGAGGTATTTATTATTCTAGATATAAACCTCTTGGAACACACCAAAAAGAAATCACTGGAGAACCGTAGCAGGTCTGGCAGCATGTGTGGAGGGATAGGAGAGTTAATGTTTCTAATCCAGGTTAATTGGAGTTTTGAAACAAGGATCCCTTCCTCCCAGGAACTGAGACTTCTCTGAACTGCTTCCAATGCAAGTATATCATTTTCATAAAGGAAATCAAAACTGAGCGCAATACTCGATGTGTGGTCTAAACAGTGACCGTGCAGTTGTAACAAGACCTCCCTCCTTTTATACACTACTCCCTCCCTGAGAGGTAACATTTTCATGCAGAGGGGGGTGTGTGTATGGAATGAGCTGCCAGAGAAAGTGGTCCGGGCAGGTACAATTACAACATTTCGAAGACATTGGACAGGGACATGAATAGGAAAGATTTAAAGAGATAAATAAATATTGAACTATTTCCAGAATACTGAAAGTAAATGTAATCTTGAACAACTCTATTACAGTCCTTGTCCAGAATTGCATGTGAGACAATCCATTTTACTGAGTTTGCCAGTGCCAAGGATGTATTTATGGGATGTTACGCTATTGGAGCAGTTGCTGTTTATGAGATAAATAACCCATTATCCTGCTAAGTTTTCCAATAGTTATTCCAACTCTTCTCTCTTTTGTCTGTAATTTGATTTTGATTTTATTGTCACGTGTACTCAGTACAAAGGTACAGGAATACAGTGAGAAGTGTATAATGTCACCACACAATGCACCATCTTAGGGACAAATACCTCGGCACAGAATCTTAAGAAGAAGGTATGAAGAAAGAACGATATTAAAAATTCAACACTTTTTATTTTTAAAGTAAATATACTATAACATAAAACACATGATGTAAGTTTAAAAGTTACACGTTGCAGACATTCTTACTTTTAAGTGGAAAATAAAGGAATAAAGATGCAGGTTCAAACATTACAGTCTTTCTTAAGTGCTTAATCTCAGTTGGACCGCACTTCAAAGAATCACCTTGAGATCAGAGGTCCGTGCTAAGGCGACAGCTGGCCAAGAGACTGCACATGCTGGGCTGAGAGATCACCACACTGGACCGAGAGATCACCACACTGGACCGAGAGATCACCACACTGGACTGAGAGATCATCAGATTGGGCTGAGAGATCAACAGGCTGGACCAAGAGATCACCACTGCTTGAGGAAACTTTCATGAATGCATTTAACAAATTCATTTGCTCTCTTGAACCTATTCCACTCTTTCATAAGTTTATGGCTGATAAGTCTACGTTTTGAGTTCCCATCTTCCCAGTTTAACCTTAGATTCTTGTTATGCAAGGGAATAAATCTACCTGTGACTTAAAAATATCCACTTTCTGGGACAGACAATTCCAAAGTTACACACCCGAAAAAGGAATTCTCTTCATCTCTGTCCAAAAAGTGTGACCCCTCACTAATTTTATAAACATGGTCCCTAATTCTGAACTCACCCACAAGAAGAAACATCCATTCCATATTCACTGTGTCAACATCATGAAGAGCATCTATACAGTTTGATCAGATCACTCTTAACTCGTCTAAACTCCAGCAGAACAAACCCAGTCTGAGCACCTATCCCGATTGCACAAGCCACTCATTCAAAATATTCATCGAGTAAACCTTATCTGAACTGTCTTTAATGCATTTACATCCTCTTTCAAAATAAGGGACTGTTGAAATGAATTTACGGTCAGGGTTAAATAGAATTATTATACCGTAGTAATAGAAAACAGCAGGTTTCAATTAATGAACCTTGTACCAAGTGAACCTTATGCATCCTAGAGGTTAGTGTCTGCGGGAGTCTACAAACAGCAGTTAGTGCCATCAAGTCATTCCAGATAGGCCTTGGGGCCAGAAGAGGTTTAGAGGCAGGGAGGTGATGGTCACTGACAAGGGATGGGGCAAAACATTGACAGACTAAATGATCTCTGACTGAGTGAAGTCTAATGAATCTTGGGAAATTCAAAGAATTTGCATTAATGCATCTACAACCGAATTAACAACCTCTTTTAAGACTCTGGGATGAAGACAGAAGGTGATGAGACCTATTATCAGTTTGCTGAGTCCAGCCTCCTTAGTGACTGTAATTACATTGTGTTCATCCCTCCCTCCTACTTCCTGACTTACAGTTGACACTGAGGAGCACATGCAGTATTCTCTAGGGAGATACTTGCTCATTCATGGGTGAATGCGATTGGTTGAAGTGTTTCAATCATGCATCTTCTTTCCATGTCTGCTCAGTTTCACTGGATGTTGAGATTTGGAGGGATAGAGTGGGGGTGGGAGAGAAAGTCTGAGGGTGAGAGAGAGATTGTGACCTGGAGAAGAGACAGATTGACATCCAGTCTGATGGTGGTTGGGGCTGGTGGAGGTGGTGCGGAGAATGGTGGTGATGTTCAGATTCAGAGAGGAGGGGAGAGGGTGAGGGAGATTGGGATGATGATGCAGACAATCTGGGACTGTGCATGTGCTCAGTTCTGAGTCAGCATGCAGACACAGTTGGCCTGAAGTTTCAATGTCAGCAAAACAGTGTCTTACCACTATTACTGAAATGCTTTTTGTATCTTCTATAGTGAAGATAGAAGCAAAGTACTTATTCATTTAATTCGCCATTTCCTTAACATCTATGGTTGAAGGGTTTATGCCTGAAACATCGATTCTCCTGCTCCTTGGGTGCTGTCTGACCTGATGTGCTTTTCCAGCTCTGCGCTTTTTGCCCCCTATCATCTACCAATAACTTAATATTCTCACTCCCCAGAGGAGTGACACTCACATTGCGTACATGTTTTGTTTTTAAATACCCATGGAAACTCTTGCTTTGTTGTTTTTAAGATTTTGAGTTGGGTTCTGAGATTCCAATTTCCTCCTTCAAATTAACCTTTTTCTGTACCATGCTTTATTTTTTAATCAATCATCTGACCTGCCACCCATCCTCAAGTTGGACGGTTTCTTCAACTTTTCAGTCAACCACAGAAAGTGAGTCCTCCCTTTAAAGTCTCTTGTTTCAGTCAGAATATACTTCTTCTGAATATTCTGAGGTATCCTCTTAACTCTCTGCCATTACTGTCTCTACTGATCTCTCTCCGAGACAGTTATGCCATTCACTTCAGCTGGCTTAGTTTACATGCCCGCAGAGTGGACCTTGTTTAAGTTTGAAACACTTACCTCAGAGTCAATCTTCTTCAATTCAAATTGGATGGAAAATTGAATTATATTGTGATGGCTGCTACGTAGGAGTGCCTTTACACTGAGATTGTTTCATAAATCCTGTCACATTACACAGTATTAATAAGATGATAATAACATAACCTTCTGTCTGGTTGCTCCAGAACACGCAGCTCTAAGATACTTTCTCGAAGGTCATCAATAACCTCTCATCCACGTTACTGCTGCCAACCTGATTTACACAGTCTTTGTGTAGATTCAAGTCAGCAGTGATGATTGCCATCTCACTATCACAAGCAGCCAATATCTCTTCATGTCTACCATCAGGGGGCCTATCGATCAGCCCCTTGAGTGGCTGCTATCCCTTAACTGTCCTCACGTTGTATTTATTTACATCAATGTGTGCTATGGATTTGTTTAAGTTGACACAAAAGCTGCCCACGTTCAGATATAGAGCTATTATTTTGATTTGTTTAAATACAAACATATTGGATAGGCTCATATGAACAGAAACCATTTATATTTGTATCATGGGAAAACGGTCTGTCTTTATGTTGCCCATCAAAAGAAGCCAAAGCCTTGTTAACAGGGCAAATGATAGGGATTTAACTTGCATGTGCATTTCCAAAACACAAACTTTCATGTCTGGAAACTGAGCTGTCTGAGTTGATGTTACTCAGCAAATGAAGATTAAAATATCTGCTCCAAAATGGGGGTGGCAGAGCTGCTTATTGAAGCCAGTGGAGAGAAAGTAGAGTTAACATTTCAAGTCCAATTCTGCAAAAGGGTCAAAATATTAACTCCACGGGTCTGGCAGCATCGGTAGAGAGATTGCAGAGAGAAATATCCAGCAATTTCTATTTGTGTTTCAGATTTCCAACATTCACCGTTCTTTCTTTTATATTATTGAAAATAGTGACTGTCCATTTGATTATCTCCTGTTTGCAATATCTAATTTATCCAGACTGCGTCTTAATCCAAACTTTTAGCACCAAATGCCAATGAGCATTCAATGGGCATTCAATACTGTCTCACATGGCTCCTGACTTACTGTCTGTCTGGCCTGTTGCATTAGTCCTTAAGTAAGTCAGTTACGCAGCACAGGGACAAAGAGAGTCAGTATTTCACAAGTTTACAGGTGGACAACAGACTTATTAACTGTTCGTCTCTGTCTCGTAGTGATTGGCTATTTGAAAATTTTATATTGGACAAATGCTGAGCATTCAGGTCCTTGAAATTAAATAAAATGGAAGGAACTGCAGATACTGTAAATCAGAAACAAAAACAGAAATTGTTGGAAAAGCTCAGCAGGTCTGGCAGCATCTGTGCAGAGAAATCAGAGTTAACGTTTTGAATCCAGTGACCTGAAACCAAACTTTGGTCTCAAGAATTCTGGTTGGAAATCCATCGAATGTGACAATTCTGTCTCCGACCCAGAGTTCCGATCTCTGAAACTCTCCAGAGCAACTTGATGGAATGTGACTGTGACAGATTCATCGTACATAATCATGGAATTCTGTCGCTCAGCTGATACAGAGCTGCAATTTTCACAGAAGATTTTTGTCAAATCTATGTGTTTCCTGAGTCACATCCTTCCTTCACATTTCAGAAGATGGCTTTGATAAATAAATGAAGATTGGATAATGCAGATTGCTGAGCTGGTACAAGGATGAGCTGGTCATTCTGCCTTGAGTGTATCCGGGTCGTTGGGAAAAGGAGCTGTATATTCAGGCCTGAGTCTATTGTGTCAATGCATTTCAATGGGGGTAATTGTGTCTGTTTGGGGGCAAAAGCTGGATGGTTGAAGTTGAATTGCAGAATCCAGTTGGTGGGAGTAATTAGAATGTGTGGGTGGTGGTATTTTCTGGTCAGTTCTGGTTTGGAGGATGGTTCTAACAGTCAAGTGTTTGACAGGTCAGATAAGGGGAGGGTAAGGGGTGGAGCTGAAATCGAATGATCCATGATGTATGTTTGTAATTTCAGCTGACAGGGTTCGGAGGGTCTGGAGGTTTGTGGGGCTGGATCTGGAGGTTAGCTTACTCACTTGGTCACTGAGTATTCGGAAGGTAATGTGTGGGTTTGGATAGTAATCACATGGGCAAAGGAACAGACTGATAGATGTGAATGTTTAAATAAACCAAGGTAAGATATCACAGGCTGGGGAGCTGGTACATAGGTAGGCTGGGAGTTAAGCCTTGGGTGTTCTTGATGGTCAGGGAGAAGGTCGACAGAGGGTCATGGGAATTTGAAACGTGCAAGTCATATCATCAGGATTTCCATATGTATCTTACTTACATATCTAATCTTTAGTGATCCAGGGACCATGATAGTTCCAAAATATCCCATATCACTTCCATCTGTGTTTCAAATGTCAGCACAGAGAAAATATTCACTGTCCTGTGTCCTCAGCAAGATTTTATTGCTCACTGTACAAAGTATTTATTGTTGAAATAAAACCAATTCTAGAAGCAGGTGCATTGTTCATTGCAGTTTATTATGTTCAGAGGGAAGGGCAGACTAACCTCAATAATGAAACATTCTGGCAATCAATTTATTTTGTTTGTTTGCCTTGTTCTGAGCCAATGGAAATGTATTATTTTCAATTGTAGCTTGATTTGGCTTGGTAGCTGGGCTTTAATTGCAAAACCCTCATATTCATTCCCAAAATTTACACAGGCTTTAACTGCTTAAACTGTAGCCATTTGAATAGGATCTGGCCCTTGTACAAAACTTGAACATGAACATCAGTCCTGAGCTTCCAGAACAGAACTAGGGGGAGGTTCTGTCATTCAGAGGAGACCTTAAATTGTCATGAAAACTGAACATTGAACTCAAAATGTTAACTGTGTCTGTCTGTCTGTCTCTTTTTCCACAGACGCTGCAAACTTGCTGCATTCCCTCAGCACTTTCTCTTTTTCCTTGTTTTAAATTGTCTCCCACCTGCACTCTCAAATGTCTTTATTGTTTAATGTATCAGCCATGGATTACTTGCGAACAGTGTGCCCTAAGACACAGATATGAACGGCTTTATCTTCAGATCTGACTAAAGGCAAAAACTGGTGATGTTGGAAATCAAAACAAACATCCAAAATGCTGGAGAAACTCAGCAGGTCTGACAGCATCCGTGGAAAGAGAAACAGAGTTCTGAGGAACAGTCACACTAGACTCAGTGTTAACTGTGTTTCTCTTGCCTCAGATGTTACCAGAGCCTCTGAATTTCTCAGGCATGTTTTGAATTTGGTTCTTTCAGATCTCCAGTTCTATCTGCAGTTCTTTGTTTTCCTTTCTATTTGCAATATATTATAAAATATTTCAAAACACAAAATAAAGTCCCATTTCCTATTCAAAAACTGCAGTCATTCCAAAAACAAAAAAAAACTCAGCAGGTCTGGCAGCATCTGAGGAGAGAAATCAGGAGTTAATGTTTTGGGTCCAGTGATCCTTGCTCAGAACAAAATCTGTCAATGATTTTTCTGACAAACGAGCACAATATAACAAATAACCATTAATATTCCAGGAGGCACATTCCACCTTTAAGTCAAGGTTCCAGAAAGACATACCTGGATAATTATTAAGTGCTTTCAAATAATTAGGACAAAATATATTTGTCATTAGTTCGAAATCCCATACATTTTACACACACAGATATTTTACATCGGGTCTTTTGTAGCATCTCCCAGTTGAGGCAACCTGCAAATACATCCAAGCTGTCACTGATGCCTCTTTCTCCAGATTAGACTTGTTTATATCATTCACCCATAACAAGGAGAGCCAAGCAACCTGGGCAGTGGGATTCTCTGCCATCACTACCTTCCCCCAGCTGTAGGGTGCCATAGCCTGTACCCATGTTGCTTTCAGACTGCCCTATCACCAACCTGCAGAGCTGGAGAGTGGAAAGGTTTTGTCACTTTAACAATGTTTAACTTATATGGAACCATCGATGCCAGAGTTTGGAGGATTGTTTCAGACTGTCTTGGAGCTGCCGTGATGTTGATGTAGAAGACAAGTCCTGAGATCTTGCCTCCTTCCAAAGACTTTGGGCCACAGAAGAAGAGCTGCAGGGAATTAAATGAAAAATTCTCTAAATTTGATTCATAACATGTTTTTCTTTTCTAATTATTCTCTCCAGGGATATGGCTTTTTTGGTAAGGCTGCCATTTGTTTTCCATCCATTATTACCTTTGAACTGAGTGTCTAACTTGACTATTTCAGATGTCAGTTAAGAGCCAACATAATTGCCATGGATCTGGAGTTTCACTAATAAACCTGTAATCTGAGAATCAACATGGTTATATGGTCGTCATAGGCTAGTTTTTAAATCCAGATTTTATTGATTTCATATTTCACCATCAGCTGTGCAGTATTCGACACCATGATTTCCAGAACAGTGGGTTAGTGCTCAGGATGACCACATGACAATAATGCCATAAGAAACAGGAACAGGAGTCGGCCCTTAAGCTCTTGATCCTGCTCCACCATTCAATAGGATCGTGACTGATCCAACATTCCTCACTTTCACCTTCCTGTGCTTTCCCTGGAAGCCTTGATTCCCTGACTGATCAAGAATCTATCCATCTCAGCCTAAAATATACACAAGGACTCTGCCCCCACAGGGGGCACTGTGACAAGGACTTCCAAAGACACAAAGAGAAGAAATTCTTCCTCGTTTCAGTCTTAAACTGGCAACCCTTGATCTGAGACCATGCTTTCTGGTCCTCGACTCCCCCATGATGAGAAACCTCCTCCCAGCATTTTCCCTATAAAACCCCTCAAGAATTCCATATTTTTCAATTAGATCATTCTTCGAAGTTCCAGTGAGTAGACTCCCAACCTGTTTAGCATTTGCTATTTAGACAATCCCTGCTCTCTGGGGATTAGCCTAGTTGACCTTCTCTCAACTGCCTCCAATGAAATTTCCCCAAACAAAGTGACCAAAACTGCCCACATTATTCAAGACTGATAGAAGTTTATAAAAGAATGATGGGTATGGATAGAGTTAATGCTTTCCCAAGGGTGGGCATTTCCCAAGAGTTGTCTTTTCCCAAGGGTGGGCATTTCAAGACGAGGGGGCACATTTTTAAAGTGAGAGGAAAGAGATTTTAAAAAGATGAGGAACTTTCTTTATGCATAGGGTGGTTCGCATGTGGAATGAATTTCCTGAGGAAAGGGAGGATGTGGGTACAATTATAAGGTTTAAAAGACATTTGGATAAGTACATGAGTGGGAAAGGGTTGGAGGGCTCTGGGCCATGAGCGGGCAGGTGGAACGTGTTTAGTTTGGGATAATGTTCGGCAAGGCTTTGTTGGACCGGACGGTCTGTTTCCATGTTGTATGGCTCTATGTGGTCTCACCTGTAAGTATTCCCTGCTCTTACACTCCAATCTCCTTGAAATAAGGGTCTCTGAATGTTATCAAGGTGCCAGTGCATCCCTGAGGCAATGGCAAAATTAAAATACAACACTGCCCATGCTTCCACCAGGGCCATAGTTGAACAATCATAACTCAACCACTTCAAGATGAGTTGGAAGCTCCAGTGGGGCATTGCAGTATCGATCAGAAATGGGGCACTATGCCTTTCTCAAGTGCAGTCGACAAACAGGGTGTGGACTGTAGGCAGAGGAAATAGGGGATCAGCAGTAATCTTCTGAGAGTGAAGATGAAGATAAAGACAAGGACATTGAACAGGGTGAACATACATGAGCGCAGGCATACCTACATTATAGGGTAATGCACTGTCAAAGACAAGAAAACAGAAAGAACCGAATTGCAACACACTTCTAGGATGAATAAACTAGGTTTAGACTTCCTCATGTATAATTGTTTTTGGTTATATGCTAACAACCATGGTTTAGGCAAAATATATGTGGACCAAGTTATTTTTGTAATCATCCAACATTCCTGTTGTTGAGTAAATGTTTTCTTAATCATATTAATGTATGCTTGGTGAAGGTAAAGGTAAAGTCCACATAGTCTGAGTAGACCATGGGTTGTTCTCATTACAGAGAGATGTGTATACTCAGTTTGTACTGTTTAGTATCTACACATCATAGACCCTTCAAACTGTTGAGAAGATAGCAGCAGCAGTCAGTGAGAAAGGGACACTAACATAGTTTGCTGCTAAAGTTCAGTAGTTTTATAGCCTGCAGTCAAAATATGTAATTCAGTGTAATGTCATCTCTCACAATAGTAAGTTAAGAGCATTCCTGAAGCATTTTATAAGAATGATCCCAGGAATGAAAGGCTTGTCACATGAGGAGTGGCTGAGGACTCTGGGTCTGGACTCAATGGAGTTCAAAAGAGTGAGGGAGATCTGATTGAAACTGACAGAATACTGAGACCCCATGGTAGACTGGATATGGAAAGGTGTTTCCACGAGTAGGAGAGACTAGAACCAGAGGACATAGCCTCAGAATGAAAAGGTGATGCTTTAAAGCTGAGAGAAGCTATAGACCGGTAAGCCTGACATTGGTGGCTACTTGGGTGCCTATGTGGGTGCCCATGGGCCCCAGCTATGCCTGCCTCTTCGTAGGATATGTGGAACAGTCCATCTTCCACAGCTACACTGGCACCACCCCCCACCTTTTCCTCCATTACATCGATGACTGTATCGGCACTGGCTCGTGCTCCCACGAGGAGGTTGAACAATTCATCCACTTTACCAACACCTTCCACCCCGACCTCAAATTCACCTGGACCGTCTGAGACTCCTCCCTCCCCTTCCTAGACCATTTCATTTCTATCTTGGGCGACCGAATCAACACGGACATTTACTATGAACCAACCGACTCCCACAGCTTCCTAGACTACATCTCCCACCCTGCCCTCTATAAAAACGCCACTCCATATTCCCAATTCCTTCGTCTCCGGCACATCTGCTCCTAGGAGGACCAGTTCCAATAACGTTCAACCCAGATGGCCTCCTTCTTCAAAGACTGCAATTTTCCACCCGAACATGATCGACGATGCCCTCCACCGCATCTCCTCCACTTCCCGCTCTTCTGCCCTTGAGCCCCGCTCCTCCAATCGCCACCAGGACAGAACCCCACTGGTCCTCACCTATCACCCCACCAACCTCCATATACAGCATATCATCCGCCGTCATTTCCGCCACCTCCAAACGGACCCCACCACCAGGGATATATTTCCCTCCCCTCCCCTATCAGCGTTCCGAAAAGACCACTCCCTCCGTGACTCCTTCGTCAGGTCCACACCCCCCACCAACCCAACCTCCACTCCCGGCACCTTCCCCTGCAACTGCAAGAAATGCAAACTTGCGCCCACACCTCCCCCCTTACTTCCCTCTAAGGCCTCAAGGGATCCTTCCATATCTGCCACAAATTCACCTGCACCCCCACACACATCATTTATTGCATCCGCTGCACCCGATGTGGCCTCCTCTATATTGGAGAGACAGGCTGCCTACTT
This sequence comes from Chiloscyllium punctatum, assembly GCF_047496795.1. NCBI lineage: Eukaryota > Metazoa > Chordata > Chondrichthyes > Orectolobiformes > Hemiscylliidae > Chiloscyllium > Chiloscyllium punctatum. The sequence continues at coordinate 55,330,408 of NC_092767.1, forward strand.
GCGGAACATTTCAGAGAACACCTCTGGGACACCCGGACCAACCAACCCAACCACCCCGTGGCTCAACACTTCAACTCCCCCTCCCACTCCACCAAGGACATGCAGGTCCTTGGACTCCTCCATCGCCAGACCATAGCAACATGACGGTTGGAGGAAGAACACCTTATCTTCCGCCTAGGAACCCTCCAACCAGAAGGGATGAATTCAGATTTCTCCAGTTTCCTCATTTCCCCTTCCCCCACCTTGTCTCAGTCAAAACCCTCAAACTCAGCACCGCCTTCCTAGCCTCCAATCTTCTTCCTGACCTCTCCGCCCCCACCCCCACTCCCACTCCAGCCTATCACCCTCACTTTGACCTCCCTCCACCTATCGCATTTCCAACACCCCTCCCCCAAGTCCCTCCTCCCTACCTTTTATCTTAGCCTGCTGGACACACTTTCCTCATTCCTGAAGAAGGGCTCATGCCTGATCGTCGATTCTCCTGCTCCTTGGATGCTGCCTGACCTGCTGCGCTTTTCGAGCAACACATTTTCAGCTCTGATCTCCAGCATCTGCAGTCCTCACTTTCTCCTCAATTGAGTCAAGATTAGGTTAGGAGAACTGGTTGGCATGGACGTGTTGGATTGATGGGACTGTTTCTGCGTTGTATATCTCTATGACTCTGTCACCCCCTCCACCCAGTACACTCCTCCCTATCTCTGTAACCTCATCCAGCCCTGACACCTTCTCTATCTCCTGAACCTCCTCCGCCCCCTACACCCCACCCTATCTCTGAAACCTTCGCCAGTCCCAATAACCCTCTCTTAGCTGTCACATCAATGCTCATTATCACTCCATGATGTCAGCCCTCCTGCGATTCCAGCCTCTTGACCATCCCCTGATTCCATCACTCCACCGGCCTTCAGCTGCTTGGGCCCTCCATGTTATCATCTCATGAGACTTTGAGCAATTTGCCTTTCCCTTCTCTGATGAATCCTGTCCATTTTTCCCAGGAAACAATGTTATACCTGTTGTAGATTTACTAGAGGTCCCTGAACAGCACCTTGCAAACCCAACATCAATATCACCTTGAAGACAAAGCCAGCAATATGACGCAACACTACTCCTTCTGCAGTTACTCTCCACTTCACCCTTAATCCCAACTTTGAAAATAATCATCCTTCCTTCAGTTTTTCTGGGACAGAATCCTGGAACTCTCTCCCAAGTGACTTTGCATTTGTAGTCAGGATTCTTAAAACACAAGGACAGTGGAGTTAAAGAGGAGAGTTCGTTATCATTTATGCCGGAAAGATTCGGGGGATGGGTAACAAGGCTGTCCCAGTCAGTGATGCCCACCTTATGTGAATCCACAAACAAGTATGTCATTGTGATGTTGCCATGGGAATGCACATTACATTCCTGTTCTGAGGGATACACAGGAACAGTAGGAAATGAGACTTGGTCGAATCAGTCAAAGAGCCAAGATGTTTCACATCAGTGTCCCAGCGAGATGTGGACAGTTACTAGGTGAGTCAGGGTGAAACAATACCTGCTGGAGTGTGATGACCTTCATTGTTCAGCTCTCTGAATATTGGAGTTGGGATGGTGTGCTGAGGTTGGACAGGAAGTTGGTAAGACCAGTTCTGGAAGACTGTGTCCTGTTCTGCTCACTCTGCTGTAGGAAGGATATTATTAAAATGGAGACGGTTCAGAAAAGATTGACCAGGATGATGCCAGGAGTACAGGGTTTGAGATATAAAAATAGACTGGAGAGGCTGGGGACATTTTACAAAGAACATTACAGCACAGGAACAGGCCCTTCAACCCTCCAAGCCTGCACTGACACATTTTGCCTTCCATATTAAAACTGTCTTCACTTACAGGATCCGTATTCCCCTGTTTCCTTCCTATTCATGCCTGCTGCTGGATGCTTCTTGAAAACTCCAATTGTGTCTGCTTCCATTGTCTGTTCTGGCAGTGTGTTCCATGAACTCACCACCCTTTCCATGATAAACATGCCTCACATATCCCTTTTAAACACCCCCCTGACCCCTCCACCTTGAACCTGTGTCCCTGAGTAACTGACTCTTCCACCCTGAGAAAAGGCCTCATACTTTCCACCCTATCCATGCCATTCACAATCTTATAAACTTCTATAAGGTCGCCCCTCAACCTCCTGCATTCCAGTGAACACAAACCCAGTCTATCCAATCTTTCTTCACAGGTAAAATCCCCCATTCCAGACAACATCCTGGTAAACATTTTTTGTCCCCTCTCTGAAGGATCCACATCAGAACTGTATGTGTTTTTCACTGCAGCATAGGAAATTGAGGGGTGACCTTGCTGAGGTTTATAAAATCATGACAGTGATTGATAAGGTGAATGACAAGGATCTTTTCCCTAGTGTGGGGGGGTTCAGACTCAGGGCCATGTTTGTAAGGTCAGAGGAAAAAGATTTAAAGATTGAGGAGCAACTCTTTTTTCCCCAGAGTGGTTTGTGATGGAATGAACTTCCAGATGAAGTAATGTATGTGGGCACAGTTACAATGTTTAAAAGATGCCATCTCTTGTTGCTAGTCGTTTTTTTTCTCCATTCTGTGCTACTGAATGCCCAAATTTCTGTGACATGCATTTCCAGAGGACTAACATGTCAAGGGAGTACATGTTAAATAGGAGGACCCTGGCAAGCACAGAAGATTAGACGGATTCTGGTTTGTGTGTCCAGCCATCCGTGAAGGCAGCAGGATAGGCAGGTAAGGGAATTAAGAAGGATCAAAGCCACTGAATACATGAGCAGGGAGGTGTCATGTTGGAGCTTTACAGGATTTTGGTGAGACCACAGCTGGAATACTGTGTGCAGTTCTGGTCACCGCATTATAGGAAGGATGTGATTGTACTGGAGGGGGTGCAAAGGAGAACCACCAGGATGTTGCATTAGATTGAGCATTGCCTAAACCTGAAGGAGTGTGTGTGTGTGTGTGTGTGTGTGTGTGTGTGTGTGTGTGTGGCTGTGGTAACCCACCTAGCCTGCACATCCCTGGACATTATGGGCAATTCAGCATGGCCAATCCATCTAACTTGAACATCTTTGAAATCAGAGCACCCAAAGGGTACCCAAGCAGACAACATGCAAAAACTCCACACAGCCACCCAAGGCTGGAATCAAACTCTGGTTCCTGGCACTGTGCTCCAGCAATGCTAACCTCTGAGCCACTCTCGGCCAGGGGAATTTTTTTTGGATCCATATCAACTTGCTGTGCTCAGATTCACAGCTTTATTATGAACGGTCAAATCACCATAACTCCAATTTCGCATCAGAGAGAGAGAGAGATGACGGGTGGTGAAGTTTGATTCAATTTGATTTACTATTGTCACTTTTTTACAAATAAATCCATGGGATGGGGGCACCGTTGGCCAGGCCAGTGTTTATTGCCCATCCCTAATAGACCAGAGGGCAGTTAAGAGTCACAGTACAAACAGGTCCTGCCCGTCTCCTGGTCCTCTCTTCATCCAAGGGTTACCCCTCCCACATTGTTGTGGGCTCGATGGAAGGTTCCTTCCTGAAAGAGCATCTCAGCCCAGGCTGGGGCGTGGGTTATTGGACTTGGCTGGCTCTGTGTTCTCTCTGGTTGTAGATTCTCCAATCGCGATCCTCTCGTTCACTTCACCCGGGCGACACCGGTCCAGGAACGGCTGGAGAGAAGCAGAGACCGGGAAAGGAAACGCCTGTAGCCAAGCAGGCAGACAGGAGCGAGGGGAGCCCGGACTCCGAGAGAGAAACAACGGAACATTGGCTGGGTATCATCCAGAGGAGGGCGGGAGGAGTTACTGAGAGAGACAGGGAGAGGGAGAGGAGTTAGTGAGACAGAGAGAGAGAACGAGGAGTTACAGAGGGACAGAAAGAGAGGAGGAACAAGAGAGGAGTTACTGAGGGAGAGGGATGAGTTAGTGGAGGAGAGGGATTACAAAGGGAGAAGGATTATAGAGGGAGAGGGCTTACAAAGGGGTCACAGATAGAGGGAGAGGTGTTAAAGTGGGAGAGGAATTCCAGAGGGAGAGCAGTTCTGGGGGGAGAGGGAGTGAAAGTCGGAGTTTTTCGTTGAATCTTGAGGAAAAGGAAAGACAAGAGTCTAACAAGGAGAGGGGACTGGCTGGGGCGACCTCTCCAGCAAATTGCAGTCACTCCTTCCGCACGGTCTAGTGAAGGCAGTGCTGCCCAGCACAGAGAGCATCCATTCTGCGTTTGCCTCTCGCCTGTAGGCTGGGGACACTGCCCTCTGGAAAGCGCTGTGCCCAAGCTGAGCCAGCGTTGTGCCCACTGGTCGTGCCTCAGATCAGCGCTGTGTGTGCTCAGTGTGGTCTTGTTGTGCAATGGCTGCTGGTCCAGAGAGGAGGGAGCCGGCTGACCCTCAGGCTGGTGAAACCAGGCGCCAGTCCAATGCAGGAACACCTCCTGCTGGTCGAAGAGAACTCCACCTGCTGGCAGATCATCCAGGGGGACAGGCAGGAGGTGGAAAGGGCCCTCCTCAACTCCATTACTATCCCCCTCAAGCACCAGGCCGTCACTGAGGGAGATTATCTGAACATGACCCGAAATTGCAGATCGTTTGTGAGGGCCCGTAAGTATATCACTGTCCCCCTGAGCCCTGAGGAGGAACACTTCCCCTTGGCTTACTCCATGGCTATCCACCAGAGCATTGAGATGTTCGAGAGGCTTCTACGGAGCATTTACGCCCCACAGAATGTCTACTGTATCCACGTGGACCGCAAATCCCTGAGTCAATTTCATGCGGCCGTTCGGGCCATCGCTTCGTGTTTCCACAATGTCTTTGTCGCAGCCAAGCTGGAGTGGGTCACCTAATCTGGCTGGAGCAGAGTTCAGGCAGATCTCAACTGCATGAAGGAGCTGCTGGAGAGCCCTGTCCCCTGGAGGTACTTCATCAACGTGTGTGTCCAAGACTTCCCCCTGAAGACCAACCGGGAGATAGTCCGCAGCCTCAGAGCTCTGAACGGCTCCAACGTGATTGAGTCGGATCCTGCACCAGGGTTCAAAAATGTAACCGCATTCCTGTCTGCTGGGCCTCTCTCCATCCAAGTGTTTTCCATCCTCCCTCCCTCCATCATCCCTCTCTCTCTCTTCCAGTCCTTCACTCCCGACTGTACAAAGAGAGACAAGGTTGTTAAAATTGTTCAACTGCATGGAGGGAGGTTCAGAACGTACAAAGGAATAGAGAGGAATTAGAGAGTTCAGCTGCAAACAGAGTAGAAGGGCAATTGATGTTTCAGGTCGGAAACTTTCATCAGAACCCAGGGAGAGGAAGGGGCTGCAGACAAAATGGGGGTGTGGGGCTGGGGAAAGGTGGGTGGGATGGCGATTGGTGGATGCAGGGAGGAGGTGGCTGTGATTGGACAGTGGGTGGGGGGGGGAGCAGATGGGTGGAAAGGAAGACGGTCAGGTGAAAGGGATGGCGTAAAAAGAGAGGGCTGGGCCTGGGATAAGGAGGGATATAGACTGATTACGAGAGTGTACAGGAATGTAGGTAGGTTAAGAGTGGAGGAGAAAGTGAGGACTACAGATGCTGGAGATCAGAGACAAGAATGTGGCACTGGAAAAGCACAGCAGCTCAGGCAGTATCTGAAGAGCAGAAGAATCAATGTTTCGGATATAAGCCCTTCATCAGGAATGAGGCTTGTGGGCCAGGAGGCTGAGAGATGAGTGGGAAGGGTGTGGGGCTGGGGGTGGAAGGAAGCTGGAAAAGTGATAGACAGATGAAGGTATGTGGGGGGGGGGGTTTGTGGAAGGTGGAGTGGACAGGTGGGAAGGAAGGTGGACCGGTCAGGAGGGTGGTGCTGTGTTGGAGGCTTGGGACTGTGATAAGTTGGGGTGGGGAAATGAGGAAACTAGTGAAATCAACAATGATCTGCCTGGTTGCAGGGTTCCAAGGTGGAATATCCAGGCGTCAGCTGGTAAGGGTTTGGTGATGGAGGAGGCCCAGAACCTGCATGCCCTTGGTGGGAGGGGGAGTTAAAGTGGTAAAAACAATGACTGCAGATGCTGGAAACCAGATTCTGGATTAGTGGACTTTTGCCCGAAACGTCGATTTCGAAGCTCCTTGGATGCTGCCTGAACTGCTGTGCTCTTCCAGCACCATCAATCCAGACGGGGAAAGTTAAAGTATTCAGCCAGAGGCGGTGGGGTTGGTTGGTGAGTGTGGGTGTCCCAGAGATGTTCTCTGAAACAATTCACAAGTCAGAGTTCTGTCTCCCCGATGTAGAGGAGACCACATAAGGTGCAATGGATGCAGTAGATAACATTGGTGGAGGTACAAGTACACTTCTGTCAGATGTGGAAGGATCCTTTGGAGCCTTGGACTGAGGTGAGGGGGAAGGTGTGGGTACAGGTTTTGCACTTCTTCCAGAGGACAGGGAAGGTGCCAGGAGGGGAGGGTGGGTTGGTAGGGGGTGTGAATCTGACAAGGTAGTTGCAGAGGGAATGGTCTCTGAAATGCAGATGGAGTGCAGAGGAAAATATGTCCCTAATGGTGCGGTCTGTTTGTAAGTGGCAGAAGTGGTGAAGGATAATGCAATGTATCTGGATGTTGGTGGGGTAGAAGGTGAGGACCAAGGGGTACTGTCTCTGTTGTGTTGGGAGGGGTGTGGTTTAAGGATGAAGGTACAGGAAATGGAGCAGATGCACTGGAGAGCATTGTCAACCATGTGGGAGAGGAAGTTGTAGTTTTTGGAGGTAGGACACCATCTGAGATGTTCTGTGATGGAAGTGGTCCTCCTGGGAACAAATGCAGCAGAGGCAGAGAATAAGGGATAATGTTTTTACAGGGGCATGGTGGGAGGAGGTGTATTTCAGGTAGCTGTGGGAGGTGGTGGGTTTGTAGTAGATGTCTGCGGTTAGTCGGTTGCCATAGATGGAGAGGTCCAGGAAGGGGAAAGGTGTCAGAGATTGTCTGGGTGAATTTTGAAGAAGTAACAAAGAGGATTAATGAAGGCAGAGTAGTAGATGTCATCTATATGGACTTCAGTAAGGTATTCAACAAGGTTCCCCATGGGAGACTGATTAGCAAGGTTAGATCTCATGGAATACAGGGAGCACTAGCCATTTGGATACAGAACTGGCTCAAAAGGTAGAAGACAGACGGTGGTGGTGGAGGGTTGTTTTTCAGACTGGAGGCCTGTGACCAGTGGAGTGCCACAAGGATCGGTGCTGGGCCCTCTATTTTTTTGTCATTTACATAAATGATTTGGATGCGAGCATAAGAGGTACAGTTAGTAAGTTTGCAGATGACACCAAAATTGAAGGTGTAGTGGACAGTGAAGAGGGTTACCTCAGATTACAACAAGATCTGGACCAGATGGGCGAATGGGCTGAGACATGGCAGATGGAGTTTAATTCAGATAAATGTGCGGTGCTGCATTTTGGGAAAGCAAATCTTAGCAGGACTTAAACATTTAATGGTCCTTGGGAGTGTTGCTGAACAAAGAAACCTTGGAGTGCAGGTTCCTAGCTCCTTGAAGCAGAGTTGCAGGTAGATAGGATAGTGAAGGCAGCGTTTGGTATATGCTCCTTTATTGATCAGAGTATGGAGTACAGGAGTTGGGAGGTCATTTGTGGCTGTACAGGACATTGGTTAGGCCCTGTTGTAATATTGCATGCAATTCTGGTCTCCTTCCTATTGGAAAGATGTTGAAAGGATTCCAAAATGATTTACAAGGATGTTGCCAGGGTTGGAGATTGGAGCTAAAGGGAGACGCTGAACAGGCTGAGGCTGTTTTCCCTGGAGCATCAGAGGCTGAGGGGTGACCTTATAGGAGGTTAACAAAATTATGAGGGGCATGGATAGGATAAATAGCCAAAGTCTTTTCCCTGGGGTCGGGGAATCCAGAACTGGAGGACATAGGTTTCGGTTGAGAGGGAAAAGATATAAAAGAGACCTGAGGGGCAACATTTTCATGGAGAATGTGGTACGTGTATGGAATGAGCTGCCAGAGGATGTGGTGGAGACTGGTACAATTGCAACATTTAAGAGGCATTTGGATGGGTATATGAATAGGAAGGGTTTGGAGGGATATAGGCCGGGTGCTGGCAGGTGGAACTAGATTGGGTCGGGATATCTGGTCAGCCTGGACAATTTGGACCGGTGATCTGTTTCCATGCTGTACATCTCTATGACTGTAAGTGGGTACTGCAGATGCTGGAGATTACAGTCAAGATTAGAGCAGTGTTGAAAAAGCACAGCAGGTCAGGCAGCATCAGAGGAGCAGGAAACCCCTACATCAGGAATAACTTCACAGAGGCCATTATCCAGTCACCAACTCACCATTTTGTTTACACATGGAGTCCTTGACACGGATCCAGCTTCCTCAGAGCCAGCTCAGAGTGAACAGAACATCTGATCATCCTGTTTATTTTTTTTCAGAAGCAGCCTCAGGAGTAGCAGTCAAAGTATTCTCCAGGTGTAGGTAGGCCCAGGCAGCAGCAGCAGGGGTGCAGGCGAGGTCCAGGCTTCAGTCGGAGGAGCAGGCCCAGACTATAGCAGCAGTGGTGGTAGTAGCTGCCTGTACAGCTGAGCACAGCTTCAAATGAACAGAAATAAGCAGAAAGAAACCCCAGAAAACAATCACAACAAACCATGAAAAAAAATTTGAAACTCCTTTTCAGTAGGAGGACACCAACAGCAGCACATAAGACACACTGAAGCTGTTTCGAAGTCAGTCTCCTCTCCTCAAGAGGATTGAAGAGTCCTTCATATGCTGATCCAGCTCCCCTCGAGCCAGCTCTCAGTGAGCAGATCCCTTGACATGCCTGTTTATTTTTCTTCCACTACCACCCGACAGCAGTCATGCTTATTTTTCCCTTGTACCCATGTCATGTGTGTAGGTGTCAGATGCAGTGAAAAACAACAAGTGTGTAAATCTTAATTTATGTGGGAAATAGAACCCACTCACTTCAATAATTTCAGTCCAAGACAAGATCTGCAGCAGCAGTATCATCTGATATACTCTTGCAAGAGTGGTATCTACAAGGTAGGCACACAGTACAAAACCTTGAAACAATTCATTTCCCTTTCCCTCCTCCCACTACTCTAAACCCAGTGCCCATTCCTCTTGTTTATCTCTTGCCTTATCTGGCCTTGTGCGTAACAGTACAGGTTTTGCTTGGCCATTTCACCACATCCCTCTGTGGTCTATTGTTGGCGTATATATCCTCCTTCACTGCCATCTGCTTCCTTGCTTGCAAAAGCAACATTTCCTCTCAGTCTTCGTCCACACTGAGCCTTATGACCTCTTGATTGTGGTTTTTGTTTTTGCAGAAGTGGGAAACAGATGCTTATAACTGTTTGTACAAGTATATCTAGCTTAACCTACACTCCCCTTCCTCTTTCATGATTCAGCTTTGTGATTTTCGCAGACAACATTTATAATTGCTCCTCACAATTTATATTCCATCACCAGGAAGAAAGGAAACAGACAGTCCTGTTTATTTATATTTTATTAAACAATTCACAGTTTATACAAACAATTACATTTACAGCTGTATACAGAGAAACAGCAATTTTACAAGGGAGGGGAATTACAAAGCCAAGCCCCAAACCCTGACATTCAACCGGTTTTCAGGGAAAGGAGGACAAACCTCAAATCCCAGTTTCAATCATTACAAACTGTAACAATGACATTCCGTACATATAAGACAGTCCAACTGTGTAAGAAACAGAGCATACAATACAGACCCCCAAAAAACCAGCAAGCCTCCACCCCCCACCCCCCACCTAAATCCCTCCCACCTTCTGGCCGCTCTAAGGCAGCCCGCCCCTACGCGCCTTCCGACTCTCAGTCCGGCCTGACACACCTTTCGACCACCTGTAGGACAGCCCATCCAGATTACCCCTTCTAAGGACGACTGCGCTCAGAATGGCCTCCCCATCTACTGGCTCTAGGGGCAACTGGCATCAGGGTGGCCTACCCACCCTCTGGTTCTCGGGGTGACAGCTTTCAGGACGACCCATGAACGTCCCAGCTCACAGTAAGGACTGCCAGACCCAGGGACACACAAGACAGTGCAGGTGATAAGCCCAACAAGAAACACAATAGAGTTAATTGTGAAAAAATGGAGTCCTTTCTGGTACACAGAGTCCAAATAGTGAGTCTTCAAAAAAATTAGAGTTCTCAGGAACAGAGTCCACTCCAGTTTACATGTGTTGTCAGAAATAGAGTCCACTGCTAAAAACAAGGTCTACAACCAAGGTAAGAGTCCACTCCCAAAGGCAGCAAATGCACACCCCACAGCACACAGGTGTTCAGTCTCCATGGAGTCCTGGCACATCCTTGGAGAGCCAGGCCCACTCACAGGAACACAGTACATTGTAAAGGTGGTTAACTCACAGGGGTTTTGGTCCACTCCTGAAAGGAAGGTCTTCTCCCAAACTCCAGGATACAGCAAATGCTCACCTCCCAGCACACACACAGGTGTTCAATCTTCAGAGGCCCAGTCTCAGAGCTAGACCTCCCCACAGGAACAGCTCCTCTGGTAAAATGTATGTCTTCTACAAGGGCTCAGTCCAAACAGTGAGGACACATACAAAAAACAAAACTAGAGTCCAAGGGCTAAGCCCTACCACAAAATTAACATTGTCCTTTTCTCAAAAGTGAAGAAGAGTAACACACAGACTATAACCAGTCAGTGAAACAACAATCCCCTAATGAGAACAGAGTTACACCTGAAACACGGTCTGTGCATCAGGAGTTTAACAATCAGTCCTCAGTAAAGGAATGCCAGTTAACAAACTGGCTAAATAATTCAGCCAGTTCAGGAATCAGGTTTCCCCCACACAAAAAACAAGCAGAAACCAACAGTAACACACTGACTGTGACCCAGCCAGCACAGAGTCAGTCCCCGAAATCAAGAAGACCTCTGAATCTCCTGTTTATAAATTTTATGAAACAGTTTACAAAAACAGTTAACATTTACAACTGTATACAAGAGACAGCAATTTTACAAGGGAGAGGAGCATTCCCCTGTTTTTTTTATTTTATTAAACAAGTACCAAAAAAGAGGATACAGCACAACAGTTAACATTTACAGCTGTATACAACAGCAATTTTACAAGGGAGAGGAGCAGCAAAGCTCGGCCCCAAACCCTACCGTTCAACCAGTTTACAGGGAATTGAGGACAAACCACAAATCCCAGTTTCAAATATGAAAAGACAGCAACAATGACATTTATGCATAAGAGAATCCTGTTACGTTAAAAAGTGCAGACAATGCAGACCCAGCAAGCCCCCGTCCCTCCCAACTTCCGACCACTCTATAGCAGCCCCCACCAAGCGCCTTCCGGCTCTCGGTCCGCCCTGACACACCTTTCGACCACCTCTAAGACTGCCCGCCCCACTACCCACCTGGGGTGACAGCACTGAGGACGGCTACCCACCTTCTCGCTCTCGGTCTGCCCCTACGTACCATTGTGCTCTCACCCACCCCGATGCGCCATCTGGCCAATGGCTATCCTGGCACACCTTTCGGCCACCTCTAGGACAGCCTGTCCCCTTCCCTGGGATGACAGCGTGCAGGGCAGCCCACAAGCCTTCTGGATCTCAGCCCGCCCCTACACGCTTTCTGGCTCTTGGCTGCTCTGATACAGCTTTCGACCACCTCTAGGACAGCCCATCCCGATTACCCCTTTTCAGGATGACGGTGCTCAGAATGGTCTACCCACCATCTAGCTCTCGGGAAGACTGTCATCAGGGTGGCCTACCCACCCTCCGGCTTTCGGGACAGCCTACCAACCTTCAGGTTCACAGGATGGCCTACCCACCCTCCGGCTCTCAGGGTGACAGCTTTCAGGACGACCCACGAGCCTCCCAGCTCACAGTAAGACCTGCCAGACCCAGGGACATGCAAGACAGTGCAGGTGATAAGCCCAACAAACCATATGATAGTTAATTACCAACAAACAGAGTCCTTTCTAGTCCAGAGTCCATTAGTACAGACATTTTTCTTCAAAATGTAGAGTCCACTTCCAGACCTGAGGGGTGGAGAGAATGCCATACAAGGCCTTGATGAGACCACATCAGAATCAGTCTGTACATTTTTCTCTCATTTAAAACATAAAATAATTACATTGACAGCAAGTTTCACCTGCCTTTTTCCCAGGGATGAAGGTTGAACAAATTGGCTTTTACACATTTAAGTTTGGAAATCTGAGAGATCATTTTGAAATGTATAAATTTCTCTGAGGGGACATGATAAGGTAGTTGATGGGACATTGCTTTCTCTTGTAGGTTTGACAAGATGTTCTGTAGAATAAGATATCGTCAGAGTCCTACAGCACCGAAACATACCCTTTCGTCCAACTCATCTCTGCCAACCAGGTATCCTAATTGGAACTAGTCCCCTTATCCTGTCTTTGGTCCATATCCCTCTAAACTTGTCCTATTTATGTCGTCTGTTAAATCTTGTAATTGTACCCACCAAAACAATTCTTTTTGGCAACTTGCTCCGTATTTGCACCACCCTCAGGTCTCACCTTAAACCTATGCCCTCTGGGTTTGGACTCCCCCATCCTGGGGCTATTCACTTTTATTGATTTCCCCCACAATTTTATAAACTTCTATATGGTCACCCTTCACCCTCCAATACTCCAGTGAGAAAAGTCCTAGCCTATCTAGCCTCTCCTTATAACTGCAGTCCTGGCAACATCTTTGTAAATCTATTCTGCATCCTTTGCAGTTTAACAACACCCTTCTAACAGCAGGGCGATCACAAATTTATCCAATACTCCAAAAGTGGCCTCACCATTGCCTTGCAGAATTATTTTCCCCTGTGAGGGCTGTTGCACTGTGTAAATCTCTTCTGTACGAAGTTGTGAAGGCTGAGTTGATGAAGTTATAAAAGGGTGAGCAAGGTGACCTTGTTTTAAAAAAAAGATAAGGACCCCGGAACAAACGATAGAAATGTGGAATTGAAATTGCAACCAGAAGAGCAGTGATCTTCTTGAATGGTGGAGCAGACTTGAAGGGACGAATGGCTGACTTATGCTATGATAGTGGTGGAGACAGGTTATGCCTTAGTTCAAATAAAGAGTAGGGAGTTTTCTGACCACTCAGCTAAGGGCTTTGGTGTCCCTCCTGATAACATGAACCTTGAAGTTAATCTCCCTCTGCACCAGTCACAGAATTAAAGAATTCTTGTGGAAGGATGCCATTCAGCCCATTGTGTCTGCAATTATTCCACATCTAGTACCAATCTCCTGCATTTCCACATTCAGCTCTGGCAACATCTTGTAAATCTTTTCTGAACCTTTTCAAGTTTCACAACATCCTTCCTATAGCAGGGAGACCAGAATTGCATGCTGTATTCCAGAAATTGCCAAACCAATGTCCTGTTCAGCCACAGCATGACCTCCCAACTCCTACACACAACGCACTAACCAATAATGGCAAGTGTAGCAAACGACTTCTTCACTACCCTGTCTATCAGCGACTCCTTTTTCAAGAAACTATGAATCTGCATTCCACGATCCCTTGTTTCATCATCACTCCCCAGACTTTTCCATGAAGTGTATTATTCCTGCCCTGATTTGCCTTTCCAAAATGGAGCACCTCACATTTATCGACATTAAACTCCATCTGGCACTCCTCGGCCTATTAGCCCATCTGATCAAGATCCCGTTGTACTCTGAGGTTGACTTGAAATATTACTCTGGATGTAGGTTTGCTCGTTGAGCTGGAAGGTTCATTTTCAGATGTTTTGTCACCATACTAGGCAACATCTTCAGCGAACCTTCCAACTCAGTGAGCAAAACCTACATCTAGAACCTCAACCTGAACTACAAACCTTCTCAAACCTTGCTGATATATTACTGTCATGTATAATCGAGTTACAGTAAAAAATGTTGTCTTATGTGCTTTACAGTCAGATATCGATAGGTTAAGTTGGCAAAAATGTTGGCAAATGGAGTGCAATGTGGGAAAATGTGAAATTGTTCATTTGGAAGGGAAATCAAAAGAATAGAATATTATTTAAATGGAGAAAGCTTCAGAAAGCTGCAACACAAAGGGACTTGGGGGAAGTAGTGAATGAAACATGGAAAGCTTGCACACGAGGGCAGCAGGTAATTGGGAAGACTAATGGAATGTTGGACGAAAACAGAAATTTCTGGAGAGACTCAGCAGGTCGGGTAGCATTCATAGAGAGAAAACAGAGTCAATGTTTCGAGTCTGGTGACCTTTCTTTAGAACTGAAGTGGAATGTTTGCCCTTATTTGAAGGGGGGTTGGAGTATAAAAGTCAGGAAGTCTTACTGCAAATGTGCAACGTGCTTGTGAGAGCACATCTGGAATACTGTGAGCACTTCTGTTCACCTTATTTCAGAAAACATGTTGTTTCATTGGAGGAAGTTAAGAGAATGTTCAGTGGGATGGCCCCATTATGGAGGGATTATCTTAAAAAACAAAAGGCTAAACGGGATTCTACTCACTGGAGTTTCGAAGAATGAGAGGTGACCCCATTGAAATGGACAGGATTAAGGGGCTTGACTGGGTAAATGCTGAAAGGATGTTTCTCCTCATGGGAGAGTCCAGGTCCGGGGGGGGAGGGTATTGTCTCAGAATAAAGGGGCACCAGTTTGAGACTGAGATGAGGTGGAATTTCCTCTCTCAGAAGGTTGTGAATCTTTGGAATTCCTTGCCACAGAGAGCTGTCCTTGTATATATTTAAGGCTCAGATGGATAGATTCTTGCTCAGTTGGGGAATTAAACGTTACGGGGATAGGGCAAGAACATGGACTTGAGGAATGTTGAATCAGCCACGATCCGAGTGAAGCTGGCTTGAGGGACCAAATGTCCGACTCCTGTCCCGACTTGTTAATGCTCTTACATTTACTGATGAACCTGTTCAAAGATGTTATCGCACAACTCTGGAACAGAAGCGACTTGAACCTGGGTCTCCGAGGCTCACACCACATGGATCCTAGTTTACTTTATATCATGCACTTGACATTCATGCTGGTAGTTACGGCTGCAATTCGCACCAACCTGCTTTAGATCAAATTAATGAAGCAAAGCCAGTGCAGGTTTTCAAAAGGTAAGTCTCCAACCTCGCATCATGCATTGATGAAGTAGCTGAGAATTTGAATGCAGAGAATGTTGTCTGAACTGAATTCAATGAAATGTTTCACTAGGCACTAGATAAAAACAGCTGAACAACAAAATTGACAACACAAGCCCTGATTCATGGATCTTGTTTTGGACGAGAGGTTGGTAGGTTGGTAGGTGGGAATGATCCACACAGCTGGGACATATAAACATCAAGACCCGGAGCAGGAGAAGATGATTTGGCCCTTAATGAGGCCCACCATACTATATGATCGTGGCTAATCCTCTATCTCAATGCCATACTACCGCTTTCTCCCCATGCCTTTGATGCTTTTGAAACCTAAATATTTGTGAATCGCATTCTTGGAAATATTCAATGACTCAAACTCTACAGCTTTCTGTGGTACAGAATTCCATAACTTCACTATCCTGTAAGTTAAATGTTTCCGTTTCTCAGCCCTAAATAGACGACTGCTTTTATTCAATATGTCAGTGATATCAATCTTGGAGTATGTGGCAGAATGCCCATATTTGGGGCAATGATAAACCTGGAGGATTGGCAAATGGTGAGGATGATGTGAATTGTCCAGAGTCACCACAGTGAACAGACAGCATCCAGTCAGAGGTGAATACAGAAGAGAAGGATGTGTTTTGGGAGAAGGATGTGGAGAGGTAATAGAAATGTAATGGCACAATCGTAAAGAGTGCGCAGGATTAGAGGGATCTGGCAATAAACATTCATCGACATTAGAAGATGGGGGAGGCCATAAGAGCGTAGAAAAGCAGAAGGCTTCATAAATAGAGGCATTGATGCCAATAAATGGTTGAGTTATGCTGCATGTCGAATTGGTTTAGCCCCAGTTGGATTGTTGTGGTCATTTCCGGTGACTATAAAACGATGTGAGGGCCCTCAGGACAGGGAGGAGATTTCGCAGAATGGTGCCAGGATTTAAGTTGGATGGCACAGTTGGAAAGGTCAACGATGCTCCCATTGGAACAAAGGAGATTGGGGTGAGGTTTATTCAATGGGTACAGGGTGAGCACTCGGTAATGAAGACAAGGAAATATACTTCACTGTTCACCGATTGTACAAGTGCAATGGAATGCAGATGTAAGATTTTGGGTTAGAGGCATGGTGGGGAGATCTGAGGAATTGAAATGCAAATGAAGCCTAAACTACATTTGTATGAGATGATGGCAAGTTCCGATGTAAGTTGGAAAAAGAAAATCTGCTCCCATATATACAAGGAACAAGAGTAGGCCATTGGCCCTTTTGATCCTGTTCCACCATCCACATTCCTGCATACTATCTATCATCCCCTTGGTAACCAAGGATCCATATCTACCATGCATGATGCCACGAGGACCGAGGATAAAAGATATCTTTTGACACAATGTAAATAAAGTGCCTTGTGTCTTGCGGAAGGGGTGGCACGGTGGCTCAGTGGTTAGCACTGTTGCCTCACAGCGCCAAAGACCTGGGTTCGATTCCAGCCTTGGGCGACTGTCTGTGTGGAGTTTGCACATTCTCCCCATGTCTGCGTGGGTTTCCTCCGGGTGCTCTGGTTTCCTGCCACAATCCACAAAGATGTGCAGGCCAGGTAGATTTGTCGTGCTAAATTGCCCATAGTGTTCGGGTACATTAGTCAAGGGTAAATATTGAGTAGGATAATGGGTGTGGATGGGTTGCTCTTCAGAGGATTGGTGTGCACTTGTTGGGCCAAATGGCCTGTTTTCATACTGTAGAGAACCTAATGTGTGGTGTCCTTCACTCTGAGAGAAGAGCTTTGGATTCAAATCCTACTCCAGGAGCTGATGGCCATAGGAAGGTGTCTTCATTGCTTTTGTGAGACACTCAAGGGTATGGGCCAAGTGCTACAAAATGGGATGAGAATAGTTCGAAGGTGGTCTTTTTGACCAGTGCAGACACGATGGGCTGAAGGGCAACTTATTATTTTGGTGCTCTAAACCTCAATAACCAGAGAGCATGGAGTCACAGCATCATACAGTATGGAACAGACCCTTCAGTTCAACCTGTCTGCGCTGACCAGGCATCCTAATCTGACCTAGTCCCATTTGCCAGCCTTTAGCACATATCTCTCTAACCTATTCCTATTCATGTCCACATCTAGATGCCTTTTAAATATTGTCATTGTACCAGCCGCATCCACCACCTCTTGGTAGCTCATTCCAGGCACACATCACCCACTGCGTGAAAAAGTAATCCCTCAGGTCTTTCCCCTCTCAACTTAAACCTATGCTTCTAGTTTTGGACTCCCCCACCGTTGGGAAAAGACCTTTGGCTATAGAGCCGACCTGGAAGGAATCAAAATGGGGCAAGAACAGAAAAGGAGGTCAGCTAAACAATTCTGAGCAGCAACAGAAAAGTGCAGCCAGCACGTAAGCAAGCTAGCTCGCTTACTGAAACTGGCTCCCATTAAGTGAGAAGGCAGGAAGACCGAAACAACACTCAATAGGTGTTGTAGAAGTTTAAGGTCAATGATCTAATGCTAAACGTCACGTACCTAGATCAGGATCTGATTGATCATTTGTGTTGCTAAGGCTTGAAATCAAAATGTAATTCGTGAAAGGGGAACGCTGATTTGTGTGTAAAAGTATGATTGCAACTGCCTGATTCAGACTCTCCAGGCAAGGGTGGGCTTTGACCCGGCTGGTTGAGTCTTCTTGCATGTATGTGATAAAGGAAGCTGTGTGAAGTGTACTATCATCTGGCTGATTATTTCAACATCTATCCATGCTTCTCCTGATTTTATGAACTTCTGTAAGGATACCCCTCAGCGTCTGACCCTCCAGGGAAAATAGCCCTAGCCTATTCAACCTCTTACTGTAGCTCAAGCCCTCCAATCTCGGCAACATCCTGGTAAATCTTTTCAGCACCCTCTCATGTTTAACAACATCCTTTCTTTCGAAGGGCGACCAGAATTGTATGCAGTATTTTAAAAGTGGCCTCACCAATGTCCTCTACAGACAATAGATCACACTTGGTAATGGCAAAGGCATATCAGAGATAATCAAAGATACTCCTACTTAGAGACAATAGGTGCAGGAGTAGGCCATTCTGCCCTTCGAGCCAGTATCACCATTCATTATGATCATGGCTAATCATCC
Organism: Chiloscyllium punctatum; assembly: GCF_047496795.1. Taxonomy (NCBI): domain Eukaryota; kingdom Metazoa; phylum Chordata; class Chondrichthyes; order Orectolobiformes; family Hemiscylliidae; genus Chiloscyllium; species Chiloscyllium punctatum. Next base: position 55,348,620 of record NC_092767.1, read on the forward strand.
ACAATCAGTATCCTGTTCCTGCCTTATCCCAATAACCCTTGATTCCACTATCTTTCAGAGCTCTATCCATCTCTGTTACAGCTGCAACATTACATCCCAACTCCTATACTCAATGCCCTGACCAATGAAGGTAAAGGTATCAAACACCTACTTCACCACCCTGTCTATCTGCAATGCAACTTTCAAAGAACTATATCCCTGCACACCATGTCCTTCTCTCTAAGGCAAAAGCTCTGTGTTCAAGTCCCACTCCAGGAGTTGATGACCACAGGAAAGTGTCTCCATTGCACTGGTGAGGCATGAAAGGCAATGTTCCCAGTGCTGGAAAATGAGACTGGAGTAGCAAGGAGCCTGTTTTGCCAGCGCAGACACGGTGGGCTGAAGGATCTATTTTTCTGGTGCTCTCAACCTTTATAACCAGAGGGCACAGCTTGAAGCCAGATCCAGTGGGAGAGCTTGAGGATGAGTTTTATGTTTACTCAGCGAATGAGCATTGGGAGATGGTTTGGGAGGCAGGGATATGGGGAAATTGGCAGGTGACTGGCACTAGGCAATAGGAGTGAGAAAGGCCTGAGGGGCTGAATGGCCTTGTTCTCCACTGTAAGGTGAGTAACTGAGAGAAGGAGTGTGCATGGATATTGCTGGAGCTGGGGGCGAGGAGAGTGCAGAGGAGTCGGGGAGGGAAAAAGCCATAGGTGAAGTTGAAAAGCTATCATTTCTGCTTTCTCATCTCTCTCACTCTCTCTTGCACTTGCCTTTTAGAAATGTTGGCAATACCACCACGATACCCTCGACCAAGTCATCTTGACGGCGCAACTGAAAGACCAGCCGAACATCAGCCCCTCCATCTTCATGGGCAGTGCCTACTTCATGGCCTCCAGAGAGTTTGCTGGCCATGTGTTTGACAGTGCCGAGATCCAGGCCTTCCTCAAGTGGTCGGAGGATACCTACAGCCCGGACGAGCATGTGTGGGCTACCCTGCACAGAATGCCCAATGTACCAGGCTCCATCCCGTACACCCAAGCAGCCACCAGGACACTTGGCCGGGCAGTAAAGTGGTCCTTTGAGGCTGGTGACGTTGCGAGGGGTGCCCTATACCCTCCCTGCACGGGAAGGTATCGCCACTTGGTCTGTGTGTATGGGGCAGGAGATCTACATTGGGTGGTCCGTCAGAGATGTTTCTTTGCAAATAAGTTTGACCCCAACATGGACAACACGGCAGTACAGTGCATGGAGGAATATCTCCGAAACAGGACACTTGGTAAAACTGGGGCTGGGTTAGAGGTTGGGACAGAGTAAACCTCGGTGATGGTGGTAGGGGTGGTGGGTGAGACATTGGAAACACTGAGAGACTGGGCACTGTGAAACTGGGCACTGTGAGACTGTATAGTATAACACTGGCTGCTGTGGAGGCCAGGCACAGTGAGACTGCATGCTATAACATGGCTACTGGAACACAAGACAGTGTGAGGCTGGGCACGATAGTGTTGGGCACTGTGGAGATTGGATACCTTAATACTATCCACTGTAACACTGGGTGCTGTGAGACTTAGCACTGTAACATTCGTCACTGTAAGAGTCAAAATGTGTGGTGCTGGAAAAGCACGGCAGGTTAGGCAGCATCCGAGGAGCAGGAGAACCGATATTTCAGGTATAAGCCCTTCATCAGGAATGTGGGGGAGTAAGGGGGTTGAGAGATAAATAGAGTGAGGGTGTGGCTTTTGGGAAAGGTAGCTGGGAAGGTGCTCAGTAAATCCAGCTGGGGGGGGGGGTGATTGTGATTGGTCGGTGGGGAAGGTCGAACATATAGTTTGGAAGGAAGATGGACAGGTCAAAAGGGGAGAGCCGACTTGGAGGGTTGGATCTGGGATGAGGTTGGGGGAGAGGAGAGATTTGGAAACTAGTGATGTCAATGTTGATGCCATGTGGTTGAGGGTCCCAAGGCAGAAGATGAGGTGTTCTTCCTCCAGTCGTCAGATAACTTGGATTTGGTGGTGCAGGAAGTGTCATTGTGGAGTGGGAGGGGGAGTTGAAGCGGTTGGTCACAGGTCGATGGGGTTACTTGTGCCCAGTCTCACAGGGACACATCCACCAATAATACTCAACACTGCACGAGTGGACACTGCATTACTGGAACACTGCACGAGTGGACACTGCATTACTGGAACACTGTACTAGTGGGCACTGCATTACTGGAACACTGCACGAGTGGACACTGCATTACTGGAACACTGCACGAGTGGGCACTGTACAGCTGGACACTGCAAGACCAGTGTTGTGACCATCACTATTTTTTTTATTTTTCTCATTTTGGTTTGGAACTGAGTCCAAATTGAGAATTGAAATTTGAACAGTGACTAGTTCTTCTTTAAAAAAAAAACTGGACAGACAAAAGACTGATGTTTGCTGTTAGGATCTGGCCAGGAAAGATAATGCAGATGAATTACTGCTCTCTGAACACAGCAGACGCTTCAGCACCGAGATGTAGTTCTGCTCAGGGACTGACAGCTGGATGGATATTGAATGGGTCAGTCAGTAAGAGGAATGCTGCCAGGCAGGTAATCACAGAGAATGGTGAGAAAGAAAGAAAAAACCATGAGTGACCTCGCTCTGACTGGATTTTGGGCTTGGAGGAAGTGCTTCTTTGGAAGTTGCTGGACTGGTCTGATCTTCTTTTTGGTTTGACTTTGTCTAGTTATTTCCCCAGTTGTTAACTTGTTAAAAGATCTGAGATGAGAATGTGAGTCTTCGGGAATGAGTATTAGTCTCCACAGTTCTGCAGAATTTGTTCGCATTGACTGGTGACTTTACGTTCAAACATGGTGTACAGTTCTTGTGCCTGTAATACAACCCAGCATCAAAGGATTTCATGATGGCCTATTATTTATCATTGAAACTGTTATCAACTGGCAAATTAAAATTTTAAACAAGTTTATCTCTTAACTGTCTGCTGGTGTGCGAATTGGGGGGGGGGGGGTGCATGGGTTTATGATCATCTGTGTTCTGCATAGTGACATAAACAGAAATTAACAATTTATTAAGTTATAAACTTGACATCCAAGATCTGTTATTTGTAAATTCTGGTCAGGAACAATTGAACGATTTTGTGGGTCATTGAATGGTTGAATGTCACTGTGTTGCAAATCCAGTGATCGGGAGGTTGGTTTTGGTTCAGCTTCATTTTTCTGTATCACTCCGGACACCATACCTCCAGGCACAATAACTCTGGACACTGTCACTCTGGTTACAACACTGTCACTCTGGACACTATCACTAGATACTTTGAGATCGGACTGTGACATTGGACAGTGTAATGCTGGACATTGCGATGTCAGATGTTTTAACTATAGACACTAACACTGGAAATAGTGACACTGGATATCATTTGGATGCAGATAAAAAAGGAAAACAGTCAAAAAGAAAACAAATGAGATAGAATCTACTTGGAGAAATGGGAACTAAATGGGACTGAGTGAGAATGATTATGGCTGTTTAATGAACAGAAATCAGAACACTGCAATGATGTCCACATTTAATTGAGGGTCTCGGCGTGGATTGTATAAAGAATATCAGATATGGAGGAGTGCGTTTCAGACTGGAATCTAATCGAGGGGTTCAGGGTGGTTTCTGTACAAATGACGGAAGCTGACCTATGTGTGTGAATGTCCTGAGTTAGTCTAACATCCAGGGATTGTTTAATGGAGCTTGCTTCATACTTCAACGACTCAGACATCTCCATTGTATCCGTCTCCCACCAAAATTGACAGGGCAATGACAGCAGAAGCTATACAAAGAGAAATGTTGTCTCTGTAATGCCACATGTAATGCCATCTGTATACATCCAGGGCAGGAACAATCCTGGGATTGATAAGAGTAAATCTCCCTCCACTCCATCCTCATCAAACACTCCCAGGACAGGGACAGAATGGTGTTAGGTACAGAGGAAGAACTCACCATGACATTGTTCCCATCATTGTTCCTTTGGCTATGGGTTTGAAATGCCATCCCCACACTGTCAATGACTATAGATCTGTCTCTGAATTTTGTTTCATCATTTAAGATTTATTCAGCCAGGTGAGCCCTCACAGCTCCCTCTCCCTCATAGGCATAGACAGTGTGTCTGTCTCTCCTCTTCTGTCTCCCTATTTCTCTCCCTGTGTGTGTCTCTCTCTCTCTTTGCCTCTCACTTCTCTGCCTCCCTCCCTCATCTCTGCTTTCTGTGGTTTTTCAGTGGGTTCGTGACACCATTGCGATGTTAAGAGAGACTGTACTATGAATGTCACAGTGTTTGCTGTGCCCTGGAGGGTGGAGGACTAGCTGGTGGGCAGTAAACAAGGTCATTTCCAGCTTGGTGAGCTAGTACCACCCCAGCCTCAACTTTACCTGGACCGTCTCAGAATCCTTCCTCCCCTTCCTCGACCTCTCCATTTCTATCTCGGGGGACCGACTCAACACAGACATTTACTACAAACCGACTGACTCCCACAGCTACCTAGACTACACCTCCTCCCACCCTGCCCCCTGTAAAAACGCCATCCCATATTCGACATTCCTTCGCCTCCGCTTCATCTGCTCCCAGGAGGACCAATTCCACTACCGAACAGCCCAAATGGCCTCCTTCTTCAAAGGCCGCAATTTCCCCTCCGACGTGGTCGACGATGCTCTACATCGCATCTCCTCCACTTCCCGCACGTCCTCCCTTGAACCCTGTCCCTCCAATCGCCACCAAGACAGAACCCCACTGGTCCTCACCTTCCACCCCACCAACCTCCGGATACATCGTCATTTCCGCCACCTCCAAACAGACCCCACCACCAGGGATATATTTCCCTCCCACCCCTATCAGCGTTCTGGAGAGATCACTCCCTCCACAACTCCCTCGTCAGGTCCACACCCCCCACCAACCCAACCTCCACTCCCGGCACTTTCCCCTGCAACCGCAAGAAGTGCAAAACTCGCGCCCATATCTGCCCCCTCACTTCCCTCCAAGACCTCAATGGATCCTTCCATATCCATTGCAAATTCACCTGCACCTCCACACACATCATTTACTGTATCCGCTGCACCCGATGTGGTCTCCTCTACATTGGGGAGATAGGCCGCCTACTTGCGGAACGTTTCAGAGAACACCTCTGGGACACCCGCACCAACCAACCCAACCACCCCGTGACTGAACACTTTGACACCCCCTCCCACTCCACGAAGTTCATGCAGGTCCTTGGCCTCCTCCATCGCCAGACCTTGGCCACACGATGCCTGGAGGAAGAGCGCCTCATCTTCCACCTAGGAACCCTCCAACCACATGGGATGAATGTAGATTTCTCCAGCTTCTTCATTTCCCTCCCCGCACCTTATCTCAGTCCCAACCCCCGGATTCAGCACCGCCCTCTTGACCTGCAATCTTCTTCCCGACCTCTCCGCCCCCACCCCCTCTCTGGCCTATCACCCTCACCCTCACCTCCTTCCACCTATCGTATCCCAGCTCCCTTCCACCAAATTCCCCCCCACCTTTTATCTCAGCCCGCTTGGCACACTAGCCTCATTCCTGAAGAAGGGCTTATGACCGAAACGTCGATTCTTCTGCTCCTCAGATGCTGCCTGGCCTGCTGCGCTTTTCCAACACCACACTTTTCAACTCTGCTCTCCAGCATCTGCAGTCCTCACTTTCTCCGAGTTAGTACCCAGTGGGGCTGCCTGAAGGGTCACTGCTAAAGACACAGACACTTTCAATTGACAGCAATGAGTAGCTGAAGGGAACAATGTTTCCAGGTTCACTGAAAAGACCTACAGTGGGTGGGAGAGAAAGCTGTGGGGACGACCAAAGATATGGGCAACTTCATTGAGTGAGGAAGGAATTAGCAGATGGAATATAATGTGCAGCAGATATTTCCAAGCTAACTTAGTGACTGATTAAAATTCCCATTCCTTGCCCAGTCCATCCTTCTACACCCAAAGGTGATTTGTCCCTGTGGGACAGCAGTGTAGGTCAAACTGCGGGATATGAAGATGGGAACTGTGAAGTGTTCCCAGTCTGAGCCACAACATGAGGAACACAAGGATTGAGATGATTATTCTGTCGTGGAAGGTGAATGAGTTTTGGAAACAGGGTCCCTGTGATTGACAACACTATAAACCTGGCAGCATCCAGAACCAAAGTAAGGCATCAGAGGAATCACAGATGGAAGTGGGAAGGGACTGGGCAAGGGCAGAAAAAATCGAGTCAATGTTCTGGGGACATGAGTTTGAATCCTATCGTGGCAGATGGTGGGAATTGAATTCAATTTCAGGGGAAAAGGAAGGAGTCTTCCCCATTAAAACATTGTTGTGAAAACCCGTCTGATACATGAATGTGCTTTATGTAAGGAAATTTGCCATTTGACCTGGTCTGGCGTATATGTGACTCCAGACCCACAGCAATGTGCTTGACCTTTAACTACCTTCTAGGCAATTGGGGATGGAAAATAATGCCGGCCCAACCAATTATGTTCCCATTTGTGAACAAATTTAAATAAAGTTCTCCAGCTCTGGTACCCTCCTGTGCCAACTCTCCAAAATTGATGAATTCTTTGGCAATGCAGTTCAGTTCAGTTCAGTTCAGTTCCCAGTTCAACGTTTAGCTCAACTAACAGGGTTTGTGTAGCTCTAATTTTAATGTTTGCTTTAATGATTAATTGCATTAGGTACTTATCTGTGATCGTCACTCAACTTGTCGAAGATCATAGAATCCCGACACTGCAGAAAGAGACCATTTGGCCCATTGAGTTTGCATCAACCCTCCACAACCCAGGCCCTGGTCATGACACGGGCTGCTTCAGGCACAGCCAACTCCATTTTCAGCTTGTCTTTCTCCCTCCCTCACAATTATTCATCCCTTTGTCTGCCAGATTGCTCTTCTCTCTCTCTTTCTGGGCTCCATCTATTGGAGGACTGGACACAAGTAAGTTGTTCTCTCTTACTGGTTCCCTTCATGCGAGTTTCAGGTCTAATCTGGTTGACAATGTCCTTCACGAAGTGACGAATTTGGTCCCCAGTGCTGCTACTGCAAATCTGATGCTCCCCAGTCAGAATCTGTTCTCCATCCTTGCCATTTGAAGCACGTCTTTGAGGTGGTGTTTAAAGGGCAATCAACATTTAGGAGTGAAGTGATGTAATAATCAGCAAAAACAACCTAGACCATGTCTGTCTTGCTACCAGTTGTTAGGAAGAAGTACTTTACTGTGTTGCCAATTTCAATGTCGAAACTGAAACCGAATAGTATTCCTGTTTTCATTCCTCACTCATGTCTGAAACATACATCTTTAACCCTACATTATATATCAGTCAGAACTATTTAATGTCTTCTGAAAACACTTCTGGGCCAGACCAGATAAGATTCCCAGATTCCCTTTGGTGAAGGACATGAGTGAAGCAGATGTGTATTTACAGCAATTGGTGTTTGGTTCTGCAATGGGACTATGAAACTAACTTTCAATTCCAGATGGATTAATTATTTGAGATTAAATTCTGCCAATTGCTGGTATTTATATCCTGGGTCACTGCAGCACAAGTCCAATGAGGTTCCCCCAGTCCAACTACATCACAATTTACATTATTCCCCAAATAGCAACACCTTAGTTTCCTACAGCACTGTCTGTGCAGCAGCTCATTTGATTCTTCTTCCCCACCACTTACACCCATTTATTACTGTGTAGCTACTACAGTTTGATTTCAAAATGTGTGCATTTCAGTTGGAAAAATACAAATGATTCTGTAATTTTAACTTTATTAATTGGTTGGTTATTAATCATTTATTTCATTCTTAGATTATGGATTAATCAGTTCATTTCAGATGGAAAGAGGTAGCTCTGATCACTGAGATAATGCAGGGCTGGCATCTGAGTATTTGTGTGATCAAAGGATCAAGAAGTTGCCAACTATTTGGACTCTATATTACAGTCTGGTGCATTTCTCTCACCTCTATAAAGGATAAAGCAAAACACATGAGACATTACATTGACTCAAGAAAAGCAACTCCTGGAATTCTGAAATAAAATGGGAGCGATGTTGAGTCTTCCTTGTTTCAACAAGACTCAATGGAAAATTTCAGTAGCAGCTGGTAAGCGTTGGGGTGTGGGTGACAGCCTCAAGCAGAGGGACATGGAGCTGTGATTGTGAAGGTTTTATAGAATCCTAGAGGTCTACAGCATGGAAACAGGCTTTTCAGCCCAATTTGACGATGCCACTCAGTTTTCACTGTTAAATAGTCCCATTTGGCTGTGTTTGGCCCATATACCCTCCCCCCACCCCACCCCCAGAGAATATGGATAAAGGGGACTCAGTAATAGCAATGCCACTGAATTTCATGATAAAATGGTGAAACTTAACAATAAGTCTCTTTCCAGAAAGTAATCCTTCATGTCGAGGAAAGAGCAGTAATGAGGTGAGGTGATGTAATGCACATGTGGAGGACAAACAAGACAAGGAAATACACGATGAACAATAGGACCCTGGGAAGCATTGACAATTAGAGAGATTTGGGGGAATGTACACCAGTCTCTGAAGGTAGATAAAGAATGGAGATAATATACTTGCTTTTATTAGCCTGACATCTTGTTTCTGTCCTTGGGATTTTCACTTGCGATCTCTTCCTCTCTTGAACTCTCTTTCTCTCATTCCCTCCCTCTGACTGTCACTATCTCATTCTCTGTCTGTTGGTTCTTCTCTTTTTCTCTCAATGCATTTTCTCTCCCTCTTTCTCCCTGGGCCCTCTGCTCTGTCCCAGCGGCGGGGAAGGGGGATTGGGAAGGTTTGGACTTAGTGCCAAAAGTTGCTGTACAGTTAATGCAGTAGGATACACATTTCCCCTGTCTCTCCCTGGTTTTACCCTCACAGCTGTCCAAACTGGGCCAGGGGGTGGAAGGATGAGAGGAAGGGGCATAAAGTACCTTTCTCATTGAGTGTGTGATCGGTTGGCTGCAGACTGGAATCTTGCTGTGCATTACAGCAGTCAGTCAAAAGACCAGTTAGTCTCTGAACATACTCACCATGTCCTTCAGCCCAGGGGTTGTGAGTCTGTGAGGGGAGGCGGAGTAGCCATGCCCCTGAGTTCTTTAGCGGAGGAATGGGAAGCAAGGAGGTGGTGGGAGAGAGCCAGGGAGAGGGGGAGTGTTTGATGGGGCTTGAGGGGGGGGGGGGGGTGCTGTTTTAGGAGAAAGAGAGATGGAGGGGTGAGAGGACAAAGAGGCAGATTATGAGACAGGGTGGAAGAGTGGTCTCCCCACGTAGGGGAGTAACAATGCCATTCGGGGCAATGCCTGAGTAGCTGGACAGCACCAGGATCATTTAATGGGGGGTGTGGGAGGAGAATGGGGGGTTGTTGGTGGTTGTGTTGGTAGGGAGGCATAATGGGCTGAAAGGATTATCTGTGTGATGTGAAGCTCCCATAATTCTGGAACTGGGATCTTGCTGTGCACGAAAGCAGTCAGCTACAGGCCAGTTAGTCCAGGCAAACTCATTAATCTCTGCGCCAGGGAGTGGGGCTCAGCATGATATGGGGGACAGCAAAATATTTGTGAGGGTACACATTTGGTTAGAAATATATTTGTGAGGGCAAAATAATTGGGGAAGGGCAAACATTTGGGAGGGGAGTAAAATGGGAACAGAATAGGGGGATGCAATATTGTGTGGGCACTTTCAGATCGAAGAGAAAAAGACAGGGTGAAAGAGAAAATGAGAGAAAGAGACAGAGGGAGTAAGTGACAGAGAGAAGAGAGGAAGAGTGGGGATGAAGAAACAGGAACAGAGAGAGAACAGAGAGATCGAGGAGGAGGAAAGCAAGCGAAGAACAGAGACAGAGAGAGCTAGAGAATCTCAGAGAGGGAGAGAGAGAAGGGCAGAGGGAGAGATAGGGAAGAGAGAGAGAAAGAGAAAGATGGAGACAGAGAGAAAGAGAAGGACAGTGAGAGGGAGATAGAAAGAGGGAGGCAGACAAAAGGACAGACAGAGAGAGAAGAGAAAAGATCAGACAGGGACAAACAGAAGTTAAGACATGGACAGACTGAAGTGGTGATACTCATATTCCAGTTAGTCCCAGCTCTCTTGGTGGTGTCTCATATTCCCTCTCTCCCATGGGGTTTGCTTCAGCCTGGGAATGTATCAGTGTGTTGTATATTTGTGAGTAATCTCGGTGTCTGTGTCTCTGTCCAATGGAGTATCTTTTGTTTTGGGGGTTAATTCCCTCTCTCTCTTGTGTTTAAAATGATCCCCTCTGCTGAACACCCCGTGCCACTGCACAAGCATCAACAGCATTTCCTTCAAGTGAACCTTTTTGGAATTGAAGTAACAGGTTGTTATTCCATCAAAAAGTCTGATCCACTGCATTACTCCCTTGATGTAAAACATGCTGTGCCAGCAGCTACCCTGACATATACAATGTACTGGGGGAATGTTCAGCTCAGTGTTGTTGTTACTGCAAACATTTATAAACTTTCAATTGTTAGCTGGCAATAACAAGTCCCTTCAATATTACCTTACTCCCACCCTGATATACTTTCCAACCATCAATAACCACAAAGCAGTCTGGGATTATTCAGCACCTAAATGTGATCTTCAATAAATCACCTCACTTTCACACAATGATTCAAACAACATGAAAAAATGACAAATAAAAACTGGAAGAACTGCGGATGTTGTAAATCAAAAACAAAAACAAAAGTTGCTGGAGAAGCTCAGCAGGTCTGGCAGCATTGGCGGAGAGAAATCAGAGGTAATATTTCAATTTACGTGGCCCTACCTCAGAACTGTCATCCAAACAGGAGCTGAACATACTAAACTGCCCTATGTGAGGTCAGTTCCCTGAATAGCCATCCCCAACCAGCAAAAGTTCTCCTCACGAACAACTACCCATAAAGTGAACACAGGCGAGTAGTCATTCCCACTCACCTCCTTTCCAATCATCCAGAATGCAAGAAAGATGCAATAAAAATTCTAAGAAGCAGATTGGCTAAAATTGCCCAGCAAGATCTTGAACTGACTTGTAATACGGCAATTATAACGGTTGGAATTTATATGTCTATATAAATCTGCCTCTGTGGTGTGAATCACCATCACTGCTTGGACAGACATCCCATGTGACAATCGGTGCAATGATGTCCCACACCATAATGCAAAGAGCATCTTGTAAATCACAGTTGACAGATGATTCATATTCTTTTAGCAGTGTGCTGCTGATGGACTATGAATCAACTGGTGATTCATTTACAGTTTCCAACCCACGAGTCTCTCAATGTTGAATTTCAGTTCAACTGGAGGGCACAACAGACAGAAAGCACTGCAGATGCTGGAGATTAAAATGAAAGAGTGTGGTGCTGGAAAAGCACAGCAAATCAGGCAGCATCCGAGGAGCAGGAGAATCGACATTTTGAGCATAAGCTCTTCATCAGGAATACACAATAGCAGCACCTACTTTCACTCTGTCTGGCCAAATGTTCTTGATCCTAATTGGAGCCTTGGAGCAGCACAAAAATATCAAATATCCTAAATCACACGTCAGTCACCACAAACCAACTTGGCTTTCATCTGTGAAAAATCCTTTTGGGCCAACCAATTTCCACAGTGGTGAGGCCTCTGGACCAGGTCCAATAACTGAGATTTCACAAAGTTGATGGAGTACTGCATCAAGGTGGAACACTATGGCCTCACAATGAATTGGTCTAAAAATATATCCGGGCATTTATCTCTAAAATGTCAGTACCAACAAAATAATAAAAGCAATAATAAATACTTATGCAAATTAATAGCCTAAAATGAAATAACAATCCCAAGCAAATGTACATGGGGAGTATCTTCACATAGACCATTATCGTTTGGGGAACATCAAAGGATAACAGCAACAAAGGGCAAGATGGGAAACGTCCTGTTTGACAAAGTTGTTTGATCCTCTGTGGGACAGCTTCTACCATAACACTCCAGATCTCAGTGTTTGTCCTGTTAAACCGTGCACCACAGCATTATGCCTCTTTCTACAAATAGCATAACTCACATGTCTTTTGACAAACAAATAATTCAACAATACACATCATAAATAGAAACCTGTGCTTAACACCGCTCCCAGTGAGCTGTCCTCACAAATATCATGTCCCCACACATCCACTGATTGATGAAAACACGCAGATAGTCAATGCCATCCATGCTCACCATCAATTATCACTCCATAATGACTTGCTCAACTCACCTTTTGCTAATATTGTAGCTGGGCTCCCATTTGGAGCAAGCTGCCTGAGCAAGATCCACTAACAACAGCTCTTTCCATCAAGGAATGGGGAACACCAGGTGTCACTGAGAAGTGGGTCATTACAAAACCCATCTGAGAAATAGCAGGCTTTAAACTACTACAGGAAAGACTGTCTTGCTGAACACTTTCTGAACCAGATCGGGTCAGTGCTCAGCCAAATTCCATCAATGTAGCCTCAGTGTATACACATTCTGAACAGGATAGAGAAACCCACAATGATGTGATATCATTGAGATTTTTGTTTGTACTTCAATACTCCAAAGACTGGATTAATCTGATCCTATTAGGTCTCAAATGCTAATTCCAACTTGTATTCAAACAATAAGACTTGCAGATGTCACGCACTCTCAGTCCCATCAATATTGAAATATCTTTCAATATTCTTTTCAGCAATAACCTTCATTTTGCTGAGGCTAGTCAGGCAATCAATACCTCATGTTGTAGAACATCCTGAAAGCTGTTTTACTAAGTACTGTTATCCCACTGCTTTTCTTGTTAATTCAATTTTGCACGAGGAGAAAGTGAGGACTGCAGGTGCTGGAGATCAGAGCTTAAAAACGTGTTGCTGGAAAAGCGCAGCAGGTCAGGCAGCATCAAAAGGAGAAGGAGAATCGACGTTTCGGGCATAAGATTAGATTACAGTGTGGAAACAGGCCCTTCGGCCCAACATGTCCACACCGACCCGCCGAAGCACAACCCACCCATACATTTGCCCCTTACGTAACACTACGGGCAATTTAGCATAGCCAATTCACCTGACCTGCACATCTTTGGACTGTGGGAGGAAACCAGAGCACCCGGAGGAAACCCACGCAGACACAGGGAGAACGTGCAATCTCCACACAGTCAGTCGCCCGAGGCTGGAATTGAACCCGGGTCTCTGGCGCTGTGAGGCAGCAGTGCTAACCACTGTGCCACCATGCCGCCCCACGGTGAGAAAAGGGGGAGGGGAAATGAGGAAGCTGGAGAAACCCTCCAACCACCAGGGATGAATGCAGATTTCTCCAGCTTCCTCATTTCCCCTCCCCCCCACCTTTTCTCAGTCCCAACCCTCAGACTCAGCACCGCCTTCTTGACCTGCAATCTTCTTCCCAACCTCTTCGCCCACACCCCCTCTCCAGCCTATCACCCTCACCTTAACCTCCTTCCACCTATCGCATTCCCAAACGCTCCCTCCCCCAATTCCCTCCTCCCTACCTTTTATCTTAGCCTGCTTGGCACACCCTCCTCATTCCTGAAGAAGTGCTTATGCCCGAAACGTCGAATCTTCTTCTCCTTTGATGCTGCCTGACCTACTGTGCTTTTCCAGCAACACATTTTTAAATTCAGTTTTGCAACCCATTTAGGAAATTCTATCTGTGAATGAGCACTCTGGTTTAGAACCAAAAGCTGATGCGGACCACAACAACTGCTAGAACTCACATTAGGTAATACTTTCTGAAAACAAATACAAAGAAAAACAGGAACAAATTCAGATCCTTATCCTCAGAATTCTCAAATGACAGAATCACATCGAACAGAAGAGACCCTTTGGACCATCATGTTTATCCCACCAAAATGACACTAAATCTACAACAGTCCCACTTTCCAGCACTTGCCAACCACCCAGTCAATATTTGTGTCATCACTAACTTACTTAGTATCCCCAACCACCCCCACTCCCACCCCCCAACGACACACACATTCACCCACATACATGAACACACATATGCAGACATACACACACTCACTCACATACACCACACACACACACATATACACTCTTTATTATCATTTACGAATATCACAAACAATAAACGCTCCAAAATTGATCCCACTGGATACCAGTCTCCAATTACACTAACAGCCTTCTTTCAGCTTTGCCTCTGCTTCCTCTGACTGAGTCAATTTGCTAATTTATTCAGAATTCCATGTGTTTTTACATTTGTTGTTAATCTCCTCAATGTGGCTTTGGGACAGTTCAGTGACTCAGTGCTTAGCACTGCTGCCTCACAGCACCAGGGCCCTGGGTTTGATTCCAGACTTGGGTGACTGTCTGTGTGGAGTTTACACATTCTCCCTGTGTCTGTGCAGGTTTCCTCTGGGTGCTTGTTTTACTCCCACAGTCCGAAGGTGTGCAGGTTAGGTGAATTGGCCGTGCTAAATTGCCCATAGAGATAGGTGCATTAGGCAGGGGTTAAGGTGGGGGAATGGGTTCGGATGGATTAACCTTTGGAGGGTGAGTGTGGATTTGTTGGCCTGCATGGCCTGTTTCTATACTGTAGGGAATTGAATATCATCTTGTCAAAGGCTTTGCTAAAATCCATATAAACTACAACAATTGCCCTACTCTCATTCAAAGACCTGGTCACTTCCTCGAAAAATTTCACCACACTTGTGATGCATTTTGTCCCTCTGACAAAACCACGCTAACAAAAAAGAACAAAGAAAATTACAGCACAGGAACAGGCCTTTCAGCCCTCCATGCCTCTGCTGATCCGGATCCTCAATTAAAACCCGTTGCCTATTTTCCAATGATCTGTATCCCTCTGTCCCCTGGCCATTCATGTAGCTGTCTAGATACATCTTAAGCAACGCTATCATATCCATCTCTACCTCCTCCCTGTGTAAAGAACTTTCCACGCATATTTCACTTAACCCTTTCCCATCTCACCTTGAACTTGTGACGCCTAGTAATTAAGTCCCCCACCCTGGTAAAAAAAAAAGCTTCTTGCTATCCACCCTGTCTATACCTCGCATGGTTTTGACCTCAGTCAGGAAACCCCGCTCAAACTCCACCTTTTTAATGAAAATAATCTTATTCTACTCAACCTCTCTTAATGGTTAGCACCCTCCATACCAGGCAACATCCTGGTGAATCTCCTCTGCACCCTCTCCAAAGCATCTACATCCTTCTGGTAATGTAGCAACCAAAACTGTCTGCTGTATTCCAAATGTGGCCAAACCAAAGTCCTATACAACTGTAACATGACCTGACAAATCGTGTACTCAATCCCCCGTCCGACGTAGGAAAGCATGTTATATGCCTTCTTGACCACTCTATTGACCTGCATTGCCACCTTCAGGGAAATATGAGCCTGAACACGCAGATCTCTCCGTATGTCAATTTCCCCAGGGCTTAAGTCCAAAGATATACAGATTAGGTGAATTTACCTTTCTAAATTATCCATTGCGTTCGGGAATATGTAAGCAAGGTGCATTAGATAGGGGAAGTCTAGACTAATTGGTGTAGGGGACTGGGTTGGTGTGGACATGTTGGGCCAAATGGCCTGTTTCTACACTGTTGGGATTCTAATTTACTGTATAGTTTGCTTGAGAACTGGGTCTTCCAAAATGCATCACCTCGCATTTGCCTAGACTGAACTCCATCTGCCATTTCTCTGCCCAACTCTCCAATCTATCCATATTCTGCTGCATTCTCGGACAGTCCACTTCACTAACTGCAACTCCACCACTGGTCACAGTTCTTCATTTTGAGAAACTCCGTTCCACTATTACTCACAGTCTCCTGCTGTCCAGCCAATTCTCTAGTCATCTAGCTCGTCCAGCCTGGATCCCATGCAACTTCACTTTCTCCATCAGCCTGCCTTGGGGAATCTTATCAAACGCCTTATTGAAGTCCACGTAAATGACATCTACAGCCCTTCTCTCATCAATCAATTTTGTCACTTCCTCAAATAATTCTATTAAGTTGGTATTATCTCAGAGAACAGATAAGGGAGATCTAGTGGACGTGGGTATTTGGATTTTCAGAAATCTTTTGACAAAGTCCCACATAAAAAGTTAGTTTGCAACATCAAAGCAAATGGGATCAGGATAATATACTGACTTGAATTGAGAATTCATAGCAAACAGAATATGTATTGTTTGGAGTGGAAAGTAATGACACTGGGTAGGATAAAGATCAATGCTTGGGTTCCAGTTATTCGCAATAGCCTTCGTGAGTTTTTTTTTCATTCATGCGATGTATATACTGGGTTCTCGAGACTACTCTCAGATATGTTGTTTATTTATTAATTGGATAATTAATATGACAGGATACTTCATCATTTCTTTGACTTGCAGTCTGAACTTGAACTGAGTGTTTATGCAGCAATTTAAATTCACCAGTGAAACGCCAACCATTGCAAATATAAATTCTGAAATGTTGTAATATCTCAGGTATGTTCCCTGAATGTTATAATAAAAGAATTCTATAATTCTTGCACCGACCACAGAATGATGAAAGTGTCGGATAACGACAAAAGTAAAATCACAGACTTTCTTCTGCTTTCCATCTCTGGGTCACTGGGATTCTCTCCTTGCTCTGGCCCTTCAGTCTCTGATGGGCCCGACTTGTCACAGAAATATGTCTCGCTGTCAGTACTGAGTGACAGAATTAAAGTGTATGGAACCAAGGGCATTAAAACCCAACCAAAACAGTCAAATCCCACCCAACCGGCACAGAAAAATAATTCTGCTTTGGATAACAGAAACAATTGGCAATTACCTCTGTCGGTTCATATCTATAGTAGAAGGGGATGTTTTTAAAAATAGACCAGAATGCATGTTATTCAGAGGACGACAACTGCATTTTTCTTGGTGCATTACTGTGTATCCACGTTCTGGAAACAGATGACAATTAAATCGATCAAAGGAGGAGGTAACTGTCAACCAGACAAAACAATTTTTGGCTGAATGAATCAGAACATTGTGAACACTACACAGTGGTGAGATCCAGGAAAGACAGGGGAAATTAATACATTTAATCTGCCACAGAATAACCTCTGTGATTATAATAAATAGATCTGCTGTCACCACAGCCATGAGGTAACGGCTGGTGCAGGTTGAGAGGCTGCACTTTCCTTCGGCCAGCCTCATAATTCCGAGTAAACAGGTCCTTCCCCTGTTTAAGATACCCCTTAAAATTCATGTCCTTGAATGAGTTATTGTCATCTGACATAATATAGACAATAGGTGCAGGAGTACGCCATTCTGCCCTTCGAGCCAGCGCCACCATTCATTATGATCATGGCTGATTATCCTCAATCAGTATCCTGTTCCTGCCTTATCCCCAAAACCCTTGATTCCACTATCCTTAAGAGCTCTATCCAACTCTTTCTTGAAAGTATCCAGAGACTTGGCCTCCACAGCCTTCTGGGGCAGAGCATTCCACACACCCACCACTCTCTGGGTGAAGACGTTTCTCCTCAACTCTTTTCTAAATGTCCTACCCCTTATTTTTAAACTGTGTCCTCTGGTTTGGGACTCACCCATCAGCGGAAACATGCTTCCTGCCTCCAGAGTGTCCAATCCTTTAATAATCTTATGCGGCTCAATCAGATCCCCTCTCAGCCTTCTAAACTCAAGGGTATACAAGCCCAGTCGCTCCAATCTTTCAAGTAAGATAGTCCTGCCATTCCGGGAATTGACCGCGTGAATCCAAGCTGCACCCCCGCAATAGCCAGAATGTCCTTCCTCAAATTTGGAGACCAAAACTGCACACAATATTCCATTTGCAGTCTCACCAGGGCCCTGCACAGCTGCAGAAGAACCTCTTTGCTTCTATACTCAATTCCTCTTGTTATGAAGGCCAGCAAGATATTAGCTTCCTTCACTGCCTGCTGTACCTGCATGCTTGATGGGTCAAAATTAACTTCATTTAATTTGTCATGATAAAAGTGGGTGACATCGGCATCAGGCCAGGATGAACTGAATGGAAACAGACCAAGTAAAGTATTGCTGAAAATACATTTGCGATCAAAAGACACAGATTTTTAAAAAGTATGTGATTTAATCTTTATAATGGAGCATGTTGTCCTCTAAATTCTCAAAGTCAGATTACATTACAGTGTGGAAACAGGCCCTTTGGCCCAACAAGTCCACACCAACCCGCCAAAGCGCAACCCACCCATACCCCTACATTTACCCCTTACCTAACACTACAGGCAATTTGGCATGGCCAATTCACCTGACCTGCACATCTTTGGACTGTGGGAGGAAACCAGAGCATCCGGAGGAAACCCACGCAGACACAGGGAGAATGTGCAAATTCCACACAGTCAGTCGCCTGAGGAGGGAATTGAACCCAGGTCTCCAGCGCTATGAGGCAGCAGTGCTAACCACTGTGCCACCGTGCCACCCAATTCTCACCTGTTTACCTGTATTCAAAATCTTCCATGTTCATCATTAATTTATTTGCTTTCTTAGACAGGTGTGAATCACGTTTTGTAAAATCTCTATGAAAGTGTTAGCTGTTCTGTTGTGATGTAAATGTTACCAGCTGCTGTGATCGTGAAAGAAATGACCGATTTCATAGAATTAAGTGAAATGAAATGCAGGTAAGAATGCCAGAAACAACACTAAGTTTGACAATTGGGAACAATCCTGTGTCACTGCGCTGCCCAAACTTCTCGATTCCTCTCTCAGTCCTTCTGATTATCCAACTCCGTCTCCTAAACCTATACCCTCTAGTTTTGCACTCCTCTCCCCTGGGAAAAAGACCTTGGTGATTCACCCAATCCATGCCCCTCATGATTTTATTAACCTCTATAAGGTCACCCCTCAGCCTCCCATACTCCAGGAAAAATAGTCTCATCCTATTCAACTTCCCCCTACAGCTCAAGCCTTCCAACCCTGGCAACATCCTCGTAAATCTTTCCTGAAACTTTTCAAGTTTAACAACATCTTTCCTACAATAGGGAGACCAGATTGCGCACAGCATTCCAAAAGGTCTAACCAATGTCCTGTATAGCCGCAACATGACTTTCTAACTCTCATACTCAACACACTGAACAATAAAGGCAAGCACACCAAAAGCCTACTTCACTACCCTGTCTACCTGCGACTTCACTTTCAAGGAACAATGAACCTGCACCCCAAGGTCTCTTTATTTGACAACACTTCCCATTAAGTGTATTGGTCCTTTCCTGATTTGCCATACCAAAATGCAACACCACACACTTATCTAAATTAAACTCCATCTGCCACTCCTTGGCACATTGGCCCATATGATGACGATTCCATTGTACTCTGACATAACCATCTGTACTGTCCACTACACCACCAATTTTGGTGTGATTTGATTTTGATTATTATTTTATTGTCATGTGCATTTTACATAAAAATACAATAAAATACAGTGAAAACATTTCATTTGTCACCATGACATAGCACTATTTTGAATAATTTAAGAATAAGAAAAAATGGAAAGATATGGCTGAAGATGAGCCAGCTAAACACGGTAATCAATGCCTACGCCATCATCCTTTTTCCACCACCACTTCACCATCATCTGCAGTGGACCCAACCAACATTGAAGTTGCTGATCCTTAGACATGTACTGCTCGACCATTGCGAGCCAATGGCTGTGCCAAACCTACCAACGTCAGAGCTGTATAACTCACCGGTAGACCCACCTCGTCGATGTTGCCATCGTGCCTTTCCACCACTGCACTGGTGCTAGTGCTGGACCCAACCTACAATAAAGTCGCCAAACCTCAGGCACGATCTTTTGCCTCTGGGTTGATCTCGCTGATGTCGTCTCCAATATGACAGACACTGATTTTAGGTCCTGTGCATGCTCTGGAAAAGTAAGTAGCGGCACACTCGAGGTGTGTCCTGGGCCCACTCTTCCCTGTGTTGGACGCTTGCTGCCATGATACTGTCCAAGCTCAGGACAAGGTCAAGAAGAGAAATATCAAACAGAGAAGCAAAAGAAAGAAAGAGAAAAGCGGTCGGAGCAAATGAGTTCTGGCACAAGAGCCGTTCTGCCATATGGTGCTGCCATCTTAGGACGAAGCAAACTTGTTGCAATCTTACTAACCATACCTCCTATATTTACATCCAAATCATTTATGTAAAATGATAAAAAGTAGTGGACCTAGCACCAAATTCTGTGGAGCACTGCTGGTCAGAGGCCTCCAGTCTGCTAAACAACCCTCCACCACCATCCTCTGTCTCCTCTTCCAAAGCCAATTTTGTAACGAATTGGCAAACCCACCCTGAATCCCGTGTGATCTAACTTTACTAGCCAGTCAACCATGCAGAACCTTGTTAAAGGCTGCACTAAAATCCAAGTCAACAACTTCTGCTCTGCCCTTAATCTTACTGATTACTTCCTCAAAAAACTCAAGCAAGTTTGTGAGGTTCAATTTTCCTTGCAAATAATCCATGCTATCTCTACTCAATCCTTGCCTCTCTAAAAGCATATAAAGCCTATCTTTCAGAATCATCGCCAACAACTTACCCACCACTAAAGTTAGACCCACAGGTCTATAGTTCCCAAGATTCTCCTCACATTCTTTCTTAAACAATAGCACAACATTAGCCAAACTCCAGTCCTTTCGTTCTTCACCCATGTTCATAGATATACAAATATTTCTACTAGGTTCCCCACAATTTCCTACCCAACTTCCCACAACATCCTGGAACACATATAATCAGGCACTGGAGGGTTACCTATCTTTACATTTTCTATGACCTCCAGTTCTTCCTCATAAACTGTTTTTTAAAAATCAATATTTATTTCCCGGAGTTATCGAGCCCCCATTTCTTTTTCAACAGTAAAAATTGATGTGAAATATTCAGTTACCATCTCTCCCACCTCCTGAGGTTCAACACAACGACAACATTGTTGATCTTTAAAGGGTCCTACTCTCTCTCTCTCTCTCTCTCTCTCCCATTGCTCTCCTGCTCTTGAAGTGTTTATAGAATCTTTTTTGGGTTATCTTAAATCTTACTTGCCAGGCTATCTAATTTTCCATGTTTGCCTTTCTGATTTCCTTTTTAAGCATGTTCATACCCTCTTTATACCCTTCAACCAACAGGACCAATGCTTCTGAACTCTCATTATCACACTTTTAAAGACTCCCACTTATCAGTCATACTTTTACCTGTAAACGGTCTGCTCTAATCAAATTTTGAAAGTTATTGCATCATTCCCTTAAATTTTGCCTTATTCCAATTAAGAGCTTTAACTTTTTTGGAAGATTTATCCTTTTCCATAGCTATTTTAAAACTAACAGCATTACAATCACTAGTTTCAGTCACTTGCTCTGCCTTATTTTGCAAAAAATATTCAAGTTTTGCTCGTTCTCTACAGGAACATTTATATATTGATAAAGAAAATTTTCTTGAACACATTTAACAAATTCTTCACCAACCAAAACTTTAACACTACGACAGTGCCTCAGAAATATCTATTCTAATTGCAGTGGTAATGTATTCCTTAATTAAATATGCCATTTAATTAAGGAATTAATTACTCTCTTACTATCCCTCCTATAACACCTAAAGCCTGAAATGTTGAGCTGCCTTTCTTGTCAATTCCTCAGCCAAGCTCCTGTAGTAGCTTTGACATCCCAAACCCACATTCCCATACATGCGCTGAGCTCATCAGCCTTACCTGAGAGTTAAATCATTCTCTGACCGCTCATGTCTGTCTTTTCGAATTAACTTGCTCTTTTCTGATTCAGAACCATCCTCAGATTTCTGTCTATGCACTGTTACTTAGAAGCTCCCAACTCATCACTCTAAAAATGTTGACAGGATCCGAAACTAGAACGAGCAAATCTCCCCAGTCGGATATTGGTCCCTTTCCAGTTCAGGTTAAACCCATCCTTTTTGAACAGATCTTTTATGTCCCAGAAGAGATCCCGATGATCCAAGAAACTGAATCCCTGCACATTGCACCACCTTTTCAGCCATTGATTTATCAATCCTATCCTTCCCTCAAGCGAAACCTCAAAAACGCAGAAATGCTGTGCCGTCCACATTTCGGAAATAAGCCCTTCATCAGGAATGTGACTTGTTTTCAATAGATTCCAGTATCTGCAGTAATCTGCTCCTACATTTTCCCCAGTATCAGCTTTTATTTCTCCCTGCCTCACAATTATCCATCCCCTTTATCTGCGTCTCTTCTCTCTCTTTCTGGGCTCCATCTCCACCTATTACAGGAGTGAGAGCCAATAACTGCACTTCTTTTCTGAGCTACTTTCAGTACTGATGAAGGGTCACTGAATCTGAAACGTTACCTTTGTTTTAACTCCACAGAAGCTGCCAAACCTGCCGAGTTTCTCCAGCGATTTCTCTTTTCATCCACATTCACTTCCAGATGACGTTCCCAACGCGGGACCGCACTTCTATTGGCTATAAGCACGAGATTGACAGATGTTCTGATCAATCAGAGCTGGATGAGAGTAAAGGCCCGCCCTGAGGGCTCACGCGGGGTCTCGAGGCGCTGCCGTTTAACCGACTCTGCGCGAGCTCGCGGACTGGGGCCTCGCGCTGGAGAGAAATAAGAGTTTATTTTTAAGTCTTTCCAGTGAAGGTGAGAAAACATCTATGATACTAATCAGTAAACTGTTAATGTGCGGATACACTGAGGAGGAAAGTTTTTCTATCCAATTACCTGTCCAAATGATGTTGGCACTCGGGGTTAACAGGACACCAGATCAGGATGAGATCCATCCAAGGATCCTGATTGAAGTGAGAGGGGCACTGGACACAACATTACAGTCTCCTCTGGACTGAGAGGAGGTGTCAGGAGACTGGAGGGTTATCAACATTATGACCTTGTTCTGTGAAGATTTGTAAATTAATCCTGGAATTAACAGCCTTGTCAGTTTAACACTGCTGTTGGGAGAGCTTCTGGAAACAACTATTGTGATAAAACTGATAATCACATGTGTGGGATATAGGTAAAGTAGTGTTACTTCTGCAAGCATAATTGCTTATACAATGTGAATGAACTAACCTACACCAGTGTATAATGTTTTCAGCAAAGAGCTGAGTGAGCTAAAATGTGCATACAAGAATGGAACATGCATGCAAACACTGGAAGAGGTTACAGACAAGTAGATAAGTTGAAAAAGAACATCAAGATATTCTAAGCATAGCAAATTTCCCTCATGCCAGCACTGAGGCGAGCCAAGTCACTTATAGGGTGGAGGGTCGCCTGGCTTGGAGTAGGGGGAGAAGTAAACAAGGGCAGAACGCAGCTGGGCAGGGGCAGAACACAGTAAGGAATATTGATAGGTTTGAAGGCCAATGAGGTAAACGGGGAAGGACCGAGAATTAAACTGTATAAATTGTGGAGTAATTTCTGGATCGGGGTGGCTATCTGCTAGTCACCCCTTCTTGCAAGAATGTTTCAATAAAATTCACTGCTTCAGAATTTGACTCCGACTGAAATTTATTATATTGTGAGCTCTGTTTCTCACACATCAAAAAAGGAGAGTTGGTTAAAAAATGTCAAGGGGAAATTGTGTAGAACTATCTTGCTGAAGTTTTCTGATGACTTAACAGAAAGAATCGATGAGGGCAATGTTACTGATGTGATTAACATGGATTTCCAGAAGATAGCATACAAGAAATTGTGCGGAAGATTATAAGTCCTGGTACAATAGGCACGGGCAACATGGATACAACATTAACTGAGTGATAGGAAAGAGAGAGGGAATGGTCAGTGGATATTTTTCTGGCTGGAGGAAGATTTGGAGTGGAGTTCCCAATGGGTCAATATTGGGACCGGCATGTTCCAGTAAGGAGAAAGGATAAGGATAGCAAGGTAAGGGAACCTTGGATAAAGAGGAAGGTTGTGAATTTACTCAAAAAGAAAAAAAGCAAATGGAGGGTTTAGGAAGCTAAAATTGGACAAGGACTGTAAAGAATATAAAGAAAGCAAGAAAGAATTCAAGCAGGGAATTAGTAGAGCAAGACATTTGTATCTTCACTAGCCACTGGAGAGGTACTGGAGGACTGGCAAGAACCTAATGTTGTTCCTCTGTTCAAGACTGCAATTAGGGATAATCCAGGAAGTAATAAACTGGTGAGTCTTTCATCAGTTGTTGGGAAGCTATTGACAGAATTCTCCAGGATCGGATTTAAGCACATTTGGAAAAGCACTGCCTAATTAGGGGCAGTGAGCATGGCTTTGTGTAGGGCAGGTCATGTCGTACTAACTTGGTTGAATTGTTTGAGGAGGTGATCGATGAGGGTAGAGCAGGTGGATATTGTCTCCATGGATTTTAATAAGGTTTTTGACAAGGTCCCTTATGGTCGGCTCATCCAGAAGAGTATAATGCATGGGATCCACAGTAACGTGGCCACATGGATTCAGAATTGGTTTGCCCATAGAAGGCAGAGAGTAGTTGTGGAAGGGTGTTTTTCTGGCTGGAGAATGGTGACTACTGGTGTTCCGCAGGGAATCATACTGGGACCTCTGCTTTTGTAACAGATATAAATGACTTGGATGAAGTTGTAGATGGGTGGGTTAGTGAGTTTGTAGATGATGCAAAGATCAGTAGAGTTGTGGATATTGTAGAAGGTTGTGAGAGGATGCAGCGGCATATAGATCAGTTGCAGATATGGGCGGAGAAATGGCAGATGGCGTTTAATCTGTCGAAGTGTGAGGTGCTACTCTTTAGGACATCAAATGTTATGGAAAAGTATATAGTTAAGGGCAGAACCCTGAACATATCAATATATAGCGGGATATTAGGGTTCAAGTTTGTAGCTCCCTGAAAGTGGCCACGCATGTAGATAGCGTGTTAAGAAGGTGTGTGTCGTACTTCCAGTATTGGTCAGGACATTGAGTCCAAGAGTCAGGAAGTCATGTTGCAGCTTTATATTATGTTGGTTAAGCATACTTAGAATATTGCATTCGGTTTGAAGTTAAAAATCACACAACACCAGGTTATAGTCCAACAGGTTTACTTAGAAGCACTAGCCTTCGCAGTGCTTTCGATGGTCATAGAATATAAGATCGTAAGACACAGAATTTATAGCAAAAGTTTACAGTGCAATGTAACTGAAATGATATATTAAAAAAGACCTGTGTCTTATAATCTTATACTCCACAACCACCTGATGAAGGAGCAGCACTCCAAAAGCTAGTGCTTCCAAATAAACCTGGTGTTGTCTGATTTTTAACTTTCTCTTCCATCATTGTATAATTTGCTCTAGAAATAGACTTGCCTTACCTATGAGATAGTATGCTTTCTCGCATGACTCATGAACTGCCTTATCTGGAGACTGTCGCTAATCAGCATTTGAATACAGAGTATTGACACAAATCCTGAGAACAATGCACCATTAATACCCACTCTTGGCAAGGTCTCAACTCTGCTGCATGCAAGTGTAAATCAGCTATCTAGTGGCTAATTGTGGTACTGAGTCTAGTTAAGCAAATTGTCATTGGGCCATTTATAAATCCCCACTGAACTGGAGCTTTTCGACGCAGTCACAATCCATTTGTTTTATGGGCTGGCTGCTACCCATGACATATTATGAGATGTAATAAACTTGGTCAATTCCCAAAGTCTGCATGTGAGATTTTCTTCAACACCGTCCGATGAAGGAAAGCATGCCGTACGCCTTCTTGATCACTCGGTTGACCTGCATTGCCACCTTCAGTGCCTGAACACTCTGTACGTCAATTTTCCTAAGGGCATTTCCATTTACCGTGTAGTTCGCTCACAAATTGGATCTTCCAAAATGCATCATCTCACATTTTCCCAGATTGAACTACATCTGCCATTTCTCTGCCCAACTCTCCAATCTGTTTATATCCAGCTGCATTCTCTGACAGTCCCTTTCATCATCTGCTAACCCACCAATCTCAATGTCATCTGCAAATCAGACCACCTGTACATCACTCCAGATCATTGATGTATATAACAAACAATAGTGGTCTCAACACAGATCCCTGTGGAACACCACTGGTCACAGTTCTCCATTTTGAGAAACTCCCTTCATTGCTATTCTCTGTGTCCTGTTGCCAAGCCAGATCTCCATCCATCTAGCTAGTACACCCTGGAGCCCCAACAACTTCACTTTCTCCATCAGCCTACCATGGGGAACCTTATCAAATGGGAAAAAGTGAGGACTGCAGATGCTGGAGATCAGAGCTGAAAATGTGTTGTTGGAAAAGCGCAGCAGGTCAGGCAGCATCCAAGGAGCAGGAGAATCGACGTTTCGGGCATGAGCCCGAAGATTCCTGAAGAAGGGCTCATGCCCGAAACGTCGATTCTCCTGCTCCTTTGATGCTGCCTGACCTGCTGCGTTTTTCCAGCAACACATTTTCAGCTCGAACCTTATCAAATGCCTTACTGAAGTCCATGAGTATGACATCTACAGCCCTTCCCTCATCAATCAGCTTTGTCACTTTATTTTTAGATTAGATTAGATTTCTCAAAGAATTGTCTTCAGTTTTAAAAAAAAAGCCAAGTATTAAAATCCCTGTCACTCTTTCTTTCGTCAAAGCTTCCAATGGAATTATTTCAAAATACGAACTATATTGCACCACTGTTACTTTAACTTGAAGTAGTTAAAACTCTCTTTGCTCAAAGTTTTTTGAAAAGGAACAAGCATTTGGAAAGGCCTTGGACATAAAGATGCAGGTTAGATGATGATCTAAATGAAGACAGAATATACTCAAAATGAATTTCACTTCTGGTGAGAATCCAGAACTCATTCAAGAAGGGCACTGCAAAACATCATTTTTTTTCCCCAATCACTGCACTGTCAGTTGCTCAAAACAGAAGAGACCTTTGAGATGATATTGTAAAATCAGGCAGTCAGTGGAATGAAGAAGGGCTCATACCCGAAACATCGATTCTCCTGCTCCTTGGATGCTGCCTGACCTGCTGCGCTTTTCCAGCAACACACTTTCAGCATTTTTACATCATCCTCAGCTGCAAAGTGCAGTCCAATTACTGAGCATGGGGAGAAGGCAGAAAGGTTTCATATTTAGTATGATTTTTATTGCTTTTGTAGGATGTTTCAGACAAGCTGACCAACCAATTTAGTTTTAAAACCTGTTGTGTCTTATGAAAAGTTGTCGGAGTTGTAAGATGTTTACCTGTTTTAACGACGTTCCCAGAACAGCTCCAATTATCATGCTCTGCTCCCAAAGCAAAACGTTTATTTCCCTCTACAGGAACGAAATAGCGCATTTACAGACTGAGTTATAACATAGATTAGACAATCAATCCAAAATTGCACCTCATAAATCCATAATTTGAAGGTCTCTGATGGTAAAATCCGTGTGTCTTGTCAAGGAGGCCTAGGATCAAATCCCACCTGCTCCAGAGATGTGCAATAACTTTGAACATCAAACATATCTACAAACAATGCACCTGAAATGGAGCTCCATTTGTGTTGAGAGGTTATGGATACATGATTTTCCAGCAATCTTGTTTTTAACTTACAGTTTAGCAACAGGGCCAACACTAGCAAGGCTTGTCATTCCCTTCCATTGAGACAGTGCTGGTGAGTTGCTGACTTGAACAACTGGTCTATCCGGTGAAGATGTATCTATACTGATGTTAGGCAGGGACTTCCATGACTTTGATTCAGTGACAATGCAGGAATACCAATCTAGTTCCAAATTAAGGTAGGACACGAATGTGAATGCACCTGTCAACTTTATCTTTTTCAGTGATGGAGATTCCAGAATTGGAAGCAGCAGCTTGACAAGTGGCTCCAGGATACAGTAAGGACAGGAGCTGCACATGGTGCTTAACATTGTACGGTCATCAGTAAATATTCTCACCTCTGACATTATGAAGGAGCAAATAGATGCAAAGATTACAATAAAGCAAAAGATTTTCTCTCAATTTTGAAAAATCATTGATTAAGTCCCAGTCCCACTGCGGTGGAAGCTGCTTGGAGGTTTCGCTACCATCGATCGCCTAAACGTTCTGTAATCAAAGCCTCCATTGGGACTTCGGGAAACCTCAGTGTTTCAGCAAATCGCAATGCCCCTCGGTCACTCAGCATCACATGATTGGTCTGGAACAGCAGCAGCTTCCAATCAGCATTTAATTAAACAAATCACAACATATCACCTACAAAAACAGAATTTGCTGGAAGACTTTAGCAAGTCTGGCAGTGGCTGTGGAGAGAAATCAAGATTTAACATTTTGGGTCCAGTGACTCTTCCACAGAGCTGCTAGTCACTAGGAAAGCGTTTTTTTATGCAGAAGATAGAGTGGGTTGGGGGTGGGGTAGGGAAGGAGTAAAGTGGAGATGGAGCCCAGAGAGAGAGATAAACAGTTGGGCAGACGGAGAAGTGGAGCAGCCTGGGAAATCAAATTGGGGGATAAATTAATGGCTAATAATGAGTTGTATGTAATACCAGACAATGCAAGGACAAGGCTGGGGGTTGGGGCAAGGAATGGGAGAAGGAGTTTCAAGTTCTAAAATTGTTGAACTCAGAGTCTAGAAGGCTCTAGAGCTCTCAAATAGAAAATGAGGCACTGTTCTGGAACAATGCAGCAAGTCTGACACAGTGATGTAGGCCAGAGAGCAAGATGGGATGCTGAAGTTTCAAGCAACTGGAAGCTCAGGGACATTTTTTTGCACACAGAACATGGATGTTCTGCAAAGCAGTCACCCAGTCTATGCTTTGTTTCCCCAGTGTAGTAGAGACCACATTTTGAGCAGGGATTGCAGTAAACAAAATCGAGTGAAGTATAGATTAAGCATGACTTCATCTAGAAGGTGTGTTTAGCCGCTGAGATATTGATGATGGAGGAGGTAAATAGGCAGATATTCCACCTTCTGGGGTTGCAGAATGAAGGAGGAGTGCAGTAGAGTCTCCCAGAGAGAATGGTCCTTGCAGAAGGCTGACACGGGAGGAGAGGAGATGGGAGGACATATTTGTTGATGACATTTGGAGGTGGCAGAATTGGGGCTTATGGAGTGTATAGAGACCTAACTCAGTTCTGCTTTTCTTCCCTTGTCCACATTCCCCACAAAGAGACAACATAACTGGGCTCTATGTGGGTATCCATGGCCACCTCTCTGACCTGAAGAAGGTGAGTGCCATTAAGAGAAGCTGTTCAGGTGAGGATAAGCTCAGCGAGGTGGAGGAGGGTGGAGGTGGGTAGGGCCCATCGGGCCATTTTTCCAGGAAGAAGCAGAGAGCCCTGAGACCACCCTGATGGGGAGGGATGGGGAAAGGGTTGCTTGTCCATGGTAAAGGGGAGGTGGCTACAGCCTGCAAACTGAAAATTCTGAAACTGACGTAAAATATCAGAGAAATTATAGATGTAAGTGGGAAGGGACTGGTCAATGGAAGAAAACCAGAATTGAGTTAGGTA
This sequence comes from Chiloscyllium punctatum, assembly GCF_047496795.1. Classification (NCBI taxonomy): domain Eukaryota; kingdom Metazoa; phylum Chordata; class Chondrichthyes; order Orectolobiformes; family Hemiscylliidae; genus Chiloscyllium; species Chiloscyllium punctatum. The sequence goes on from NC_092767.1 coordinate 55,377,978, forward strand.
TCTCTACACTGCATAAGCTCCATTTCTGCCACCTTCAAACGCCATCAACAAACTGTTCTGGTAACTGTTTGTGTGGAGTTTGCACGTTCTCCTTGTGTCTGTGTGGGTTTCTTCAGAATGCTCCAGTTTCCTCCCACATTCCAAAGATGTGCAGGTTCGGTGAACTGGCCAAGCCTCCCATGAGAGGAAACATTCTCCCTGCATTTTCCCTGTCAAAGCCTATGTTTCAATGAGATCACATCTCATTCTTCTGAATCCCAGTGAGTACAGTCCCAAACTGTTTAATGTTTGTTCAATAGACAATCCATCCATTCTCGGGACCATCCAAGCGAATCTTCACTGAACTGCCTGCAATGGAATGATGTCTTTCCTTAAATAAAGGGACTGAAACTGTTCACAGTACTCCAGATGTAGTCTCACCAGCATCTTGTACAGTTACAGGAAGACTTCCCTACTCTTATACTCCAACCTCCTTGAAATAAGGGCCAACAATCACAATTGCCTTTTTTTTTCCAGAATCCCTACAATGTGGAAACAAAACCTTCAGCCCAACAAGTCCACACTGAACCTCTGAAGAGTAACCCATCCAGACCCATTCCCCTACCCTACTACTCTCCATTTACCCCAGTCTAATGCACCTAACTTGCACAGCCCTGAACACTATGAGGTTTAGCTCAGTTGGCAGGGCAGCTGGCTTGTAATACTAATAGCAGAATTCAAATGGCACCCTGGCTGAGGTTACCAAGAAGGGCTCTCCTTCTCAACCTTTCCCTTTGTCTGAGATGTCATGATCTTCAGGTTAAACCACCACCTGTGACCTCTGTCTAGATCAGGACTATGGTAACTTTGCCTTTTCTGTTCTATATGATTTGAAATGGACTTTAATGGAATGTATTGCACATATTATTTCATAAAATGCTGCATACTTTTGCAACAAAAAAAAATCATTGATTCACATAAATTATCCAATTGTATTACTTAACAATTCAGTATCATCATATTCTACCTCATCAGTGTTCTGACGTGGATAGCTGCCAGAATTTGTTTACCCAAACTGTACACAAAATCTTTGAAAATGCTACAATCTGAATGTCTCTGTGGAGATTTCCAGAGAATATAGATAATTGGCTTCATTGACTCCAAGTTTAATTCAGTCGGGTTGTTCGAGGCAGAGTAATGCATTCAGAAAATGCACAGAATTATTCGCAATGTCAACAAAATATATGACACGATCCTGGCCATCATTGGTATTCCGGGTAAGTGGGTTTGTACAGAAACTGTGTAAATATGCTGGTTTTACTGTGGGACTGATAGTGGCTGACCGTCTTTCTGCAGATACCAGGTCACTTTTTATCATATATTTTCAAACTTGTCGGTTGGTATCAATTAACTCTGGAGTTTTGATTTCCTGCCTCGGATACAAGTGAGGTTCTGATTGTAGTTGGCATGACTTTAGTACAGTGATATCTAAACCAGCGATGCCTGCAAAAGAAAAATTGATATTATCAAATCAGAAACAGAAATTGCTGGAGAAACTCTGCAGGTCTGGCAGCATCTGTGTAGAGAAAACAAAGTCAACGTTTTGAGCCTGGTGACCCTTCTACAGAATTGAATCTGTTCCAAAAGCTTTGGTTTTGTTTCTATTTGCTTCATTGTCCCAGCTCATCTTGCTCTCCTGCTCCCACCCCTACCCAAATGGGGAATCCAGAGCAAACTGAGGTCCAGCTGCATTTGGTCCACTTTGGTGACTGAGGTCACTGCTCATGATATGATTCTTTGGCAACGTGTTTAAACTTTGGTCAGAAGACAACTCTTCCATACAGGGCTTCATCCTCGTATTTGGACCTTCTGTTACTCATCTGCAAGAGGCCACTCAACTCACCATCCAGAGGTGTGATGGGAAATGGGGTAACATGGTGGAATCTGGAGTGGAATTCTGGTCCAGGTAATGTCTAAAATTAGGAATGTCTGACCAAACTTAGATTGACCAAATCCCAGTATGATCTGAAGATACAACCGGAATGGGATCCGATCTTCAACATTGTGCAGCTTTAGCTTCTCGTGACTCTCAGTCAAAGAAAACCATTCCCATTTGTCCAGCCTGATAAGAAGTGTGCTTACATTTTCATTGATTCTGGGTTTGCCTCCCTTCAGCTTCCTGATTTCCCACACCAGGCTGGGAAATGCTCAAACTGTAAAGTCAGTTAAATCAAGGTTCAAAAATCTCATTGAAACTTACAAAGATGTCAATCAGCTTTCAGGAAGTGGACGAAAGTTTATCCCATAAACTCTGTGTATTAAACCTTGGAATAGGCATGTCTGAGATTAAATGAGATCACAGTTGTGATGTTTAACCTTATGCTTAATTCAAAGTCCATGTCTTTTTGTATCAAAATACAGATATGACAGCCTGGACTCGGACAGTATACTTGCTTCAAACTATTTTAGTCTATTTTCTTTTCTCTCCCTAGCAACAGTTAATTTAGTTGCACTTAATATTTTATCTCTGGAAAGAGTGGCCTGTCTTCCTGCACCTCTTGCTACCTGGTGGCCATGGCAGCAACTGATCTGATGGTTGTTATCACTGAGGTCATACTGAGGCAGATCAATGTTTATTATTTCCCTTTATCTTTCTTGGATAAAACTCCTGTGTTAAGCATAAACTATGTCCTGTCAATAACAGCCACTTCTTGCTCTGTCTGGTTCATTGTCATTTTCAGCTTTGATCGTTTTGTCACTATTTGCTTCCAGAAAATGAAAAACTAAATATTGCACAAAGAGAAATGCTGTTGTAGTTCTAACAACAACCTACCGTGGTTTTGTATTTCAAAGCCGAGCTATTATAGTGAATCCCAGCTGGGTGGGATTTAAATGGTTCCTTACAGTTATTAATGCATTGTTGCCATTTGATCTAATTCTGCTGCACAACGCTCTGACAGTCAGAAACATATTAGTAACCAGTCGAGTCCGTAAGGGAGAGGGGTCAGAACAAAGAAGAGAATCACAGTGATCCAGAGATGGAGAGCAGAAGGAGGTCTATAATATTACTCTCTACCATTTCTGGCAGCTTTGTTATTTTGTGATCCATATATGTGATAAATTTCATTTACAATACAATTCCTCGAACTGATCCCATCGATGGAAATCATTTTTTTTATTTCAAAATATACTTTATTCATGTAAATAAATCTCTGGTACTTGTACAGTTTTCCATGTCGTTCATAGTTATATACATTGCATGTCTGAACATTACAAAGAACAAATTGAATTAATCGAATTCACAGTTATCCTATTAACAGTTACCTTTATTAACTATCCAGTCTCTTGGTATTTAGCTGTGGTTTCAGCAGAACCCACCTACTGAGTTGGTGCCCTGTTATATGAAAGCAAAGGAAACTTCTTTAACCCCCAGTTTATGGGGTTACCATTGTCCATATGACTGTCCTGTCTCTGGGGTAGCTTGTCTACATCACCAAGGTAAGCACGAACTGCTGGACCTTCGCTGGGCTGAGGTAGCTATCCAGCTCCTCACTGGGGTCATTTACCCGCTCTGGTGTCATTGAGCCAAGGCAAGGGTCCTCCCTGTCCAGTTCTGTGTCTGACAATGGGACTGTCAGAGGATCACAGCTCTCAGTTGCCTGTAGTTGTGGGCCAGTGGGCACCTCCTGGTTCTCACTGAGTGGAGGGTGGACTTCGGGGGGTCCATTGTTTCCTGTTTGGGAGGAAATGCCCTCCTCTTTACCGACGGCGCTCTGTCTCTTCTTCTGATGGTGATGGCCTTCTTTGCGTCTATCTTCCCCCTCCGAAGAGCTGGCCGTCCCTCCCTCGTGCAGCTGTCTTTTCCCCTTTTGCTGGGAGGCTTTGGGGGCCTGGCAAGATTTCCTCTTCCTGTTTTTAACAGGTATCCACTCCTCTGCCTGCTTGATTACCTCCTCCTCCATTTCTTCCATCTGCCCGGCTAGAGCTAGGATCAGCTGCTGTGTCTCTCCGCTGGCTGCCGCCTTCTCCACTCCAGCCTGTTCTTCTTTCTGGGTGCCACCAGACTCCGTTTCCCTGCTGTCTGGGTGGACCTTACTGGTCTTTGGGGGTCCACGGCTCACATTGCCACCTCCAGCCATCTGTGCGTAAGAAGGGGCCCCCCGTCTTGGGCAGGTCTTATACATGTGGCCCGCCTCTCCGCACAGGTTGCAGCTCTTTTCTTCCTGACAGTCCTTGGTCAAGTGACCCTCCTGTTTGCAGTTCCTGCAGATGGTCACTTTGCAATCCGCCACCACGTGTCCCGACTTCCCGCAGGTTCGGCACACTTTCGGCTGCCCTGCATATGTCAGGTAGCCTCTGCTCCCTCCAATTGCGAAGCTCGAGGGTGGGTGGAGGATGTTCCCACTATCATCGCCCCTCAGAGTTACCCTGACCTGCCGCTTACTGGTCCAGATCCCAAAGGGGTCGATCACATCAGTGGCTTCTCCCTCAACTTGGACGTACCTTCCCAGGAAGGTCAGGACATCAGCCGCTGGAACATAAGCGTTGTACATATGGATTGTAACAACCCGATTCCTCTGTGCAGGAAGCACACACAATGGGGTTGCCGACAAGATGGAAAACAGCGGCTCACCTTCCTTCTCCTTGAAGGCCTTCAGGAGCTGTTCGCACTGCTTCACGCTTCTGAAGGTCACATCGAAGTAGCCTGCCCCAGGGAAATCCTGCAGGCAGTACACGTCCTTTTTTTTTATTTCAAAAATATACTTTATTCATAAAATGATTTGATGATCTGTACATTTGGTCATGCCATACATATGTCCACATTGACAAACACAGATTCGAATTTATCCTTGTCATATACAGGTCTGTGCATTTTTCAATCTTATACATATATTTGGCTGAGGCATCAGCAGAGCCCAAAAAAACATCCGCATGGGCCCCCTGTTCTTCTTTAGGCAGGCCGATCTTACACGGTGGTCTTTCCCCACCGCGCCTTGGCGGCAGCTGCCCCAAGCTTCAGCGCATCCCTCAACACATAGTCTTGGACCTTGGAATGTGCCAGTCTGCAACACTCGGTCGGGGTCAACTCCTTCAGCTGGAAGATCAACAGGTTTCGGACCGTCCAGAGAGCGTCCTTCACCGAGTTGATGATCCTCCAGGCGCAGTTAATGTTCGTCTCGGTGTGAGTCCCGGGGAACAGGCCGTAGAACATGGAGTCCCGCGTCACGGCACTGCTCGGGACGAACCTCGACAAGCACCACTGCATTCCTCTCCAGACTTCCTCTGCATAGGCACATTCCAGAAGGAGGTGTGTGACAGTCTCGTCCCCCCCGCAGCCACGTCGAGGGCAGCGTGCGGTGCGGCAGTAGTCCGGGCGTGCATGAAGGATCTCACAGGCAGAGCCCTTCTCACCACCAGCCAAGCCACGTCTTGGTGCTTGTTGGAAAGTTCTGGCGATGAGGCATTCTGCCAAATGGCTTTGACAGTCTGCTCAGGGAACCGCTCGACAGGATCCGCCCTCTCCTTTTCCCGAAGGGTCTCAAGGACGCTCCGTGCTGACCACTTCCTGATGGACTTGTGGTCAAAGGTGTTTTTCCTCATAAATTTCTCCACGAAGGACAGGTGATACGGAACGGTCCAACTACTCGGAGCATTCCGCGGCAGCAAGGCCAGGCCCATCCTTCGCAACACCGGGGACAGGTAGAACCTCAGTACGTAGTGACACTTGGTGTTTGCGTATCGGGGATCCACGCACAGCTTGATGCAGCCACACACAAAGGTGGCCATCAGGGTGAGGGTGGCATTGGGCGTGTTTTTTCCCCCATTGCACCTGTCTTTGTACATTGAGTCTCTTCGGACCCGGTCCATCTTTGATCTCCAAATGAACTGGAAGATGGCCCGGGTGACTGCAGCGGCACAGGTCCTGGGGATAGGCCAGACCTGTGCCACATATAGCAATACTGAGAGTACCTCACACCTGATGACCAGGTTTTTTCCCGTGATGGAGAGCGACCGTTGCCCCCATCTGCCTAGTTTCTGTCTCATCTTCCTGATCCGCTCCTCCCAGGTCTTGGCGCACGCCCCAGCCCCCCCGAACCAAATGGTCAGTCCTGACGGTGAAGGGGATAGAGGATTGGTCGGCCCAGTTCCCGAAGAGCGTGGCCTCGCTCTTGCCTCGGTTTACCTTGGCCCCCGAGGCCCGTTCGAACTGGTCACAGATGCACACGAGTCTGTGCACGGACAGCGGATCCGAGCAGAAAACAGCGACGTCATCCATGTACAGGGAGGCCTTAACCTGCAGGCCCCCGCTGCCAGGAATAGTCACCCCTCTCAGGCTCGCATTCTTCCTGATGGATTCGGCAAATGGCTCTATGCAACACACAAACAAGGCGGGTGAGAGGGGGCATCCCTGCCTGACTCCAGATCTTACAGGGAAGCTATCTGATTCCCACCCATTGATTGAGACTGCACTGACAATGTTGGTGTAGAGCAGTCTGATCCAATTTCCGATTCCCTCCCCAAAGACCATTTTGGAGAGGACATCCCTCATATATGTATGCGATATCCTGTCAAAGGCTTTCTCCTGGTCCAGGCTGATGAGGCAGGTGTCCACCCCCCTGTCCTGCACGTAGGCGATCGTATCCCTGAGGAGTGCAAGACTCTCAGAGATCTTCCTGCCCAGTACAGCACAGGTTTGGTCCGGGTGGATCACCGATCCCAGAGCAGACCTGACCCGGTTGGCGATGACCTTTGACAAGATTTTGTAGTCTGCATTTAACAGTGAGATCGGTCTCCAATTTCTAATTTCCTCTCTCTCCCCCTTCCACTTGTAGATGAGGGTGATGATGCCTTTCCTCATGGATTCACTCATGGTACCTGCCCGAAGCATACTGACATACACCTCCAGCAGGTCCTGGCCGATCAAGTCCCAAAGAGCGGAATAAATCTCGACCAGTAAGCCGTCGCTTCTGGGAGTTTTATTCTTTTCAAAGGACTCGAGGGCCTTGGTCAGTTCATCCAGAGATAGCGACTGGTCCAGCCTCTCTCGTGTTCCGTCATTTAGGACCTCCGTGATAGAGGACAGGAACGACTAGGAGGCCGCGCTGTCGGTTGGCTTCGAGTCATACAGGCTGGCGTAGAAGGATTTGCTGATCCTCATGACGTCAGCCTGAGATGACGTTACCGAGCCATCTTCTTTCTTCAGGCTGCTGTTTGTGCACCTTCTGGAAGAAGAAATGTGAGCACGTCTCGTCCTGCTCCACCGAGCGGACCCTGGACCGGAAGATTATCCTGGAGGTCTCCGAGGCAAAGAGCGAGGCTTGCTGGCCCTTCACCTCCTTGATGTCCTCCGTGACATCGACCCCCATCGTCTGCAGCAGGAGCAGGTTCTGCATACTTTCCCGGAGCTGGGACAGTTTTCCCCGCCTCTCTCTCGCCTCCTGGACACCTTTGAGGATAAAGAACCTCTTGATGTTCCCTTTTACCGTTTCCCACCAGTCTGCTGGAGACTCAAAGAGAGGCTTCACGGTTCTCCAACCTGCGTAATCCCTCTTGAGCTCTTCGATGTTTCCCGGGGTCAACAGCTTAGTGTTCAGTTTCCACGTTCCCTTGCCCGCCCGCTGTTCGTCCTGTAGGTGACAGTCGGCCAGCAGGAGGCAGTGGTCAGAGAAGAACACTGGCTTGACGTCGGTGGATCTGACCGAGAGCGTTCGGGACACAAACAGGTAATCTATCCTTGAGCGGATAGACCTGTCTGCCCGTGACCAGGTGTATCTACGCTGCGCTCCATCTGCAGGGATGCTGAAGATGTCGTGCAGCTTGGCGTCTTTGACCGTTTCCATCAGGGCTCTGGACATAGCGTCTGGTTTACTGTCCCCCCCGCCGGATCGTCCATCTGCATCAATGATGCAGTTGAAGTTTCCGGCCAGAATGACCGGCCTGGACATAGCCAGCAGCAGTGGAAGCTGTTGCAGGACGGCCAACCGTTCACTCTTACCCACTGGGCCGTACACATTGATTAGTCTCACGGGAGCATTTCTGTATTTAACGTCCAGGCAGTATACATCCGCAGTAGCAAACCCACACCATCCCAACACTACCTTCTTAATAAACAAGGTGCGGTCGAGTGGTGTATGATCCTCAATCTTCTTCACAGTCACCCTGACTGTATTTCGAACCCCCTGCCCAGGGCTGCGGGCAAATGTCGAGGCCATAGCTCTGATGTTGGCTGGTCCCTGAATTGGCGTTAGGCCGAAGCCAGCATGAAGATCCACGAAGAGCAGGTCAGCACAACCAAACGATCCTCCAGCGTCCAATCACGATCCAGCGATGATCTCTTCACTAGCTCTGAAGACTCGCAACTCGACACCTGTCCTGATAAGAACAGACACTTGATCCTAGATGATCTCTTCACTAGCTCTGATAATTCGCAACCTGTTCTGATAAGAACAGATACTTGATCCTAACCTCGTCCTGGGAGAACCACCTTGGTGATCATGGTATCTCCCCTGCCAGGTAAGTATGGAAATCATTCTTTACACGTATTTGAACAAGTCGGGGTTATTTTGCTGAATTGAAGTGGTTGCACAAATGCATTTATTTGTGGGGCAACACAGTCCAAATTCAGGCACCAGATCAAGAAAGCAGTGAAATGTTCTTTTACATAAATCAGCGTTGTAATGAACAAATAGAACAGCATAGAGTGTCCAAATACCGTTCCTAGTGTTTACAAAGCATGGAAGGTTTATTAATATCTTAACTTGACATTTGCATATCTCTAGTGGCTGATTTTGTGGGTGGATGAATGAGATGCTGCTGGGGAACGGTGTGTGGGGGGATGCAGGTAGTGTTGTAGATGGTAAAATAATTGTGATTCTGAAAAAAACTGCACAGAGCTGGTATCCCATTATCAGGTCACCTTTTATCTACATGTGCACAGTACACTGGCTGTGGGTAGCCAGCTCAGAATCAATCCCTGAAGTGAGGAGACCGAATTTCCTATTTTTTTTTCTTTTCTCTTAAACTATTTCAGATGGTGGTAATTCTGTGTGAAATTGTGCTCTGTTATTATCCTTATGCAGCCTGTTTTGGAAGTCAATTGCTCATTCATTCTCTTTGCCCAATCTGTCTAAATCATAGAAACCCTACAATGCAGAAGGTGGTGATTTGGACCATTGGGTCTGCCCTAACCCTTCAAACAGCATCCCACCTAAACTCAGTGCATCACCTTAACACTGTAACCCCAATTTACCATGGTCAATTCACCTAGCATTGCACATCCCTGGACACTACTGCATAGTGAATCCACCTAACCTGTACACCTTTGGACTGAAGGAGGAAACCCACATGGACACAGGGAGAACATGCAAACTCTACTCAGACAGGGGGCGGAATTGAACCCAGGTCCCTGACACTGTGAAGCAGTGATGCTAATCACTGAGCCACCATGCCAACTTTCCCACAGATGGAAGAAACTGGAACCAAATCAATGAAAACAGAGGAGTAGTTGTGGCTATATCTTCACCCCAATATTGTATAATGTTGCAGAACCATTGGCATTACCTCAGTGTTCCTTAGCTTGTTGTCAAGGAAGAGCTGAATCTCATGGTCATTTGTACAATGAACAGACTTGTATAACAAATCTGTGTAATCACTGGATGGCTGTCTGTGAAAAGGATTGATGTTTACCCTCAGAAACTCAATCAAAAAGTAAAACTTGCTGACTTTACAGGTTCATGTCAGTCTCATTCATACCTTGTGTTGATCCCGTGGGAATTGTGTGAAATAATTGCTGGAATAGGGAAAGGTCCAGCAATTCCTTTCCCTCCAGCTCAGTCTGAACAGCATCAAGAAGCTGTGACTCTGGGACTGGAACAGATCTGCAGCAATCTCGGTTGGTTCTAACAAGTCAGTCTGACAGAGAGAGAGAGAGGTTTGTGTGTGGATGTGGGGATGTCACGGGCTGGATCCTGGTCACTGGATATCCCACACTTAGTCTAGGTTCAACCCTCCCTGTTCCACTAAACTGCCATCACCTGACTGGTCGCACTGTATACTGCAAAGATTGTGCATCCTGACAACATCAGTCTCTAAAAATTGTCACATGCCTAATAAAGGTGTGCCAGTACAGCTACAGTGCTGGCGTGGAATACAATGTCTACAGTATGAGATAACTGATGTATGGACAGTCCACAGTGTGCAACATATGTAATGTCTACAGTAATACAATATCTACAGGAATGCAACATCTATAATATTTGATAACTAATATACGGACACTCTGTAGTGTGCAAAGTGTGAACTTCCAACAGTGATTGCTGTCTACTGTGTGTGACAATGACATGTGGACAGTTAGCAGAGTGCACATTTGTATTGTCTACAGTAATACATAGTCAACAGTGTGGGAGAGTGATATTTGAATATTTAGCTGAGTGTAGCCTGCATTGAACACATGGGTGCACAATGAGATGCTGGGTCCTTTCCAGTCTTTACCATTGGACAATGCACCATTTGTTGAAGTCGAAGACTGAATGGAGCCTTGTGGAGATCTGTGTTAGAGGCAAATATTTAACAGACAAATCAACAAAATTGCTTTTGGACTCTGACAAGTTGACCCGACCCTGCAACCAGACATGAGAGAGGGACCAGAGATAGTCAAAGTGAATGCAGTGGGAGCATCAAAAAACGGCCTTTTAGGGACTGGGAGGTAGATTACTCAATTAATCTTCCCTTACAAATGTGATTTCTTTCAGAGTTTTGTTAGCGGGATTTCTGCAAGTGTCGGGGTCTCTAGTGTATTTGATGAGAGTGGGACAGGCACACATTGTGCAGATGGTCACTGGTTCCAAACTACGACCTGATCCTGACTGATTTTACACACACTGTTGATGCAGACCCTGTCATTCCCACAGGGGAACAGTTACAGCGTTGACCAATCTCTGACCCAGTATTTACACATCCTGTTGATGCAGACCCTATCATTCCCACAGGGGAACAGCTACAGCGCTGACCAATCTCTGACCCAGTATCAAACACAGACTGTCCACTTTGGTGGCAAGAACAGGAAGGCAGATTACTACCTCAATGGAATCAATTTAGGTAAAGTGGCAGTACAGAGAAATCTGAGTGTTCTTGTACACCAGTCAATGAAGGCAAGCATGCAGGTTTCAGGAGGTAGTGAAGAAGGCTAATAGCATGCTGGCCTTCATAACAAGAGGAATTGAGTTTTGAAGCAAAGAGATGCTTCTGCAGCTGTACAGGGGCCTGGTGAGACCACACCTGGAATATTGTGTGCAGTTCTGGTCTCCAAATTTGAGGAAAGACATTCTGGCTATTGAGGGAGTGCAGCGTAGGTTCACGAGGTCAATTCCTGGAATGGCGGGATTACCTTACACTGAAAGACTGAAGCGACTGGGCTTGTATACCCTTGAGTTTAGAAGACTGAGAGGGGATCTGATTGAGACATATAAGATTATGAAAGGATTGGACATTCTGGCAGCAGGAAACACGAGGACCAGAGGACACAGCTTAAAAATACGGGTTAGACCATTTAGGACAGAGATGAGGAGAAACTTCTTCACCCAAAGAGTGGTGGCTGTGTGGAATGCTCTGCCCCAGAGGGCAGTGGAGGCCCAGTCTCTGGATTCATTTAAGAAAGAGTTAGATAGAGCTCTCAAAGATAGTGGAATCAAGGGTTATGGAGATAAGGCAGGAAGAGGATACTGATTAGGAATGATCAGCCATGATCTTATTGAATGGCGGTGCAGGCTCGAAGGGCTGAATGGCCTACTCCTGCACCTATTGTCTAATGTCTAAAGTCTAACGCTGGGAATAATTACACACTTGAACATATGGTTGTTTGTGTAATAAACATATGTTTAAGACAAATTGAATATAGCTTTATGTACAACTGAAGACAGGTAATAATAAGAAATAATTAATAACAAACAGGTTTATTGTTTATTGAACAAATTGCAGAGCATGGAGTACAGGTGTTGGAATGCCTTGTTGCAGGTGTACAAGAGTTCTTTGAAGAAGTAACAAAGAGGGTTGATGAGGACAGAGCAGTAGATGTGATCTATATGGACTTCAGTAAGGCTTTGACAAGGTTCCCCATGGGAGACTAATTAGCAAGGCTAGATCTCATGGAATAGTGGAAGAACTAGCCATTTGGATACAGAACTGGCTCAAAGGTAGAAGACAGAGACTGGTGGTGGTGGAGGGTTGTTTTTCCGACTGGAGGCCTGTGACCACTGGAGTGCCACAAGGATCCTCTACTTTTTGTCATTTACATAAATGATTTGGATGTGAGCATAAGAGGTACAGTTAGTAAGCTTGCAAATGACACCAAAATTGAAGGTGCAGTGGACAGCGAAGAGGGTTACCTCAGATTACAACAGGATCTGGACCAGATGGGCTAATGGGCTGAGAAGTGGCAGATGGAATTTAATTCAGACAAATGCGAGGTGCTGCATTTTGGGAAAGCAAAGCTTAGCAGGACTTATATACTTAATGCAAAGGTCCCAGGGAGTGTTGCTGAACAAGGAGACCTTGGAGTGCAGGTTCATAGCTCCTTGAAAGTGGAGTCGCAGGTAGATAGGATAATGAAGAAGGCGTTTGGTATGCTTTCCTTTATTGGTCAGAGTATTGAGTATCGGAGTTGGGAGGTCATGTTGCAGCCACTGTTGGAATATTGCATGCAATTCTAGTCTCCTTCCTATTGGAAAGATGTTGTGAAACTTGAAAGGGTTAAGAAAAGATTTACAACGATGTTGCCTGGATTGGAGGATTTGAGCTATAGGGAGAGACTGAACAGGCTCGGGCTGTTTTCCTTGGAGCGTCGGAGGCTGAGGGATTACCTTATAGAGGTTTACAAAATTATGAGGGGCATGGATAGGGTAAATAGGCAAAGTATTTTCCCTGGGGTTGGGGAGTCCAGAACTAGAGGGCATAGGTTTAGGATGAGACGGGAAAGATATAAAAGAGACCTAAGGGGCAACTATTTCATGCAGAGGGTGATACGCGTATGGAATGAGCTGCCAGAGGAAGTGGTGGAGGATAGTACAATTGCAACATTTAAGAGGTATTTGGATGGGTATATGAACAGGAAGGGTTTGGAGGGATATGGGCCGGGTGCTGGCAGGTGGGACTAGATTGGGTTGGGATATCTGCTTGGCATGGACAGGTTGGACTGAAGTGTCTGTTTCCATGCTGTATGACTCTATGACATGAGTGAGGTCACATTTGGAATACTGTACGCAGTTCTAGACGCTCTACTATAGAAAGTAACTATTAAACTAGAAAGAGGGCAGTAAGGATTTACTAGGATGTTACCTGGACTGGAAGGTTTGAGCTACAAGAAGAGATGAGATAGGATGGCACATTTTCCCCTGGAGCGCAGGAGATTTAGGGGTGACCTTATACAGAAGTATAAAATCATAAGAGGCGTAGATAAGGTAGGTAGCCAGCAGCTTTTCCCCAAGGGATTCTAAAACTCTGGGGTATATGTTTAAGGTGAGAGGGGAGAGATACAAAAGGGTATAGAGAGGCAGTTTTCTTCACACTGAGGATGGTGAGTGTCTGGAATGGGCTGCCAGAGGTGGTGGAAGTGAGTGCAATTTCATCATTTAAGAAACATTTAGACAGGTGCATGGATGGGTTAGATACGGGGGGGTACATGGACCAAACACAGGCAAAAGGGACTAGTTTAACGGTGAAAACTGGATAGCATAGTCACGCTGGCCGAAAGGCCTGTTTCTATGATGGCGATCTCTCGGACTCTTTTATAAAAGCTTCACAGTCACAGCTCCATCTCCCTGTGCTCGACGGTGAATATCACCCACACACCGACACTCACCAACTGCTACTGAAAGTTTCTACTGAATACTCCACATCGTTCCCATTCTATTTCAGAATTCCAGGAATAGTTTTTCTTGAGCCAATGTAATACCTCATGTGTTTCACTTGATGGAGGTGAGAGAAATACACCTCTCAGTAATATCAAGTCCAAATAGTTAGCAATTTCTTGATCCTTTGATCACACAAATACTCGGACACCAGCCCTGCATTCTCTCAGTGATCGGAGCTGCTTCTTTCCATCTGAACTGAACTGATTCCTCCATAATCTAAGAAAGAAATTAATGATTAATAACCAACCAATTAATAAAGTTCAAATGACAGAATCATTCATAATTTTCCAATTGAAACACACATTTTGAAATCAAACTTTGAGCAGCTACACAGTAACAAATGGGTGTAAGTGGTGGGGGAGAGAGAATCTAATGAGCTGCTGCACACACAGACAGTGCTGTAAGAAACTAAGGTGTTGATATTTGGGGAATGATGTTAATTGAGGATGTAGTTGGACTGGGGGAAATCACATTGGACTTGTAATGCAGTGACCTAGAGTACAAATACCAGCAACTGTCTGAATTTTATCTCAAATAATTAATCCATCTGGAATTGAAAGTTAGTTTCATAGTCACCATTGTAGAACCTAATCAGTGATTGCTGTAAATACACATCTGCTTCACTCATGTCCATCACCAAAGGGAATCTGGGAATCTTACCTGGTCTGGCCCAGAGGTATTTTCAGAAGATATTAAATAGTTCTGACTGATACATAATGTGTGGTTAAAGATGTATGTTTCAGATATGAATATGGAATGAAAATGGGATGGATATCTGGTTTCAACTTCGGCACTAAAAAGTTTACAACACACATAATTAACACGGTAATGACTCCTTCCTAATGACTGGTATCAAGACAGATATGGGCAAGGATTTTTATTTTGCTGATTTTTCATCACTTCACACTGAAATGTTGATTGCACTTTGAACACCACCTCAAAGACGTGCTTCAAATGGCAAATGGCAAAGACTGGGGAGCATCAGATTCTCAGTAGCAACACAAGGGACCAAATTCGTTAATTCGTGAGGACATTGTCAACCAGACTAGACCTGAAACTCACGCAAAGGGAACCAATAAGAAATAACAACTTGTTTCAACTTAATGAGATGGGAATCGCGGAGGCCAGGGGGCTCAGCAGGTGGAAGAGCATCCACCAGAGGGTGGTAGTGAGAAGTGACTGAGGAAAATTCTGGGAGTTGAATCACTAGAACAGGGAAGGAGATTGCTGACTGTTCAGTGTCAAAGAACAGCTGGATTAACCCCTGGAAAGGGAGGGTGAACAGCAGTGTGTGTGATTCAGGTGGGAACTAACAATCAACAACTTTAAGGCAGAGCAAAGAGTGTCTTTCAGCAAGGTGACGGTCCTCCAGGAGCAGTTGATGTTTGTCTCGGTGTGCGTCCCGGGGAACAGACTGGAGAGCACAGTCTTGCGTCATGGAGCTACTCAGGACAAACCTTGACAAAGGCCACTGCATCTTTCTCCAGACTTCCTTTGCAAAGACAAATTCCAGAAGGAGATGTGTGACAGTCTCTCTCCCTCCCACAACCCCTTAGAGAGTAGCATGCTGAGGCGAAGAGAGTCCGGGTGTGAGAGAGGCAGAGAGAGAGAGAGAGAGAGAGAGAGAGAGAGAGAGAGACAGATAGACAGAGGCAGAGAGAGAGAGACAGAAAAAGAGAATAAAAAGAGAAGAGGATTCAACGACATGAGCAGGGCTGTCTAGTTGCCTACATGCAGTTGCCTTGGTGAGACCACACCTGAAGTCATGTGTATAGTTTTTGTCCCTTATCTAAGGAAGGACATTCATGCATAGAAGGAATGCAACAAAGGTTTCCCAGATGGATCGTGGGATAGCAGGACTGATGAATGAAGAGTGACTGGATCAGTTAGGACTATTTCCACTGTAGGTTAGAATAATATGGGGCACCTTTTAGAAACCTACAAAATTCTAACAGGAAAGGTCAGGGTAAACACAGGAAGGATGTTCCCAAGGTCCAGAACTAAGGGTCAATGTCTAAGGATCTGGGGTAGGCTATTTTGAGCTGAGATGAGGATAAATTTCTTCACTCAGGTTGAGGTGAGTCTGTGAAATTCCCTGTCAGAGAGAATGTTTGTTGGCTAAAACACTGAATGGTTGGAAAGAAAAAGTTAAATATTGTTCTCAAAAAGAACAGAAATTTCTGGTGAAACTCAGCAGGTTTACAGATAGAGAAACAGAGTCAGCTGTGAAGAAGGATCACTGGACTCGAAACATTAACTTTACTTTCTCTTCACAGATGCTGTCAGGCTTGTTGAGTTTCTTCAGCAGTTTTGGCTTTTGTTTCAGGTTTCTACTATCTGTATTTCTTTGCTTTAGTACGTCATGTTGTGGCTGTGCAGGCCATTGCTTTGGCCACTTTTGAAATGCTGCATGCAGCTCTGAGCTTCTTGCTATAGGAAGGATGTTGTGAAAATTGAAATGGTTCAGAAAGGATTTACAAGGATGTTGCTGGGGTTGGAGGGTTTGATCTAGAGGGAGAGGCTGAATAGGCTGGGGTTGTTACCCTTGAAGCATGGGAGGCTGAGGGGTGACCTTATTGAGGTTTATAAAACAATGAGGAGCATGGGTAGGGCAAATAGACAAGATGTTTTCCCCAGGGTTGGGGAAACCAAAACTCGGGGGCATAGGGTTAAGTTGAGGGGGCAAGATTTAAAAGGGTCCTAAGGGGCAACTTTTTCACACAGTGGGATGGTATGAGATTAGAATGAGCTGCCAAAGGAAGTAGTGGAGGCTGGTACAATTACAGCATATAAAAGGCATCTGGATGGGTTTATGAATGCGAAGGGTTGAGGGGGATTAGGGCCAAATGCTGTCAAATAGAGTCTGTGATGATGCTGCTCCTTTAACAAGGTTCTGTTGCACTTGGTTTTGTTCCCCCCAGAGAGATCGTAAAAGACACAGGTTCCAAAAGGTTTGGGTTTCAAAGGGTTTTCGGGCCAGTTTGATTATAACTACAGATACTGCCTCCAGCAAAAAGTTTTATTTTTAAAAGAATTTGTGCAATGAAAGGGGAATGGTCACTTCCCCCAGCTCAGCTTTTCTCTGGTTTGATTTGGTTTGGTTTTTGGACGTCTGGCTATTCACTGAAAGCAGACAGGGAGTGTTTTGAGGCTGCTGATCCAAGAAACAGTTACGTGAAAGAAGCAGGTTCGTGCTGATCCTCTCTGTCTGACATCTCTCTCCTGTAAGACCCGGTGTTTGATGCTACCTTTTGCGCCACAAGGTATTTATGGGGATTGTTGCAAGTATAGGGAACAACAGGTAAAGTCTGTTTGGTTTTTGGATAGGTGAGGTTATTCTGCATTCAGTTCTCTTTGCTTCTATTTCATTGGGTAATCTTGTAAATAAATTTGGTTTTGTTTAAAACAAAGTGGATTGACCAATGGCACCTCTCCTGGAATATCCACTTTACACTTTCTTAAAACAACGAGCAAAGTTAGGGTCTAGGCTACTTTCTTGAAATGTTTTGAGGGGGTCTGGCTTGGTCCATAACAAGTCAGAGACATGTACAGCACAGAAACAGATCCTTCGGTCCAACTTGTCCATGCTGACCAGATATCCGAACCTAATCCAAAAATCATTCAACACCAGGTTATAGTCCAACAGGTTTAATTGGAAGCACTAGCTTTTGGAGCACTGCTCCTTCATCAGGTGGTTGTCCGGAGCAGTGCTCCGAAAGCTAGTGCTCCCAATTAAACCTGTTGGACTATAACCTGGTGTTGAGTGATTTTTAAACTTTGTATACCCCAGTCCAACACTGGCAGCTCCACATCCTAACCTAATCTACTTCCATTTGCCAGCGCTTGTCCCATTTCCTTCCTATTCTTGTGCCCACCCAGATGCCTTTTAAACATCATAATTGTACCAGCCTCCACCATTTCGCTGGTTGCTCATTCCATACAAGCATCACCCTCTGCCTGAAGAGGTTGCCCCTTAGGTCCCTTTTCAATGTTTCCCCTCTCACCCTACACCTATGCCCTCTAGTTCTGGACTCCCCCATCCCAGAGAAAGACCTCGTCTATTTACCCTAACCATGGGACTCATTATTTTATAAACCTCTATAAGGTCACCCCTCAACCTCCGACGATCCAGAGAAAACAGAGTTTATTCAGCCTCTCCGTACAGCTCAAAGCCTCCAACACTGACAATAACTTTGTAAATCTTTTCTGAACCCTTCCAAGTTTCACAACATCCTTCCTCTCGGAGAGACACCAGAATTGCGCAGAATATTCCAAAAGTGGCCTAACCAATGTCATGTACAGCTTCAACATGACCTCCCAACTCCTATACTCAGTCCTCTGACCAATAAAGGAAAGCATACCAAATGCCTTCTTCACTATCCTATCTACCTGTGAGTCCACTTGCAAGGAACTATGAACCTGCACTTCAAGGTCTCTTTGTTCAGCACAGTCCCCAGGACCTTCCCATTAAGTGTATAAGTCATGCCCTGATTTGCCTTTCCAAAATGTAGCACCTCACATTTATCTAAATTAAACTCCATCTGAACTAGATTAATTTGGGGTATCTGTTCAACATGGACAGTTAGACAAAAAAGCCTGTTTCTGTGTTGAACATCTCTATAACACCAGGCAGATAAAGTTCTTCAGGGTTAAAGGGGTCAAGGATATCAAGGAGAAAACAGGAATAGGGTTTAAAGTTGGATAATCATTCATGGTATATGTAATGATAGATCAGGGTCTATGGGCTGAATGGCCTGCTGCTGCTCTGATTTTGTATGTTCCGGTGAATTAATATGTTAAGCACCCCTGAAGAACTTGCTGTGGACATGATTTAAGGAAATTATTGTTTACAATACAATGGAAATGTTTAATGTTTTAACATATGCACTCACTGAATCAGCTCCAAATTCTTGCAGTTGATGATGAAGTTTCTCATTTTTGGAATGCAATCATCTGTGAATTTATTTCCATCCAGGTATAGCATTGACAATGATTCGCTCTGACTAAATGCCATCCTCAGGTCTTCAATGCAAGCAAATGTCAGATTGTTATCCTGCAAACTAAAGATTGATAATTACAAATCAGTTTTCAATACAGCTTGAAAAGATAAAAGAAATTCCACTGAGAAGGAAGAGCAATAATTGGATCAGCATAACAAAGTGAGAAAGCTTTTGAACCATCAGCCTCCTTTTCATTTTATTTGACTCAGTAATGATGAACTAATAATCAATTAACTTTAATGCTTTTAGTCTTTAACACTATTATTCCTTAATTGAAAGGCATTACTCTTAATTTTGAAAAGAATATGCGTTCCTACAGCCTCACAGAATCAAACAGGGTACAGTGAAGGAGGAGGTGATTCGAGGCTCCGAATGAGCAATTCACTTCCTGCCACTCTGTATCCCGTATCCCGTGCACTGGGCCTTTCCATATCAAAGTTTAATTCCTTTTTGAACGCTTCAGTTGAACCAGCCTCTGCCATGATGTCAGTCAGGCACAACATTCCAACCTTAACCAGTCACTGTGCAGAAAAGATGATCTCACATTGTTCTTGCTTCTTTTGGCAATTTCTTGAATTTTTGTGCTGATATACTTGATCATTTCATGGCAGTGAACAATTTATTGCTATCGACTCTTTCCACTGAAATTATCATTTTTACTACTTCATTTAAATTACATCACAGCTTCCTTTCCTTAATGGAGATAGATCCAATGTTTGCAATCTATCTTCAGACCTTATGTTCATGATCCATGAAATCCTTTTCATGAGTCATTTCTTCCTTTCTCCGATGCCCTGCATCTCTCCTCAAGCATTGTAACATCGTGGGATGTAAACACATCAGCTTAGGCTAAATTGTATTAATTGAACAAAACAAATTAACTTTTTTACTTTCATCTCTGAATCTTAACAACTATTTTTGTTGAGAATCTGAAAATTTTGCTTCTCTAGTTGGAAGTGTGGTTTGAACTGGCTCCTGAATGATGGCTGAACTGTAACTTTAAAATAATGCTCTTTCCTCGATCTTTTAGCTAACGACCCAGTCCCATCATTCAACATTTTAAACATCTCCATTGGTTACTATGTGACCATAATTTCCACAAAAAGATTCTGATTCAATTTCTCCCTAATATCTTCCTGTTGAAATTTGATTGAAGTCTAATATATACTTGTTGTGCAGAACAGAACAGAATACTCCAGGTGCAGTCGAGCAAGATCGAAGAATGTGGTGCTGGAAAAGCACAGTCGGTCAGGCAGCATCCGAGAAGCAGGAAAATCGACATTCCGAACATAAAGCCTTCATCAGGAGTCCTAATGAAGGGTTTATGTTCAAAACATCGATTTTCCTGCTCTTCGGATGCTGCCTGACTGGCTGTCCTTTTCCAGCACCACACTCTTGACTCTAATCTCCAGCATCTGCAGTCCTCACCTTCCCCTATATATTCAACAGTGGTCATGCCAAAGATACAGCAAATTCCCAACTTACCACAAATCATTGCACATAAAATTTGGGGTTAATGTTGGGAAGATTACCTACTCCAATCGCTTTGTTTTGCATTCCGAATGCGCCAATGATGCAGACAAAATGTTGACTCCTGTATCTCCAATGTTATTGTCATTCAGCCTAACAGCCAAGAAGAAAAAAACAATCTCTCTGATTAACATAGCATAAACTTCACCTTACAGAAACTCCATCCAATTGTTTCATACTGAGGCATGGGCAGATAGAACAGTGTTGTGCAGTATTAGAAAACAGATTGAAATCTTGCATAACTATTCTGACTGAATTAGTTGGTGACCAGTGAACACATATTTCAAACAGTAGATTAATTGCTTGAATGGTGAAAAATGAGAAGTGTACAGTTCTTGTCATATATTTTACTCAGTAAATTGCTGTTACTCGTTCACTGACTGAAAGGCTATTGACAGTACAACCCAGCACAATTCTGAAAAGACGAATTTGATATATACCTGAAGGAGAAAACATGTGATAGCTTTAAGGGAAGAGGAGGGGAAAAGGATGAAGTGTGTAGGCCATTTAAGGAGCCAGTGCAGACATAATTGACCAGATGGCCTTATTAGGTACTACCCATTTTATGACCTGGAAATAGAATATATATTTTAACCCAAAACTGGACACATGGGATTCAGGGAGAGCTTGCCAATTGGATACAAAATTGGCTTAACAGCAGGAGACAAAGTGGAGGGTTGTTTTTCAGACTTGGAGGCCCGTCACCACCGATGTTCCACGGGGATCGGTTCTGGCTTATCTTTTGTTTGTCACTTATAGAAACAATTTGGATGAAAATACAGAAGGCATGGTTAGTAAGTTTGCAAATGATATCAAAATTGGTGGCATAGAAAAGAAGAGGATTTTCTAAGGGATTTTGACAAAATGGGTCAATGGGTTGAGAAACGGCAGATGGAGTTCAATCTAGATAAATGCATTTTGATACAACAAACTTGGGGAGAAGTTAATCAGTTAATGGGAGGGCTTTGGGCAGTGTTCTACAACAGAGGGA
Organism: Chiloscyllium punctatum; assembly: GCF_047496795.1. Lineage (NCBI taxonomy): Eukaryota > Metazoa > Chordata > Chondrichthyes > Orectolobiformes > Hemiscylliidae > Chiloscyllium > Chiloscyllium punctatum. The sequence goes on from NC_092767.1 coordinate 55,399,385, forward strand.
GCTAAGGATTCAGGAACATAACTCTTTGAAGTTTGCATTGGTGAGGCCTCTTCTGGAATACTGTGTCCAGTTATAGTCACTTCGGTAAAAGAAGAATATTATTAAGGTGGAGAAAGTTCAGAAAAGGTTTACCAGGAAGCTGTTGATATGGAAGGTTTGAGTTATAAGGAGAGGCTGGATAGACTGGGATTTTTTCCCACTGGAGCATAAGAGGTTGAGAAGTGACCTCAGAGGATTATAAAATCATCAGCGGTATAAAAAGGCTGAATGGTAGGTGTCTTTTCCCGAGGATGGGGATTTCAAGACTAGGGGCACATTTTTAAGGTGAGAAGAGACAGAGTTAAAAAAGTCACAAGAAGAAATTTTTTTTAAACTCAGGGTAGTTCCTGAGGAAGTGGTGGATATGGGTGCAATTAGTGGCAGATGGAGTTTAATTCAGATAAATGCGAGGTGCTGCATTTTGGGAAAGCAAATCCTAGCAGGACTTATACACTTAATGGTAAGGTCCTAGGGAATGTTGCTGAACAAAGAGACCTTGGAGTGCAGGTTCATAGCTCCTTGAAAGTGGAGTCACAGGTAGATAGGATAGTGAAGAAGGTATGGTATGCTTTCCTTCTTTGGTCAGAGTATTGAGTACAGGAGTTGGGAGGTCATGTTGCGGCTGTACCAGACATTGGTTAGGCCACTGTTAGAATATTGTGTGTAATTCTGGTCTCCATCCTATTGGAAAGATGTTCTGAACTTGAAAGGGTTCAGAAAAGATTTACAAAGATCTTGCCAGGGCTGGAGGATTTGAGCTATAGGGAGAGGCTGAACAGGCTGGGGCTGCTTTCCCTGGAGCATCGGAGGCTGTGGGGTGACCTTATAGAGGTTTACAAAATTATGAGGGGCATGGATAGGCTAAATAGACAAAGTCTTTTCCCTGGGGTTGTGTAGTCCAGAACTAGAGAGCATAGGTTTAGGGTGAGAGGGGAAAGATATAAAAGAGACCTAAGGGGCAACTTTTTCCCGCAGAGGGTGGTACGTGTATGGAATGAGCTGCCAAAGGATGTGGTGGAGGCTGGTACAATTGCAACATTTAAGAGGCATTTAGATGGGTATATGAATAGGAAGGGTTTGGAGGGATATGGGCTGGGTGCTGGCAGGTGGGACTAGGTTGGGTTGGGATATCTGATCGGCGTGGACAGGTTGGACCGAAGGGTCTGTTTCCGTGCTGTACATCTCTATGACTCTAAAAGATATTTTGATAAATACATGAGAAGGAAAGGTTCGGAGGGATATGGGCCTGGAGCAGGCAGGTGGGACGAGTTTAGTTTGGGATTACGTTCAGCATGGACTGGAAAGGGTCTGTTTCCATGTTATTTGACTCTGACAAGTTGAACGCAAGACAGAAAATTGATTGTCTTATATCCAATTTTTTTAAACATTTGTGCAATTTTATTCCATTGAACTCATCCATATGTAATCCAGCAAAGAGTAAAAGCAATGGTTAATTGTGAGGCATTATTGCCCTGCTTGGATAACACAACAAAGAAAAAGACTTATAGACATCAATCAATCAATAAATTCCTGCATCTCTATTGTATTTAACAATACACAAGCCATGTTTTCAGTTCCAAGCAGAATGGATAATAGTTCATCCCAACAGTCATGTAAAATATGTGGTGATGAGCTGCCCAATCTCCCTGCTGCTGGGGTGAATGGTGAATTTTGTGCTACCACAAAGGGCAGATCATGCCTCCTGTAAATCACAGACTGTTGAGCCTCTATTTCAAACCCACCCTGACCCTCACCCGTAACAGTTTCAGATACATGAATGGCAGCCTTGCTGTGTTAGCAACATATTCTGCATTGAACTAGGTACAGCATTCACTTACTATTTATCGAGTGAATGGTTGGGTCAAATACAATACCAGATTAGCTTTGGTTTGTAAAAGTAAACTACAAAGGATGATATTCATCTCTGCAATGGCACACAATTGGTAACAGAGATTGGGTTTAACAGTTTGATTTGCCACCTGATCTCCATTGCTATTCTCTGTCAGTGAACTGTGTTCAGTCACACACCAGGTCTGTTCATTTAATTGAGGGCCTCTTAGGATTAGTGTTCAAACCTTCGCCAACTTTTCGTTTAATTTATTATTTCATCAATTTTGATTTGTAGCAGTGAACTGCAATGAGCTGGAAATGATCTTTGGATTGTGGACAGCAACTTGTGTTTCAACAAAACAAACAAACAAGCTGCTGTTTGTTCGCGAGGTGGGGCCTCACAGTTAATGGCAGGTTAGCTCTTGATCAATAGGATCCTGTAGATGTTTCAGCACGGTGGGAGAGCAGCACATTGAACCAGATAAGAAATGTTTGGGAATTGATCAGGCCAGTACCTGGGAATTGTTGTGAACAAGCCTGGGATAGAACATAAAATCAAAAGAATTGTGGATACTGGACATAAGAAACAAAAACAAAAATTGAGGGAAAAGCGCAGCAGGTCTGGCAGCATCTGTGGATAGATATATTTTGGTCCAATGAGCTTTCCTCAGAACACCAATTTCCATTTGTTTCTGGGAGAGAACGAGATGGTCAAACATAGGCATAGATCACGGTTTAGGTCGGTTTTTGGGACTGTGCTTTTGAGAGAATGAACTTAGCTATTGACGTTACAGCATGAAGATTTAAATGCTCCCTGCCTAACCTTGTACTTTATTTCAGAATTTCAGTCCTCAGAGTGAATTCAAAGGTGGCACAGATCAATATCTTCAGAAAATTAACAAAGAAACCATCAAATATACATTGAGAATAAGATATGAAAACCACTTAATCTGGCCAGTTTTGTTACTTTATTTTAATTATCCCTTCACTGTGTTTATTTGTCTGTTTGTCTGTCTTTTGTGTGAATTGCCCTGAAAACAAGGTTATTGGTTTCAAACTTTGTTGTTTAATTTTGCTCTGCTAAAGTTCCTATATTGGTAATAGATTGCTTTTTTTTTGTTGTTTCAGTTATTAACCCACCGTCTAGGTTTCATTATCAACAGAGTCTGCGATTGGTTCTAAAGTCTGGTTAGGAATTGTTGAGGTTAAAATCTTTGAAGGTTTTAATTTTACTCTGTTGTGAACACAGAGGTACGATGATTTGGCTCGGTTCTTTGTTTCCTTGTCATAGCACTAGTTAAAGACTCTGCCAGACTCCTTGTGGGTTTTGAATGTCTCACAATGTAAGACCAATTAAGTTAGCCCGGTGCTAACTTAATTGGTCTTACAATTAATAGTTTTCACTCAGTATCAAGGTCAATGCAGTAGTAGCATTAAAAATAAATAAAAAGCATGGAAAACTCCTTGACTCTCAGAAAAAAAACGAATAGTAATTGTGATTCAGCTACTATAGTGACAAGTGGCTCAACAGTTAGCACTGTTTCCTCACAGCACCAGGGATCTGGGTTTGATTCCACCCCTGGGTGACTGTCTGTGTGGGGTTTGCACATTCGCCCAGTGTCTGCGGGGGTTGCCTCTGGGTACTCTGGTTTCCTCCCACAGTCAACTATGTGCAGGTTAGATGGACTGATCGTGCTAAATTGCCCATAGTTTCCAGGGATGTGCAGACTAGATGGGTTATAGTCATAGAGATGTACAACAAGGAAACAGACCCTTTGGTCCAATTCGTCCATACCGACCAGATATCCTTCATTTATCTAATCAAATTTGCCAGCATTTGGCCCATATCCCTCTAAATGATTCCTATTCATATACCCATCCAGATGCCTTTTAAATGTTGTAATTGCACCAGCCTCCACCACTTCCCCTGGCAGCTCATTCCATACCCACACCATCCTGTGTGAAGAAGTTGCCCCTTAAGTACCCTTTAAATCTTTCCCCTCTCACTCCCAGATCCCAAGGAAAAGACCTTGCCTATTTACCCTAAACATGTTCCTCATGACTTTATAAACTCTATATATAAGGTCACCCTCAGCCTTCAATGCTCCAGGGAAAACAGTCCCAGTCCATTCAGCCTCTCCCTAAGGTCAAACGCTCCAACCCTGGCAACATCCTTCTAAATCTTTTCTGTAGCCTTTCATGTCCCTTGGGAAATGCAGGGATAGGGGAGGGGTCTGGATGGGATGCACTTCAGAGGGTTGAAGCAGACGAGATGGTCCAAATGACCGTTTTCTGCTCTGTAGAGATTCTATGATCCTATGAAATTCATATCAGTTGGAATTTATAAGAGAAAATCAATGGGTCATTGCTGACATGTTATCTAATTTCACCCGGATCAAACATACCTTAGAACTTTGCACTTGTGGATTGCAGGGGCCAATCGTTTGATCCCCTCCTCCTGAATATAACATTTCTCCAAATTCAACTCCATCACTGATTCACAAAGTTGTACAACATGAGACATTACAAAACAGTCCATTGGGTTCAATCTCAGTGCATTCTTTGGATTGGGGTCCCCAAAGTTCAAACGTTCCACTGATCCAATGGTCTTCTGAACTAAAGCTCTATTCTGAGACTCCGACAAATAATGGAATGTGTTCAGCAGTTTCCTCTTTCCAGTGACTCTGTCCATGTTTTTGATTTCTGCCTGAACATTGGCCTGCAGCCAGTCTATCACCTGACAGGTCGTGTGATGAGACAGCGGACCCAGGAATGGTTCCAGATTTCGGGATGAAGTGGGTGTTGAAAGACCAACTAAAAATCGAATAAAAATCTCAAACCGACCATCATCCTTCTTAAAAGCACAGTGAAGCATTTCCACCATGTTCTGATGCTTTGGACTCAAATACTGAGCCAGGGCGGCCAAGAATTCCTGGATGGTAAGGTGGAGAAATGTGTACACAATGTTTTTAGCTGTGTCATCCCTTTCCAAGATCTCCATCATGAATCCTGAAATGAATTTGCTGGACTCCAGCTGATGCTGAATGAAGTGATTCTCATTAAAAACAATTCTCCTTTTCGAAACTCCCTGGTAAGCCAACTCCCCGAGTCGCTGTAAAACCATCCGCTGGTCCTCAACATCTCGCTTGTGGTTGTCCAAGAGATTGGAAAGGTAGATGGAGAAAAGTTGAGTGATGGTTTTGGGAAGAGGTTGCTTGCACTTCAGCTGTGTAAAGAGCGGGCCTAAGGTTGAGCAAATGATCCAGCAATATGAAGGGTTGTAGCACATGGTGTACAGGATCTCATTCTCCTCGACGTGTTTGAAGACATTGGTAGCGAGTTGCTCACTGCCAAAAAACTTTCTGAAAAACTCTTTTCTTTCATCAGCAAGAAAGCCCAGGATCTCAGCCCAAAGGTTGACATTGGCCTTTTCCAATGAGTCAAGGGCAGTCGGCCGGCTGGTAACCAGCACAGAACAACCTCTGAGCAGCTGTTGCTGTACCAGGGAGTGCACCATTTCAAAAACTTCACATCTGCAGTCAGGCGCAACACAGTGATTCACAGAGACATCACCAGCCACGTGGCCAATGAAATCAATCTGGTGTTTGTACTCATCTAATCCATCAAAAACCAAGAGAAGATATTCAGGTTTCATCCAGATATCTTCAATTATCTTTTCTAAATAAGGGTACTGATCCAATACCATTTCAGTCAGAGAAACGGCTCTGTTGATGGCATTAAGATTTCGAAATGTGAAATGTAGAACAAATTGGAACTGAGGATAGATGTTTCCTGCTGCCCATTCATGGACCATCCTCTGCACCATTGTTGTCTTACCAATGCCAGCCACTCCGCTAACCACCGTGGTGCCAGACAGGCTGGAGTGACCAAAACTGCTCCTGAATAATTGATCAATCCGGATTTTTTCAAGTTCGCTGGTGACGTACTTCCGCTGCCATTCTTCATGTTCTCTGCCTCTGGAAAGGAGCTCATGTTCCACTAGTCTCCGTTCACGCAGAGTGGAAATAATGATAAGCTCTGTATATCGATCAGTGAGGGAAATGGTCGTTATTTTGCTGTCTCCTTTGATGGTGTGTTTGAACACATGCTCGGTTTGATGGAGGAGGTGTTGCTTGTGCTGATCTTGTATACCTTTCATGACAATGATCAAAATTATGTTGGCATTGTTCTTATTTGTTAATTAACTACATTAAAACAATTAACGAGAAGCAAGGAGATTGAGTTGGGTAGCAATACAGAATATGTGAGTCAAATCCAAATTTTACTACGCCGTGCTAGAAATTAATCTTGCCGAATAAATACTGAATTATAGTAGATTTTACATTATAACAGACAAGCCCCTCCACTCTATCGTCATCTCCATCTCCATTTGAGGAGAATTTAACATTGGAACATCTGAGAAGCCAAATATTATCACATTGTTCACTTATTATTATTTACTGTATTCATTTTTGTTTTGTCTGTTGTCCCTAGTGGAGATAGTATCAGAGTGTTTATAAGATTGATGTCTGCTTCAATCTCAGACAATTTATACCTAATGTAAACATATGGCCCACTGGCTGAATAGGGACTGTGCATAATGCTTTTTCAATGCTTACTGTTGGGAACAGGATGACAAACCAGTGATACAATTAAATGTGCTATGTGAACCATAATTATAAAATAACACTGTCGATGTATAAGGATCACATTGAGATCTTCCACCAATTTTATCAACTCATTGTCCATTTCAGTGCGAAAGCTGAAGCCTCTCATTGTACAGTCTAAGATTGTATGTGAATGGACTCCCTATCTATTCTGATTCTTCGTGTGAATCTACCTATACCCAGCTTGACCCCATATTTGATTTCATGTTTTAACAAGTCCGAGACATAGATGAAGCAAATCTTATCTCGATATGAGCCTAAATATGTTTCCAAGTCAACTAATTGCCTAGCCAGACAATTGAGTACAGTCTTTGACACAGCCACTTGACGTCAGTAAGATTTCAGCAAATATGGGCTCTTCACAAATCCAATGTTTCAGCACTTTGTGTAGAAATGTGTTTCTGGGGTATGTGACTTATTGAAAAACAATTCCTTATCTAGTCCTGGTTGATCAATTAGGTCAAGCTAATATCATTGTAGCCCTATTTGTGCCTTTATTCAATGCCCAAACAACATGTGTGCAATCTGATACATGTTGAACTCTACTACATATGCAGTTGGTAGAAATATGACACTTGGATGTTTAAAGATTCTGTTTCTATACGTGACCCATATCCTCACCTTCTTTAGGTCAATGTGTGTTTCAAGTCATTGCCCAGGGTGGAGCCGACATATGAATCAAGACCTTCTTCAACCAGTACATACATATCAGTTCAGTCTGTCCACACTGTGGGACCACACTCTAACTTCTGTATTCACCAGATCTGACTTCATCAGTAACTAGTCTAGAACCAAATGAGATCCTATAAATGACATCATCTTTACTCAGTCTGTCATGTATTTGATTCAAGCTTTAACTGGGTCTGGAGCTCTATGTGACTCCAGCCCAATATAGACATTGTAGACTCTGAGTCTCTGGTGATATTGAGGTTTACATTTGCATAAAGGCACCCTAAGGCCAAGTATTGACAGTAAAAGCAAGACTTCTTTTAAGACCCTGATGTGACTGAAGGGAAAAGAAATAATGGCCTGACAAAGTACCAGGGAAGATTTTGAAACCAACTGACTTGCAAAGCTGATTGTGACCTTGTGGTTCAGCATCTAAAACTGGAAAGTTGGGCTCAGTCTGCTCCAGAGCAGCTGGGAAAATCAAAATGAGCATTCAGCAATTTCCAACAAAGCTCAATATCACACATGTGGCATTGAATTTGTGGCAGATAGAACACTGTCCATGCCCAAGTTCCAGTTCATTTGCTTCGTGTTGTAACTTTGATCGCATTTTATAGAAACAGTTCATGGTAATAATTTGGAGGGTTTGTTTCCTTTCAGTGATGAAATGTGAGACACAAATAAAATGTTAGAACTTAATTAATGCAGTACATTTTTATGATTAACGATTACTTTTATTTTGACTTACCTTTGAGCTGATCTGATAGCTCGCCTTCCATCTCTCCGATGCGTGCATTATAAAGCAAGTCAAAACCTGGGAAAGATGTTTCATTTCATTAGTAGTGTGTAGCAGCCTCACCCATTAAAGAGGCAATCATGTTTGATTGCTAGAAATACTTGGACTGTACAATACCTCTGCTCTGAATTTCTTTCAGAATGAGTTTCAGTTTTGGCTTTGATTCTTGCATTTTCACCAATGTTTCCCAAAATATTCGTTCTCTGCAGCCATTGGTTTTGGTCACTGTGTTCAGAAGATGTTTTGCTGCTTCCTTTCTCTGTTGATGCTCTGACAGATTACGGATATACTGGAATAAAAGAGAAGAACAGGTAAAATAGAAAGGGAAACGGGAAAAGGGAAACAATAGATGAAGGAACGGAATGGAAGAATTAATTGATGGAGGAAATGAGGGAAAAAGATGGGAAAGAAAGAAACAAAGGAAGAACAATGGAATAAACCAGAAAAAGAAGAAATAGAAAGGAAAACAATGAAAGAGAGAAAATGATAAACAGCAGTGTCGTAATTGTGAAAAGCTGTTACATTAATGATGTTCCGTTGGTGAAGAATATTCATCTCAGCACACTGATGAGACTTTCCCTCCCCTTGTGAAGAAGTACTATGAGGGAGACATTAGTAGTAGGCAAAAACAAGGGCTGCAGATGCTGGAAACCAGATTCTAGATTAGAGTGGTGCTGGAAAAGCACAGCAGTTCAGGCAGCATCCGAGAAGCAGGAAAATCGATGTTTTGGGCAAAAGCCCTTCATCAGGAATAGAGGAATCTATTGGATATGACATGAAACTTGCAGTTAACAAGTTATGTGATAAACAAAACCAGACTCTACAATATTGGAAGTGGAAGTTTTGGGGTTTGGGTTTGAATCCATAACACTTGAACTATGATGCGAACATAAGATCCATGTTGTCACTTTAATAGCTAGAACCACAACACCTTCATTGAATTTCCTACATTAAAAGTGGACTAGTTTCACTGCTATATCCAAAGAAACAAAAAGGAAATCCAAAACAATAAATTAGAAATTTTGTAGGAAACATTGAAAAGTTTGTAATTACCAGGATTTTATTGCAGTAAGAATTGAAAGGATATCAAGGGTCATTATGGTATTTGGGACAATTTGGGTAACTAGTTCTGATAACATCATGAAACTCCAATAATTGAAGTCATAAATATCCTTCAGCTCACCAACAGATACAATATTAACATCACTGCAACTGCATGAAGTGTTGCCTTTTCAACACGTGTGCTTACAAAGAACGAAGAACAAAGAGAATTTACAGTCCAGGAACAGGCCCTTCAGCCCTCCAAGCCTAAGCCGATCCAAATGTACTGTCTAAACCTGTTGCCCAATTCCTAAGCATCTGTATCCCTCTGCTCCCCACCCACTCATGCATCTGCTCAGACGCATCTTAAATAAATCTACTGTGCCTGCCTCTACCACCTCTGCTGGCAACGCACTCCAGACACCCACCACCCTCTGTGTGAAGTACTTGCCGCGTGTATCCCCCTTAACTCTTCCATCTCTCACCTTGAAAGCATGACCTCTTGTTATTGAATCCTTCACCCTGGGTAAAAGCTTATCTCTATCCACCCTGTCTATATCCTTTATGATTTTGTGAACCTCAATCAGGATCCCCCTCAATCTCCTTTTTTCTAATGAAAATAAACCTAACCTACTCAACCTCCCATCATAGCTAGCACCTTCCAGACCAGACAACACCCTCGTAAACCTTCTCTGCAACCTCTCCAAAGCATCCACATCCTTTTGGTAATGTGGCGACCAGAACTGTACACAGTATTCTAAATGTGGCCGAACCAATGTCTTGCACAATTTTAACATGACTTGCCAGCTCTTATATTCAATACCCCGTCCAATGAAGGCAAGCATACTGTATGTCTTCTTGACCAGTCTATCCACCTGTGCAGCAACCTTCAGAGTACAATGGACCTGCACTCCCAGATCTCTCTGCTCATCAACTTTTCCCAAGGTTCTTCCATTTATTGTATAATTCACTCTTGAATTAGTCTCGCCTAAATGCATCACCACACATTTGTCTGGATTGAAAACCATCTGCCACTTTTCCGCCCAACTCTCCAGTCTATCTATACCCTCCTGTATTCTCTGACAGTCCCTTATGCTTTCTGCTACTCCACCAATCTTCGTGTCATCTGCAAACTTGCTGATCTTACCAACCTTCCAGATCATTTATGTATATCACAAACAACAGTGGCCCCAACACTGACCCCTGTGGACTACCACTGGTTACCTTTCTCCATTTCAAGAAACTCCCTTCAACTACTACTCTCTGTCTCCTGTTGCTCAACCAGTTCTTTATCCACCTAGCGAGAACACCCTGCACACCATGTGACTTCACTTTCTCCGTTAGTCTACAATGGGGAACCTTATCAAATGCCTTACTAAAGTCCATGCATGCATCAACAGCCCTTCCTTCATCCATCAACTTGGTCACTTCCTCGAAGAACTCTAATAAGTTAGTAAGGCAGGATCTCCCCCGCACAAAACCATGTTGTCTATCACTGATAAGCCCATTATTTTCCAAATATAAATAGATCCTATCCCTCAGTACCTTCTCCAGCAACTTTCCCACCACTGATGCCAGGCTTACTGGTCTGTAGTTACCCGCAATATCCCTACTACCCTTCTTGTAAAGGGGGACAACATGAGCAGCCTTCCAGTCCTCCGGCACCTCACCTGTATTTAAGGATGAGCTGAAAATTGTTGCTGGAAAAGCGTAGGTCAGGCAGCATCCAAGGAACAGGAGAATCGACGTTTCGGGCATAAGCCCTTCTTCAGGGTTACTCTTCGGAGGGTCAGTATGGACTTGTTGGGCTGAAGCGCCTGTTTCCACACTGTAAGGAATCTAATCTAATCTACCAAGTCAAGAAAACTTCACAAGGGGTTGTAATTCCTCACTTTCGATGATCTAGACAGGACACTTCTTCAAGAGTCCCTCAACATTACCTGCCTCAGTCACATGAGTGGCACCTTACTGGTACTTCAACTTGAACTTCATAAGGTGACCTGTTTAAAACTTGACAACATATTTCTTATTTTTTTTAGATTCCCTACAGAGCTCAAGGGCCCTTTGAAGAGTAACCTACCCAGACCCATTTCCCTCTGACTAACGCACCTAACCTATGGGCAATTTAACATGGCCAACTCACCTGACCTGCACATCTTTGGACTGTGGGAGGAAACCGGAATACCCGGAGGAAACCAACGCAGACATGGGGAGAAATGTGCAAACGCCACACAGGCAGTTGCCTGAGGCTGGAATTGAACCTGGGACCTTGGCGCTGTGAGGCAGCAATGCTAACCACTGAACCACCGTGCCGCCGGTGACAATGTTTCACTTATTTCTAGGTCGAGCCAAACTTAGCTCTCTCAGTTCTAAGTGACACAATGACCATAGTGTTAGGGCTTAAACCAAAAGCTGCATACAACATAAACTGAAGAATTCCATCATAATCGATTTGGAAACTGAACTCACTGGGTATTCCAGCGTCTCCCTTAAAACCGCTGACCCCAATCCCTCCCCACCATGGTATTTTTATTTGTGCTCTCTGCTCGAACCTTGTTGCTTGCAGAGCACACACAAGCTATTCTTCCCAGTGAAATATTCATCATGGCATTTCTTCCATCTCGCTAAAACTGATCTGTTATCCTGACATTCTCTGTCATGTGGTTTTCATCATCACATGATTTCATCCACTAACCACTAAGCCATGGGGTCCCACCTCACTAATTTCCATTTTGCTCTCAGTTCATTATCGGTCCTTCAAGTAAACAACTTTTCATTATTTTTTTTTCTTTGAAAATAATATTGTTTCAGTATTTTCTATTTTCTGGTGCTTTTTTTATTTTTGTACCCCTGACCCTTACTTTTACGGTTTTTCATATCATTAACGAGATGCACAACCTTGTTACTTTTCCTTAAATTTCCAAAGGTTCCTTCAAATACATGCCCACTTCAATCATTTTACTGATTAATAATAGAATAATGGAAAAATTCTATAATATAACTTACAGCATAATTTCCATTGCTCAATGAATCAGTTGCTGTTAATGTTAGGGCAATGCTCTCCACCAAGTCTAATATTGCATCCTCCAATCTCTCACAGTAGAATCGGGGAATCAGGTTTAATTCTCTGTCACTGTAACTATTGAGCAATTGACTAATTCCTTTTCCATCATCGTCTGTCAGAAGAAAGTGAACAAAACATGCAATTAAAAAATCTGATGTAAAAAGCTAAAGAAATATCACACCGAAAACCTTCTACTTTCAACCATTGATACAAAATATTAATTTGCAATAAATAATTGTGCGATTTTACTTGCAGACTCTTCCTGTCTTTATGTAGCATTTTCACAAGGATTAATGGTCTCTTTCTCCTCCTACATGACAGAGTCAAAAACCTAAATTGTTTCAGTTCTCATTAGTTATTTCTAATCACTCTGCCCATAGATATTACACATTTAGGGTAGCAGGCTGAACTTGAACACACTTAAGAATTCTAACCCTGCACCATAGGAGCCCTTCATTGCTGTGTTTTATTAGTCTATGTTTCTACCCAGAAGTGTTATCACACAAAAATGAGTTCTTTCCCACTGCAACTTCTTTTTTTTTGTATAATGAGCAGCCACCACCAGTAAAAACTCATGTGTATCCAATTGATGATTTACAAGCGCAGCCTTTTTTGGGCAATGCAATACCAAATATAAACGTGGCAGGGGACGTAGTAGGAAGAGAGGGAAGGGATAAAATCGAAATGGAGTTGGACGGGAAATAAAGCACTGTATGCCTCTGTGGTGCTCCATCCCTCTAAAGGCATTGAGAAGGACATTCTGCGCCCCATCTCCAAGGACACCCGGGCTTGAATGGAACCACAGAAGGACAGATAGTTACCTCCCTCCACAGCCACACTGCCAAGACCTGTTTACAAACAGCCTGACCATCCAATTGATGTTATGAGCTGGTTCAGTAAACTGAATTCTGTGTTTCCATGTAGCAGGATCGTGAGCCTAGATGATCTCTCCTGCTGCCACAGATCATGTATGAGGGGATAAAACAACTGT